>NW_027526361.1:121728917-122176926 GCF_048455015.1 Haemaphysalis longicornis | reverse complement strand
TGTAAACCTTGATGTCTTTACCGCGGCCTTGATGCCGGTGGCGCATTTCCAAGTAGCAGGCGTCGTAGGTGCTTGAGAAGTCACCCAACGCAGCAAGCAGCGCCCCGCTTCAGCTTGCCCAGGTGGAATGCTTGTGTCCCTCGTAAAGATGCCATGCCCGGGCAGCGTCGCAAAGTCGTTTTTCAGTGACTGACCTCTTCATCTGCTCGAGCCACGCCAAGCAAGTGGCAACGCTGTCAATAAGCTGTACCACCGAACAGCGTCGCCCTGGAATCCATGAAATACCGGGACATCTGCGTGGGAGGCGATGAGAACGCGATGCCACGGACCGCGTATACCGGGGCGGGCACGACGTCGGCGAGCCGGCGGCACACCTCTGTGAGGGCCTGAACAGCCCAAGAAGGGTGGCCGCCACGCGCAGCACTGGTCGTCATCGGAAGAGGTTGCTCAGTTACGAAGGAGAATTCAAAGTGCAGAAATTATGGAGCGAACGGCGGACGCAGCGGCGACTCAAGAAGACGTCGACCGCTGGGCAAGGTCGCGCCAGAGGCTGGCTCGCCTGGGGCTGGCCTGTCCTTGCGTTCGGCCCACCGATAAACTCGGGCAGCAGAGCTGGAAGGCATGCCAGGCCTTGGCAGCAGCTGGGGGCCATCCCTGCGGCTGGAGGCAGGTCTGGAGGCTGGTCCGCGTCGGGGCTTCAAGGCTTGTCGGGTGCGCCACTTGTAATGAAACCACGTCCGATTCCTAGGATGCCATGTTTATTCTCCCCGAATGAGCCTCGCGCTTCTTCTTTCTTCGCTTCCAGTCGGCGGCCGTCCTCTTTGGTTTGGCAGTGCATTGGCCGCTGACCTTGCTTTCAGCTTGTGCTGTGCAGTTCTTCACGCCTTCACATTATCTATCTATCTATTTATATATATATATATATATATATATATATATATATATATATATATATATCCATTATATTTAAGGATGGAGTTCTCAGATGTGAAAGGAACACTTTTATTAGGCTCCCAAGCACAGGCCACTGCAATAATAAACCTTCAAGGGATGATGCTGATTAATCACAGATGATAGTGGCGGTGTGTTAGGTGGGTAGAAGTCAGAGGTACTCGATATAGGAGTTGCGAAACTCCCCATAGGTCCCATATATCAAAAAGTGGCCCTATGATTGGTCCACTGCTTTGGATCTCGTTTTACAGTGGCGCCACCTTTTGGTGACAAAATAAACCATACAACTTGCTTCGCCGCTCGAGGACCTGGGTGAAAAGTGGTATTTGAGTGCTTACGTAAATTTTTCATGCCGGAGGAGCCCAATGTGTTGAACTATGAAAGTGTTTTATATACATACGGAGCAAAAGCAGTAAAAAGAAATGCGACATTGGGGTCAACCATCGCTTAGGCAATGTCGTCTGCTGCGCGTCCTTTTCGCTCTTGCGACGGCAAAAAAAAATAGGCCGCTTCGACGGCTTTATGCATGCTGAAAATTATTAATTATAGCCTCGTGATCGGCTACTCGATTAGTTTTGGCATACAATGAGCTGTAGGCCAAACGATAACTCCAAATTTGGTACTTCAGTTAGGACTACTTCGGACCTACGTTGTGCCAGAGTGCCCGCACAAGCGCCAATTTGGTCGAGGCGGATGCGCGGACGCAGACACAATTACCACCTAAGACCGGAGTTAAGATAGCAATCAATAGCTTATTAAAGCACAGAAATAAAGAATTATGGACTATAAACCAAAAGTTAACGTTAAATTATCAGTTTGAATAATTTGTGTTTTGGATAGTGAATGCGGCGGCCGCAGTGGCGCCACGGTACGCACGATCCAAAGCAGGGGGGGTCCAGGTGCGGGCCGTTTTTTGAAGCAGAATTTCGCAACTGTCTACATCGAAGAGGCCTGGGTAGAAGTAACAGGGAGATTTACCTTCGGTCTCCCACACTGCATATATCCAGGATGGTATCAGTCCCCCACATATATATTATATATATATATATATATATATATATATATATATATGGTTAGTAGAGACAGAGACAAACGAGAAAGACGTAGAAAATAGAAATAAGTTTACTGACGTTTCAGGGAGAAGACTCCCTTTCTTTACTCTGAAGAAAGGGAGTCCTCTCCCTGAAACGTCAGTAAACTTATTTCTATTTTCTACGTCTTTCTCGTTTGTCTCTGTCTCTACTAACCTTATTTTTTTCGCGTTCTGTGTGAGTTTTTATCTTTTCAGACTATATATATATATATATATATATATATATATATATATTTATATTTATATAATCGAAAGGCGTGGGTTCGGTCTCCACTCTGGGCGCGTGTTTTTCTTTCTTTCTCACGTAATTAAGAAAAAAATTAGGCAACATCATTAACGGTAAAAAATAGTCTAACCATTCCCCTATGCCTTCTTTGGCGCGAATAAGTTTATTGTTTGTTTTTGCTGCCCGGCCATGCCCGGCTGTGTTATCTGCGTCCTAAGCGAAGCGCCTCTTACATTACTTATTTTTATGCCGCACGGGCTAGCACATTCAGATAAGCAGACTGTCTCGCCCTAACGTCACTAACCCGAATGATCTTCTTTGATCTACAACGTTCTGGATGTAAATCGACGGTTCCAGAAACGCGCGCGCCAAGAGATCCGAATGCCATGGCGCCTGCAGAGCAGATGCCACGGCATTCGAATCGGCGACACCAGTTTACGCACGTCACTTTGTTGATTGCTGTATTGCAGCCTTGAATTTCTTGAGTTGGTTTCCTTTTGCGACATTCCACAAAGAACAACGGAACAAATTATTGGCTGTGCTCCGTCGCTACAGCGAGTGTTTTTCCTCAAACTCAAAACTACGTCAGAGACCTCTAGCAAAACACCGAATAATAACCGAAAACGGAGCCCGACCCACCCGACAGTCAACGCACCGCGTCTCTTCACACGAGCCGGAAGACATTATAGAGTTATCGAAATGCCCCTGAGCTGCGCCGGTAGTACTCGTGAAAAAAAGACGGCACATTAAGGTTCTGCGTTCACTACCGGCGACTGAACAAAATCACAAAAAGGACGTGTACCCCCAGCCACGAATCGACGATGCCCTCGACCACCTCTGCAATGCGAAGTACTTTTCATTGATAGATCTGAGGACCGGCTACTGGCAAATTGAAGTGGACGACAGAGACCGAGAGAAGACTGCATTTATAACCCCGGACGGTCTATACCATTTCAAGGTGATGCCATTTGGGCTGTGCATGGCGCCAGCAACGTTTCATAGAGCCATGGACACTATGTGAGCTGGCCTGAAGTGCACCACCTGTCTCGTATACCTTGACGACGTTGTGGTATTCGCCAGAAATTTTGACGAACACGTCGCAAGATTGGGGTCTGTACTCGACGCTTTTCGCATGTCGGGGTTACCGCGGAAGCCTGAAAAGTGCCGCTTCGCTTACAAGGAACTGACGTTTTTGGGACACGTCGTCAACGCCGCAGGCGTCCTGCCTGACCCGGCGAAAACATCAGCCATACCGAACTTCGCCAAACAGAAAGACAAAAAGCCGTGCGAAGTTATCTCGGACTGTGCGCATACTAGCGGCGCTTCGTCGCAATCGTCGCACGCGTTGCAGAGCCGCTCACGCGTTTGACAAAGGTAGCACCCCTTTCGCCTGGGAAAACGTCCACGAAAAAGAATTCTGCGAGCTGCAACAATGCCTGCAAAACCCTCCCGTACTCGCTCATTTCGACCAGAACGCGGAAAGGAACTGCACACCGACGCCAGTGATATAGGCTTGGGAGCCGTTCTTGTCCAAAGGCAAAGCGGTTTCAAACACGTAATCGCCTTTGCCTGCCGTGGTCTGTCGAAGGAGGAAAAAAATTACTCAGCCTCTGAAAAAGAGTGCCTCGCAATTATATGGGCCATTTGAAAATTTCGCCCATACGCGTATGGTAGACCAGTCAATGTTGTGACATACCATTATACGCTGTGTTGGCTCGACAATTTGAAGGACCCCTCTGGCCGTCTTAGGCGATGGAGCTTGCGCCTGCAAGAGTTCGACGTTACAATCGTCTACAAATCGGGCAAGAAACACTGCGACGCCGAATGCCTGTCCCGCGCCCCCGTCGACCCACCACCACTAGACTACGATGAAGACAGCGCCTTCTTCGGAGTCGTGACGGAGAGCGACCTTGCGCCCAGCAGCGTGCCGACCCCGACTTACGCGTCATGATAGACTACCTCGAAGGACGCAATGTCGCCGTGTCTAGGGTGTTCAAGCGGAACTTACCAGCATTCAGCCTCAAAACCTCCGTCCTCGTGAAGAAGAAATTTAGACCCGGAACGAGAACGAATTATTTACTTGTCGTCCTCGCAGACCTCCGTGACGAAATTTTGGAAGCGTGCCACGACGACCCGTCTTCCGGACATCTCGGCGCAGCTCGCACAATAGCAAAAATCAAGGCGAAGTACTTCTGGCCCCGCCTTACATCCGACGTCGTTCACTACGTTTGGAGTTGCCGTGACTGCCAGCGACAAAAAACGCCGCCGACAAGAACCCACGGACTTCAGCCTCCGATCGCCATCCCATCGAAGCCCTTTCAAGAGATTGGAGCGGACCTTCTAGGCCCGTTCTCTACGTCACGATCAAAGAACAAGTGCATTGTTGTAGCGACAGACTACTTGACGCGCTACGCAGATACCGCCACTCTTCTGAGAGGGACTGCACAAGAAGTCGCCAAGTTCTTCATAAACCAAATTGTGCTGCGACATGGAGCCCCTGAAGTCCTTATCACAAACCGTGGAACGGCATACACTGCTGAGCTTATGCGAGGAATCCTAAGCTACAGCAACACGGATCACCGAAGAACGACGGCGTACCACCCCCAAACGAACGGATTAACAGAACGTCTCAACAAGACGATCGCGGAATTGCTGTCAATGTACGTCGACGTTGAAGATAAGCCTTGCGACGAAGTGCTCCCGTATATCACGTTAGCGTACAACATGGCTATCTAGGAAACTATGGAGATGACACCGTTCGAGCTTGTCTACGCAAGACTGCCGACTACGATGCTTGACGCCATGCTTCCTCATGCAGAAGACGACGACACCAACCCCGACGCCCAAGGATACCTTCAGCATGCGGAGGGGTCCCGCCAGCTCGCTCGAGTTTGTACAACGGACAAGCAGCTGGTGGATGCTGGGCGCTACAACCTCCGACGCCGAGACGTCGAGTACCACCCTGGAGATCATGTTTGCGTTTGGACTCCAATCCGACGACGCGGACTAAGTTGAGAAGCTTCAGCGACGGTATTTCAGACCCTACCAGATTGTGATTCCGGAACATCATGACGACGCACGCGGCCTCAAGTCATCCATGTGGTTCGCTTGAAATCTTGCTTTGCAAGAAGGTAGGCTTTTTGCGTTGTTGTTTGGACTGTCACTTATTTTAGCCTCGGGTCGATGCACTCTTAGAAGGGGGCTATTGCCGCGAACCATGTATAAGTTTATTGTTTGTTTTTGCTGCCCGGCCATCCCCTGCTGTGTTATCTGCGTCCCAAGCGAAGCGCGTCTTCCATTCTTTATTTTTATGCCGCACGGGCTATCACAATCAGATAAGCAGACTGTCTCGCCCTAACGTGACTAGCCCGGAATGATCATCTTTGATTTACAATGTTGTGGATGTAAATCAACGGTTCCAGAAACACTCGCGCCAAGAGATAAACGCCTGCAGAGCAGACGCCATGGCAGTCGAATCGCTGACACCAGTTTACGCGGGTCACTTTGTTGATTGCTGAATCGCCGCGTTGTATTCCTTGAGTTGTTAGGGGAGCACAAGTTCACTGCAATAAACTTGGTTTTCTTGAAGACAACTGCGGCGTCTTTGGCAACGTGGCGATATAAATATATATATATATATATATATATATATATATATATATATATATATATATATATATATATATATTTATATATATATATATATATATATATATATATATATATATATATATATATATACAGAAATTTAGGTCGGCAGTCTACAACGCCAAAGGAGGCATAGGGGTGTGGTTAGGCTCTATTTTTTACTACGGTTAATGAAGTTAAGATTTTTTTAATATAAGGAAGAAAGAAAGAAAGAAAAACACGCGTCCAGAGTGGGGACCGAACCCACGCCTTTCGTGGGTTCGGTCCCACGCGTGTTTTTCTTTCTTTCTTCCTTATATTTAAAAAAAATCTTAACTTCATTAACCGTAGTAAAAAATAGAGCCTAACCACACCCCTATGCCTCCTTTGGCGTTGTAGACTGCCGACCTATGTTTCTGTATTTCCTCAACGAGCCCCTAATTTGCTTACTATATTATTCTGCGAAAGCCTAGCGAGGGTCTCGGTTCTGGCAGCCTTGATGCCTAGGTAGCATAAGAGGGCTCCCCGCCAGTAACCTGCTCATGACAGGCTGTAGACGTTCGAGTCAAGCCCCGGGGGTTGAAAAGAAGGTCCCCTTCTCCCCGTTTAGTCAGAGTGGCGCTGGCTACCACCCTAAAGCGTCAGATATACTTCTAGTAAATATAAAAATACCCAGAAAGTGAAGGAGAACACAGTCGCCCAGATAGCCAAATTGGTAAGGCATTCGAGATCTAATCGAAAGGCATGGGTTCGGTCCCCACTCTGGGCGCGTGTTTTTCTTTCTTTCTTTCTTCCTTATATTTAAAAAAAATCTTAACTTCATTAACCGTAGTAAAAAATAGAGCCTAACCACACCCCTATGCCTCCTTTGGCGTTGTAGACTGCCGACCTATGTTTCTGTATTTCCTCAACGAGCCCCTCATTTCCTTACTATATATATATATATATACAGGGTGTTGCGACGATAATTGGAACACTTTAAAAATTTTTCCTGAGCGATCCGCCTCTCTGTTCGCGCTCAAACTTCACACAAAGGTCGCATTTTGTGGTCTGTTTTGTTTGACACCGGAAACAACAGCGGTACTTGCCTGTTAATTCTGAAAATAAATAAAAACGATTTTCGCCTATGGGAAAATAGCCGCTGATTTGGACGTGCGAGCCAGCGCAAGTTGATGTTGGAACAACGGAACCACCTGCAGAGTGAAACGCATGTTTGGGATTCACGTACGGAGCCAAATGGTGCAGCAGACGATCAGAAAATGCACCTAGAAATGTGCTAACAGACGATCAGAAAACCTGGTTTTCGGGCTGGCACGTCCAAATCGCCGCCATTTTCCCATAGGCGAAAATTGTTTTTATTTATTTTTAGAATAAACAGGTAACTACCGTTGTTGTTCCCAGTGTCAAACAAAATAGACCACAAAATGCGACCTTTGTGTGAAGTTTGAGCGTGAACAGAGCGGCGGATCGCTCAGGAAAAATTTTTAAAGTGTTCCAGTTATCGTCGCAACACACTGTATATATATATATATATATATATATATATAGTCTGAGTGGCGCTGGCTACCGCCCCCGAGCGTCAGATACAGTTGTGGTAAATATAAATACCCCAGCAAGTAAAGGAGAACACAGTCGCCCAGATAGCCGAATTGGTACGGGATTCGAGATCTAATCGAAAGGCGTGGGTTCGGTCCCCACTCTGGGCGGGTGTTTTTCTTTCTTTCTATCTCACGTAGTTAATAAAAATTAATAATAATGTAACGTCACTAACGGTAAAAAACAGTCTAACCACTCCCCTATGCCTTCTTTGGCGTTGTAGACTGCCGTCATTTCTTTCTGTATTTCCTATTGAGCCCCTTTTCCAAACCATATATATATATATATACATATATATATATATATATAAATATATATATATATATATATATATATATATATATATATATATATATATATATATATATATATATATACAAATATGTATATATATACTTACGTCAGCAGATGGTGCAATGGGCCCGGTGAAAATACCAGAGAGTGAACAGACGAACGGGTACCAAACTTTATTGATGTTTCGGCCTGGGACAGGCCTTCGTCAGAAACAGTTGATTCGTCAGTTGATTCTGACGAAGGCCTGCCCAGGCCGAAACGTCAATAAAGTTTGTTACCCATTCGTCTGTTCGCTCTACGATATATATATATATATATATGTAGCAAATCAGAATAGGAAATAAGGGGCTCATTGAAATACAGAAAGAAGAGTTGGCAGTCAGTTGGCAGACTGAAAAGAAAAGAGCCTAACCAAACCCCTATGCCTCCTTTGGCGTTGTAGACTGCTGACCTATCTTTCTGTATTTCCTCAACGAGCCCCTCATTTGCTTACTATATTATTCTGCGAAAGCCTAGCGAGGGTCTCGGTTCTGGCAGCCTTGATGCCTAGGTAGCATAAGAGGGCTTCCCGCCAGTAACCCGCTCATGACAGGGTGTAGACGTTCAAGTCACGCCCCGGGGATTGAAAAGAAGGTCCCCTTCTCCCCGTGTAGTCAGAGTGGAGCTGGCTACCACTCTCAAGCGTCAGATATACTTCTAGTAAATATAAATAGCCCAGAAAGTGAAGGAGAACACAGTCGCCCAGATAGCCGAATTGGTAAGGCATTCGACATGTAATTGAAAGGCGTGGGTTCGGTCCCCACTCTGGCCGCGTGTTTTTCTTTCTTTCTTCTGTATAATTAAAAAAATGTTTACTTAATTAACCGTAGTGAAAAAGAAAAGAGCCTAACCACACCCCTATGCCTCCTTTGGCATTGTAGACTGCTGACCTATCTTTCTGTATTTCCTCAACGAGCCCCTCATTTCCTTCCTATATTATTCTGCGAAAGCCTAGCGAGGGTCTCGGTTCTGGCAGCCTTGATGCCTAGGTAGCATAAGAGGGCTCCCCGCCAGTAACCCGCTCATGACAGACTGTAGGCGTTCGAGTCACGCCCCGGGGGTAGAAAAAAAGGTCCCCTTCTCCCCGTGTAGTCAGAGTGGCGCTGGCTACCACCCTCAAGCGTAAGACATACTTCTAGTAAATATAAATAGCCCAGAAAGTGAAGGAGAACACAGTTGCCCAGATAGCCGAATTGGTAAGACATTCAACATGTAATCGAAAGGCGTGGGTTCGGTCCCCACTCTGGGAGCGTGTTTTTCTTTCTTTCTTGGGTATACTTAAAAAAATGTTTCTTAATTAACCGTAGTGAAAAAGAAAAGAGCCTAACCACACCCCTATGCCTCCTTTGGCGTTGTAGACTGCTGACCTATCTTTCTGTATTTCCTCAACGAGCCCCTCATTTCCTCACTATATTATTCTGCGAAAGCCTAGCGAGGGTCTCGGTTCTGGCAGCCTTGATGCCCAGGTAGCATAAGAGGGCTTCCCGCCAGTAACCCGCTCATGACACGCTGTAGACGTTCGAGTCACGCCCCGGGGGTTGAAAAGAAGGTCCCCCTCTCCCCGTGTAGTCAGAGTGGCGCTGGCTACCACCCTCAAGCGTCAGATATACTTCTAGTAAATATAAATAGCCCAGAAAGTGAAGGAGAACACAGTCGCCCAGATAGCCGAATTGGTAAGGCATTCGACATGTAATCGAAAGGCGTGGGCTCGGTCCCCACTCTGGGCGCGGGTTTTTCTTTCTTTCTTCTGTATAATTAAAAAAATGTTTACTTAATTAACCGTAGTGAAAAAGAAAAGAGCCTAACCACACCCCTATGCCTCCTTTGGCATTGTAGACTGCTGACCTATCTTTCTGTATTTCCTCAACGAGCCCCTCATTTCCTTACTATATTATTCTGCGAAAGCCTAGCAATGGTCTCGGTTCTGGCAGCCTAGATGCCTAGGTAGCATAAGAGGGCTTCCCGCCAGTAACCTGCTCATGACAGGCTGTAGACGTTCGAGTCAAGCCCCGGGGGTAGAAAAAAAGGTCCCCTTCTCCCCGTGTAGTCAGAGTGGCGCTGGCTACCACCCTCAAGCGTCAGATATACTTCTAGTAAATATAAATAGCCCAGAAAGTGAAGGAGAACACAGTCGCCCAGATAGCCGAATTGGTAAGGCATTCGACATGTAATCGAAAGGCGTGGGTTCGGACCCACTCTGGGTGCGTGTTTTTCTTTCTTTCTTCTGTATAATTAAAAAAATGTTTACTTAATTAACCGTAGTGAAAAAGAAAAGAGCCTAACCACACCCCTATGCCTCCTTTGGCATTGTAGACTGCTGACCTATCTTTCTGTATTTCCTCAACGAGCCCCTCATCTCCTTACTATATTTACTGCGAAAGCCTAGCGATGGTCTCGGTTCTGGCAGCCTTGATGCCTAGGTAGCATAAGAGGGCTTCCCGCCAGTAACCTGCTCATGACAGGCTGTAGACGTCCGAGTCAAGCCCCGGGGGTAGAAAAAAAGGTCCCCTTCTCCCCGTGTAGTCAGAGTGGCGCTGGCTACCACCCTCAAGCGTCAGATATACTTCTAGTAAATATAAATAGCCCAGAAAGTGAAGGAGAACACAGTCGCCCAGATAGCCGAATTGGTACGGGATTCGAGATCTAATCGAAAGGCGTGGGTTCGGTCCCCACTCTGGTCGGGTGTTTTTCTTTCTTTCTATCTCACGTAGTTAATAAAAATTAATAATAATGTAACGTCACTAACGGTAAAAAACAGTCTAACCACTCCCCTATGCCTTCTTTGGCGTTGTAGACTGCCGTCATTTCTTTCTGTATTTCCGATTGAGCCCCTCATTTCCAAACCATATATATATATATATATATATATATATATATATATATATATATATATATATATATATATATATATATATATATATATATACATATATGTATATATATACTTACGTCAGCAGATGGTGCAATGGGCCCGGTGAAAATACCAGAGAGTGAACAGACGAACGGGTACCAAACTTTATTGACGTTTCGGCCTGGGACAGGCCTTCGTCAGAAACAGTTGATTCGTCAGTTGATTCTGACGAAGGCCTGCCCAGGCCGAAACGTCAATAAAGTTTGTTACCCATTCGTCTGTTCGCTCTACGATATATATATATATATGTAGCAAATCAGAATAGGAAATAAGGGGCTCATTGAAATACAGAAAGAAGAGTTGGCAGTCAGTTGGCAGACTGAAAAGAAAAGAGCCTAACCACACCCCTATGCCTCCTTTGGCGTTGTAGACTGCTGACCTATCTTTCTGTATTTCCTCAACGAGCCCCTCATTTGCTTACTATATTATTCTGCGAAAGCCTAGCGAGGGTCTCGGTTCTGGCAGCCTTGATGCCTAGGTAGCATAAGAGGGCTTCCCGCCAGTAACCCGCTCATGACAGGGTGTAGACGTTCAAGTCACGCCCCGTGGATTGAAAAGAAGGTCCCCTTCTCCCCGTGTAGTCAGAGTGGAGCTGGCTACCACTCTCAAGCGTCAGATATACTTCTAGTAAATATAAATAGCCCAGAAAGTGAAGGAGAACACAGTCGCCCAGATAGCCGAATTGGTAAGGCATTCGACATGTAATCGAAAGGCGTGGGTTCGGTCCCCACTCTGGCCGCGTGTTTTTCTTTCTTTCTTCTGTATAATTAAAAAAATGTTTACTTAATTAACCGTAGTGAAAAAGAAAAGAGCCTAACCACACCCCTATGCCTCCTTTGGCATTGTATACTGCTGACCTATCTTTCTGTATTTCCTCAACGAGCCCCTCATTTCCTTCCTATATTATTCTGCGAAAGCCTAGCGAGGGTCTCGGTTCTGGCAGCCTTGATGCCTAGGTAGCATAAGAGGGCTCCCCGCCAGTAACCCGCTCATGACAGACTCTAGGCGTTCGAGTCACGCCCCGGGGGTAGAAAAAATGGTCCCCTTCTCCCCGTGTAGTCAGAGTGGCGCTGGCTACCACCCTCAAGCGTCAGACATACTTCTAGTAAATATAAATAGCCCAGAAAGTGAAGGAGAACACAGTTGCCCAGATAGCCGAATTGGTAAGACATTCGACATGTAATCGAAAGGTGTGGGTTCGGTCCCCACTCTGGGAGCGTGTTTTTCTTTCTTGTGTATACTTAAAAAAATGTTTACTTAATTAACCGTAGTGAAAAAGAAAAGAGCCTAACCACACCCCTATGCCTCCTTTGGCGTTGTAGACTGCTGACCTATCTTTCTGTATTTCCTCAACGAGCCCCTCATTTCCTCACTATATTATTCTGCGAAAGCCTAGCGAGGGTCTCGGTTCTGGCAGCCTTGATGCCTAGGTAGCATAAGAGGGCTCCCCGCCAGTAACCCGCTCATGACAGACTGTAGGCGTTCGAGTCACGCCCCGGGGGTAGAAAAAAAGGTCCCCTTCTCCCCGTGTAGTCAGAGTGGCGCTGGCTACCACCCTCAAGCGTAAGACATACTTCTAGTAAATATAAATAGCCCAGAAAGTGAAGGAGAACACAGTTGCCCAGATAGCCGAATTGGTAAGACATTCAACATGTAATCGAAAGGCGTGGGTTCGGTCCCCACTCTGGGAGCGTGTTTTTCTTTCTTTCTTGGGTATACTTAAAAAAATGTTTCTTAATTAACCGTAGTGAAAAAGAAAAGAGCCTAACCACACCCCTATGCCTCCTTTGGCGTTGTAGACTGCTGACCTATCTTTCTGTATTTCCTCAACGAGCCCCTCATTTCCTCACTATATTATTCTGCGAAAGCCTAGCGAGGGTCTCGGTTCTGGCAGCCTTGATGCCCAGGTAGCATAAGAGGGCTTCCCGCCAGTAACCCGCTCATGACACGCTGTAGACGTTCGAGTCACGCCCCGGGGGTTGAAAAGAAGGTCCCCCTCTCCCCGTGTAGTCAGAGTGGCGCTGGCTACCACCCTCAAGCGTCAGATATACTTCTAGTAAATATAAATAGCCCAGAAAGTGAAGGAGAACACAGTCGCCCAGATAGCCGAATTGGTAAGACATTCAACATGTAATCGAAAGGCGTGGGCTCGGTCCCCACTCTGGGCGCGGGTTTTTCTTTCTTTCTTCTGTATAATTAAAAAAATGTTTACTTAATTAACCGTAGTGAAAAAGAAAAGAGCCTAACCACACCCCTATGCCTCCTTTGGCATTGTAGACTGCTGACCTATCTTTCTGTATTTCCTCAACGAGCCCCTCAT
Organism: Haemaphysalis longicornis; assembly: GCF_048455015.1. Taxonomy (NCBI): domain Eukaryota; kingdom Metazoa; phylum Arthropoda; class Arachnida; order Ixodida; family Ixodidae; genus Haemaphysalis; species Haemaphysalis longicornis. The sequence continues at coordinate 122,163,869 of NW_027526361.1, read as the reverse complement.
TTCCTTACTATATTATTCTGCGAAAGCCTAGCAATGGTCTCGGTTCTGGCAGCCTAGATGCCTAGGTAGCATAAGAGGGCTTCCCGCCAGTAACCTGCTCATGACAGGCTGTAGACGTTCGAGTCAAGCCCCGGGGGTAGAAAAAAAGGTCCCCTTCTCCCCGTGTAGTCAGAGTGGCGCTGGCTACCACCCTCAAGCGTCAGATATACTTCTAGTAAATATAAATAGCCCAGAAAGTGAAGGAGAACACAGTCGCCCAGATAGCCGAATTGGTAAGGCATTCGACATGTAATCGAAAGGCGTGGGTTCGGACCCACTCTGGGTGCGTGTTTTTCTTTCTTTCTTCTGTATAATTAAAAAAATGTTTACTTAATTAACCGTAGTGAAAAAGAAAAGAGCCTAACCACACCCCTATGCCTCCTTTGGCATTGTAGACTGCTGACCTATCTTTCTGTATTTCCTCAACGAGCCCCTCATCTCCTTACTATATTTACTGCGAAAGCCTAGCGATGGTCTCGGTTCTGGCAGCCTTGATGCCTAGGTAGCATAAGAGGGCTTCCCGCCAGTAACCTGCTCATGACAGGCTGTAGACGTCCGAGTCAAGCCCCGGGGGTAGAAAAAAAGGTCCCCTTCTCCCCGTGTAGTCAGAGTGGCGCTGGCTACCACCCTCAAGCGTCAGATATACTTCTAGTAAATATAAATAGCCCAGAAAGTGAAGGAGAACACAGTCGCCCAGATAGCCGAATTGGTACGGGATTCGAGATCTAATCGAAAGGCGTGGGTTCGGTCCCCACTCTGGTCGGGTGTTTTTCTTTCTTTCTATCTCACGTAGTTAATAAAAATTAATAATAATGTAACGTCACTAACGGTAAAAAACAGTCTAACCACTCCCCTATGCCTTCTTTGGCGTTGTAGACTGCCGTCATTTCTTTCTGTATTTCCGATTGAGCCCCTCATTTCCAAACCATATATATATATATATATATATATATATATATATATATATATATATACATATATGTATATATATACTTACGTCAGCAGATGGTGCAATGGGCCCGGTGAAAATACCAGAGAGTGAACAGACGAACGGGTACCAAACTTTATTGACGTTTCGGCCTGGGACAGGCCTTCGTCAGAAACAGTTGATTCGTCAGTTGATTCTGACGAAGGCCTGCCCAGGCCGAAACGTCAATAAAGTTTGTTACCCATTCGTCTGTTCGCTCTACGATATATATATATATATGTAGCAAATCAGAATAGGAAATAAGGGGCTCATTGAAATACAGAAAGAAGAGTTGGCAGTCAGTTGGCAGACTGAAAAGAAAAGAGCCTAACCACACCCCTATGCCTCCTTTGGCGTTGTAGACTGCTGACCTATCTTTCTGTATTTCCTCAACGAGCCCCTCATTTGCTTACTATATTATTCTGCGAAAGCCTAGCGAGGGTCTCGGTTCTGGCAGCCTTGATGCCTAGGTAGCATAAGAGGGCTTCCCGCCAGTAACCCGCTCATGACAGGGTGTAGACGTTCAAGTCACGCCCCGTGGATTGAAAAGAAGGTCCCCTTCTCCCCGTGTAGTCAGAGTGGAGCTGGCTACCACTCTCAAGCGTCAGATATACTTCTAGTAAATATAAATAGCCCAGAAAGTGAAGGAGAACACAGTCGCCCAGATAGCCGAATTGGTAAGGCATTCGACATGTAATCGAAAGGCGTGGGTTCGGTCCCCACTCTGGCCGCGTGTTTTTCTTTCTTTCTTCTGTATAATTAAAAAAATGTTTACTTAATTAACCGTAGTGAAAAAGAAAAGAGCCTAACCACACCCCTATGCCTCCTTTGGCATTGTATACTGCTGACCTATCTTTCTGTATTTCCTCAACGAGCCCCTCATTTCCTTCCTATATTATTCTGCGAAAGCCTAGCGAGGGTCTCGGTTCTGGCAGCCTTGATGCCTAGGTAGCATAAGAGGGCTCCCCGCCAGTAACCCGCTCATGACAGACTCTAGGCGTTCGAGTCACGCCCCGGGGGTAGAAAAAATGGTCCCCTTCTCCCCGTGTAGTCAGAGTGGCGCTGGCTACCACCCTCAAGCGTCAGACATACTTCTAGTAAATATAAATAGCCCAGAAAGTGAAGGAGAACACAGTTGCCCAGATAGCCGAATTGGTAAGACATTCGACATGTAATCGAAAGGTGTGGGTTCGGTCCCCACTCTGGGAGCGTGTTTTTCTTTCTTGTGTATACTTAAAAAAATGTTTACTTAATTAACCGTAGTGAAAAAGAAAAGAGCCTAACCACACCCCTATGCCTCCTTTGGCGTTGTAGACTGCTGACCTATCTTTCTGTATTTCCTCAACGAGCCCCTCATTTCCTCACTATATTATTCTGCGAAAGCCTAGCGAGGGTCTCGGTTCTGGCAGCCTTGATGCCCAGGTAGCATAAGAGGGCTTCCCGCCAGTAACCCGCTCATGACACGCTGTAGACGTTCGAGTCACGCCCCGGGGGTTGAAAAGAAGGTCCCCCTCTCCCCGTGTAGTCAGAGTGGCGCTGGCTACCACCCTCAAGCGTCAGATATACTTCTAGTAAATATATATAGCCCAGAAAGTGAAGGAGAACACAGTTGCCCAGATAGCCGAATTGGTAAGGCATTCGACATGTAATCGAAAGGCGTGGGCTCGGTCCCCACTCTGGGCGCGTGTTTTTCTTTCTTTCTTCTGTATAATTAAAAAAATGTTTACTTAATTAACCGTAGTGAAAAAGAAAAGAGCCTAACCACACCCCTATGCCTCCTTTGGCATTGTAGACTGCTGACCTATCTTTCTGTATTTCCTCAACGAGCCCCTCATTTCCTTACTATATTATTCTGCGAAAGCCCTGATGGTCTCGGTTCTGGCAGCCTTGATGCCTAGGTAGCATAAGAGGGCTTCCCGCCAGTAACCTGCTCATGACAGTCTGTAGACCTTCGAGTCAAGCCCCGGGGGTAGAAAAAAGGTCCCCTTCTCCCCGTGTAGTCAGAGTGGCGCTGGCTACCACCCTAAAGCGTCAGATATACTTCTAGTAAATATAAATAGCCCAGAAAGTGAAGGAGAACACAGTCGCCCAGATAGCCGAATTGGTAAGGCATTCGACATGTAATCGAAAGGCGTGGGTTCGGACCCACTCTGGGCGCGTGTTTTTCTTTCTTTCTTCTGTATAATTAAAAAAATGTTTACTTAATTAACCGTAGTGAAAAAGAAAAGAGCCTAACCACACCCCTATGCCTCCTTTGGCATTGTAGACTGCTGACCTATCTTTCTGTATTTCCTCAACGAGCCCCTCATTTCCTTACTATATTATTCTGCGAAAGCCTAGCGAGGGTCTCGGTTCTCGCAGTCTTGATGCCTAGGTAGCATAAGAGGGCTTCCCGCCAGTAACCCGCTCATGAGAGGCTGTAGACGTTCGAGTCACGCCCCGGGGGTTAAAAAGAAGGTCCACTTCTCCTCGTGTAGTCAGAGTGGCGCTGGCTACCACCCTCAAGCGTCAGATATACTTCTAGTAAATATAAATAGCCCAGAAAGTGAAGGAGAACACAGTCGCCCAGATAGCCGAATTGGTAAGGCATTCGACATGTAATCGAAAGGCGTGGAAAGCCACCGCCCATCCACACACAGCAATATTAAGAAAAGTACAGAAATAAGGAACTGGTACTGGGCATTTCACTCAAAATGAACGAAAACAACCTGCCGCCAAAAGCGGAAGCGTAGAATCGAGAATTAGACCTCCAGACACTGGGGAACGCAAAACGGCAGAACGCGACGTTGAAGTTCAAGGACCCAGGCGGGCGGATTAGCGAGGGGGCTGCGTCCTCAAAGGAAAATGCCACCGCTTCCCGAGGAGACCAGATAATAACCACAAATGGCTTATCCGCGGCCCGCGTCCCAGGCCCAAGGCGGACAATGACGACCCGTCGTTCGGGCGCCGACGCCCACAGAGGTGTGCGGGAGCCATCCAAGAAGAGGACAGGTTGTGCGAGTGTCTTGGGAAATGACACACAAGACAGGAAATAAACGACGAAACAGCACACAGAAAAAAGCAGTTGAACGAGCCCCCGGCTCATGACATGAAATGGACAGATACAATAAATTGTTAGCTTACATTTGATATTTGATGTTTGCAATTTGATATTTGCATTTTGGATATTTTTGATACTTGATTTTTTGATATTTTATTTTTGATATTTGATATTTGATGTTAGATTTTTGATATTTGATATTTGCGAGTAACAGGGGCTTGCACATAATGGAAAAAGTAAAACAAAGATGTGACACACGTACGAGAACAAATCTCCAGTGATCTAGGAAACAAATTACACTTCGTAGCTAGTCATCAATGGCAGTATAAATTCGCACACAGCATTCTTTAAACAAACTGACAAACGAAGGAACAAACGAACAATAGACGCGTACAACTCGTAGGACATGAGGAACCATAGCAGTGAACAAAAATAGCTTACAAAGTGACATTACGGGCAAAAGAGCAATGAAGCGTACGGAGAAAATAACTTATTCACAACACTAGACCGAATAGTGCTTCGAAAGTGTAATGATGGAATACAGCAAGATTTCATGCATGAGAAGCATTAAAGCATACGGAAAAGTAACCTGCTGACAACGATGAACCATCCAACGCCTGAGAAGTGGTAACATGCGATACGTGCCGCTACAAGGTCTAGGTTTAAAGGCACGACAGCCTTCCCGGAGACTCATTGATACCGCTTGTGAGACTGTTGTATTTGTGGATCGGATAAGATTCGCAAGCTTCCCTGTCGAAATGGGTTTTAAATCCTGATTGGAGCAATATGGCCTTAAATTGTTCGAAAGGGTGTTTCAAAGAGTTGATATGTTTTGAAAGGGGGAGATAAGGTTTTGTTTTTGCATCGGATCTGTGATTATTGATGCGAGTTCTACAAGAAGTTTCAGTCTGTCCCATATATTGCGCACCACAAGCACCACATTCGAGGAGGTGAACTATATTTCCAGTGTCACAATTAAAGCTGCCCCTGATCTTCATGGAAAAGCCAGATTCCCTGCTCTGAGCGCTTGTTGTTGGTGTCATCATCAGACACAATTTGCACCGGCGTTTTCCACATGGTGTGGAACCTGTGAAAATAGTTTCTCTTGATCGAGATGATGTTACAATATCTCTGATGTTTCTTCTCGGCGACACACCACGCGTGGTGGGTCTGGGATGACGTGCTTCATTCTTTCACTGTGGAGCAAGATGTTGTGGTGTCTCCTTAAAATTTCATTGACGTTTGTGTCAGATGCCGAATATGTCAGAATCAGATTGGTTTGTGACCTCGAAGTTGAGATTTTATTGCCACTAATAAGTCTAGAATTCTCCTGTTCTGAAGCCTTCCTGATTCAATCTTCAATGAGTGGTAGTGGGTATTTTTGTCGTGCGAGGTCAATGCGGTGCTGATCACAATTACAAGCGAAGTCATTTTGGTTAGAGCAAATTCTGCAGAAGCGTAGGGCTTCACTGTATGGAATGGCCGTTTTGCAGTGTCTTACATGGCTGCTGTGAAAGTTCAAGTATTGGTATCGGTCGGTGGGTTTTCTGAACACCGAAGTATCCAGTGTGTGTCCGTTATTTGTTATCTGCACGTCAAGAAAATTTGTTGTAGAAGTTGAATACTCATGTGATAATGAGATATCACTGTGAGCACTGTTGAAATCGGATATGGATTGATTCAGGGTTTTCTCACCATGAGACCAAACCAAAAAAAATGTCATCGATGTACCGCTTGTAAAGCAGTGGTTTTAAAGGAAAGTTCTTCAGGAACTGTGTGTCTCGAGGGTTCGCATGAATATGTTTGCATAATTTGGGCCTATTTTTGTCCCCACAGATGCGCTGTACTGTCTGTACTGTTTCTTGCTGCACTTCCCTCTTCTACACTTTTGAAATCATGTGTCCACGTGCTCACAGCGCTCCCTACGAGCCTACATATACCCTGCATTCGACCCTTGTACTTCACTTGAAAAAGGCTGGATCCCAGCCGAAACGTCGTATTAAAACTTTTTTTTCGTGGGACTCTAATATAATATAATATATATATATATATATAAATATATATATACTTGAGAAAATGGTAGACGCACGATTAAAAACAAAAACAGTGGTTTACTGACGTTTCGACTGCGGGACCAGTCTTCATCTTGAATATATATATATATGGTAAGGTAAGGTATTCGAGATCTAATCGAAAGGCATGGGTTCGGACCCCACTCTGGGCGCGTGTTTTTCTTTCTTTCTCACGTAATTAATAATAATAATAAAAAAATGTAACGTCACGTCACTAACGGTAAAAAAAATATCCTAACCATTCCCCTATGCATTCTTTGGCGTTGTAGACAGCCGGCATTTCTTTCTGTATATATATATATATATATATATATATATATATATATATATATATATATATATATATATATATATATATATATATATAATCTGTGCGTGTGTAGGTGAGTTTTAGAAACTCGTGCGGTAAAATTGGGGGTTCTCGTTTAAGGACTACAGAAAAGACGGTAACGCAGGTCAAGTCAAAGTAATGGGGATTGTTTGATAGGTTTTGAATTGATATTACGACGCCTGTAGTTTAGGTTATGCGAGGGAGGAAAGCGAAGAAAAACACGCCCGCTTATGTGTTAGATGCCTTACGAATTCCGTTATCTTCGCTGTTGCGCTCGCTGCCACATTACCGAATTCATGTTTGGTGCAAATAAATCTTACTCTAGAGGGCCGTGGAAAGCGCTACCCAGGCAAGTCTGGGTGAACGGAAATTCCTTTAACCAGTGGGATGTGACTCGAGCGCCTACAGCCTTTCAAGCGCAGTCCACTGAAGTGAAATACTGATATGCCTTTGGCGCTCAAGCTACCAGAGCGAAGGCCATTGCTCTGATTGCAGCCTAATGTGGTTAGGGGCGAGGTACCTGTTGACAGAACATAAATAGGACAGCTGGATTGACAAGGAAGGCATGTGAAATTATTTTGTCGGTTTTTTTATATTGAGTGTAACATTTGTATTGTTCGGAAAGAAGGCGCGAGTTTCGTCACACGGAAATTCGGTGTCAGGGTCAGCGCAATGTTCGTAAGAGTAAACAAAGCTTCACGCTATTTCCCTATGATTTTTGTGGCCTTCTAGTTTACCTCTGGAGCGCGTTTTAAGCTGCTTCTGCAGCCGCCGCGCAAGTGGAGCACGGCGGATGCAAAGCGCCTAAAAGCCATGGCCACGTGTGTAGGTCACGCAGAGCTGACGTCGCACACGTGGTGAGGTCACACACGTCACAGGCGAGCCGAGCTTCATCAACCCCGGTCTAGAGCGGCCGCGCGCTCTCGGCCTGGACCGCACGTAGCTTCATCTCGCTTGGAACGAAAGTAGCGCGGCCTGCTCTGAGTGACGCAACACGTTAGCATGTCAATGCACCGCATTGCACCCACCTAACTCCAGACGCGCGCGTCCTGAGAACAGAAGTACTCAACCCATATCTATGCCGGCAATTACATTTTCACATATCTAACGCTGAATATCGTATTGACTGATCATCCCCTACGATTTACACATTGCGCTCAAAGGCCCACGTGCAATATCTAAAAAACTAACTAACAACTACTAGTTAAGTGCTCCCTCAATAGTAATCAGAACTGTTTTTATTTGCGTCTGCCAGGCTCCTGATCAGATCACAAAAGAAATGCTTTTTTACCCCGAAAATCTATTTTTAATATAGGTTTATGACCTACCACACTCTCCCCTTTGCTTTCCGAGGTTTTCTTGACTGCCGATACTTATTTCTGTCTTACTTCAACTAGCCCCTCATTTCTTATTCTCATTCGCTACATGCATAGCGAGGGCTTCTGTTCTGGCAGTCTTGGTACCATAGTGAGCTTAAGAGGGTTCAACGCTGGTCGACTACTCTCGACATGTCGTAGGCACTTCAGTCATGGCCCGGGGCCTAAAAAGAAGGTACCCTTCACCCCGAGTAGTCCTAATGGCGCTGGGTACCACCCCCAGGCGCAGGAAACAAAAAATAGCTTAATATAAATACCCCAGAAGGTAGAGGGGAAAATAGCCCCGCCGGTAGCGGGGTGGTCATCGCACCAGACAGGTATTCTGGAGGTGGTGGGTTCGGATCCCAGCCGGCGTGCATTCTTCCTCCACTTTCTTTCTGTCTTTCCAAACTCTTCATCTGTTTCAATGATCTACTACATTCTCTCCTTTGCTTTCCGAGATTTTCTTGACTGCCAACCCTCATTTCCGTCTCATTTCAACGAGCGCCCCATTTCCTATTCTCATTCGCTTCGTGCATAGCGAGGGCCTCTGTTCTGGGAGTCTTGGTACCTTAGGGAGCTCAAGAGGGTTCAACGCTGGTCGACCACTCTCGACATGTCGTAGACACTCGAGTCGCGGCTCGGGGGTTAAAAATAAGGTCCCCTTCTCCCCGAGTTGTCCGAGTGGGGCTGGCTACCACGGCGAAGCACAGGAAACAAAAAGTACCCTTAACATAAATACCCCAGAAAGTGGAGGAAAAAATAGCCCCGATGGTAGAGTAGTGGTTATAGCACCTGACCGGTACTCTGGAGGTCGTGGGTTCAGATCACACCCGCCTTTCCATATTATTTATCTGTTTCAGTGACCTACTACAGCCTCTCCTTTGCTTTCCCAGGTTTTCTTGACTTTGTTGAAAAGAATACAGAAAGGCCGGCAGTCCACAACGCCACGGCAGCCATACAGCAACCGAAAGGCCTATTTTACTTCTTTACTGCGACAAGCGAATATTTTATAGCGATTAGAACCATCAGCTGTATATGATCAGCACCAAGTGCAGCATTTGCTGTTGAGCTATCGCCAAACTAAGCAAAGCAAGCCTATTGGCACCGTCTTCTCTTTGCATAAACGTTGCGGCAGTTGCTTCTCTCGGTCCTCCCCTATACCTGTCCAAGCCATGGGCCTGGAGCTTCGTCCGGATCTCCATGTGCTACAGCCAACCAATCCAGTAGAGCAGGAAGGCGCGTAGAAAGCGGCCGCTTCTACCGCGTCACAATGGATTGCAGCCAGCACGACCCCACGACTTCGCTGATCTTTGGGGCGGCGACGATGGCAAGAGGCGAGTCAATTCAACCGGTTGAACGACACATTCCAGCTACGGGGCATCGTTTTCTACATGGCTGACATTGCCAGAGCCTGGTACCTGATCCACGAGAACGGCCTAACTGAATCGACCGTTTTCACTGAGCAACTGGGTGACATATTTGCTTAACGATACCCTCCCTTAGGTGGAGGAAGAACTTTTTAAGACCATTTGCAGCAACCTGACCTGACGTTGGCGTCCTATATAGAGGATGTACCTGCTCATTGCCGTCGGGTAACCGCAGAAAAGTCGGAGGATCACCAGTACGCCATATCCTCAAGGGCATCACCGACTTTTTCGTTGCATATCCTTGCACTCCAAAATTTATTTAGCGTCAACGGTACATGGCAGCACCTTGGCAAGCTTTTAGCCATTCAGCAGCACCAGGCTATGGGTCTCAGTCGTCTTCTTCCATAACGAGACTTCGATATCTTAATGCGCATTTTCATTCGCTAGGAACAGCAGAAGCAAGTTTTATCCCGTTATCACGGAGACCTCTGCTCCCTGCCTGCAAGTAACTGGCGGATCAATATTAAGGACGAGCTTCCGTCGATAACAAGCAGGGTGGGCAACGGGCCCCCGGTCGCTCTCGGTGCGGCAACTTACATTTAGCCCCCAACCCGCCCCCCCCCCCCGCCAAACATAGCGTCCACTTCGCCGGTGGGGCAGCGTCGCAGCCACCAAGTAACATGAATTTGATGCTCGAGTAACAAAGCTTAGCAGCAAACTGTGAACGAACGAAGTCCGCTGGTCACGGTTAGTCATTTGCTGCCGCAGTCGCAGGGATGTTCGGTCCGAACGATAGAAGCGGCCATGACCACGAGATTTTCCCACGGCCGAACTCTTCACACACATTAAGACCTCAAACGACGGGATCACAGTACTTGAACCCATAAAACGCGCTCGGGACTCCTCGTGGACTCCTCGGCTTACTGTATTTGGCCTTGCGCGGAGCTACACTGGAACTATCCTCAAATCACGGAGCAAACACAATTCAGTGGAAAAACAGAACACCGAAAAAATCGGAGCCGCCCCACGCCGATTTGAGAGGGCTCAGATTTAAGGGGACGTTGGGGCTAGGCCTAATTTTTAAAAGAAATAGCAGGGTTGTTTACTTTCCGCAACGAAGTGCATATTGCAACTAGATTCTAGACGACGCTACATGCGGATGAGGTCACACACCCTAATTTTTCAACGTGAGCGGCCTCAACTGTGCGCGCTGCTAATGCAAAGCGTGCTCCGCAGAATTGCGCCGGTGTCGCTAGAGCTTTATCGGACGCCCTACTATCACTATTTTGTTAACTCGAGGAGCGGCAAACTAGAGAGAGAGAGCTATCTCGGGCCTTGTGAAATAGCGCGCCTGGTCTTTTTTTTTGAACTGCTCAAGGTCACACTTTTGGATTTAGGTTTCAAAACCCATCACCATTGCGAGGCGCAGGAGTGATATCTTATCTATAGATTCAATACAGCTCCCTTCGGCACTAGTGAACGTTATGGGAAACGTACGTCTTTCCTCCAATTAAAAATTTCCCTCCACTAGCCCCCTCTATCTCCCTCGTGTTCCTACACCAGAATTCTAGACCTGCCGGGTAATGTTATGCCCATTTGCTGCATTCTCTCGGTAACAACTTCCCATCATTTGGGGACACCCAGTAGCGAATTTTAGTTTGGGTGCCCGTACCGCATTTTTTAGGGGAGTGGTTTCAATAATCAAATATGACCAACCAGACGAGACATTATTTTCTTCTGGGTAGAAGGCAGCGGTGCAATCGTTGGTCTGGAATTTCTGTTCAATTCGAGCACGCGAGTTTGTCCGATTGCTTCCCTCCTTATTCAATGTATGCCTTCTTTTTCTAATTTTCATTGCTAGCCGCATATTATTTCCGTCAGGCAGCAATGTGATGACCAGATCTGTTCGTCATGTGCGTGCGTTCACCTGTCTTCTGGTGTAAACTTTCCACAACTAACCTTAATTGCCTCTGGACAGTTACCAGTATCAGTACAAAACTCTTAAAATTGATCATGTTTTTCCTGGTGACCTTTGTATATGGATAACGAACGTACGACCATATCCATTTCAATCACCATCTCTGGCTGTCTTTATTTAACCTTCTTCCCTCCCACAACGACAAACCAAGTTTGACGCTCTCTCGTGTGTTAATCACGTGAATTTGAATCCGTTTGAGCAGGTGTGTAAGGCCAGGTGTGAGCCATATGCGCGCATTCCCGTGTCTTCTTTTGCCTCCTTTCTTGAACCACATTGACTTCGGGCCCTTGAACTGGCACCTAAATTTTTGAGCTGATTGTATGTGCGTTTGTACTGTTCTTTTCCTGATCCCAGCTTCGCATTGTTAGGATATGTATCGTATTTGTATGTGTAAGCGTCGGTCTAGTTTTAACGACGTGATTTAAAATATTTTTTTCTGTCGTTTGTGGCTGTCCCCCAAGCACAAAACGGCTGTATGACCAAGCTCGCTTCCCTTGCCCCGCACTCTCTTTTGCTTTATAAGGTATATATAACGCTGTGAACTCGGTCTGCACTGTCCTCGGAAGAAAACAAGTCTTCGTCCTGAAAAATGACTTTCACACGTGGCTGTGTCTTCACTTACCATATATATATATATATATATATATATATATATATATATATATATATATATATATATATATATATATATACATATATATATATACATATATATATACATGATACTCAACAAAAAAATAACAAAGAATGTTTACTTACGTAGTGGCAACGGGACTTGCCTTCATCAGAGTAATCAGGGACGTGCATTGCGAATATTACCCGTGAATCCGGCCTCATCATCATCTATGGCGGTCACCAAGGGGTATGCTCCTTGATCACTCATAGCCAGCCGCCCACCATCAGTATTATCTGTGGGTAATCATCATCATCGTGCGCTCGGCCTCCTCAGAACGTTAGGAGTCAGCAGGCTAATAAACGCCGTCTCCCGGAACAACCCATCTCTCACAAGTCGTGGAGGGGGCTTTTCGTCCCGCTGTCCACCTCTCGCGGTCACACCACTAGAGCTCCTTTCTGGTCGGTGGTTGCTTCTGCCCACCACCCCCATGCAGCGCGAGAGCAGCCAGTCGGGCAGCAACGCTGCGGCCCTGGTACAGCCTGTTTTCGCCCTCACCGGCCGCGAGCGCAATCCTGCGTTTTTCTCTGGTCTCCGTGGTTACGATGTTGAAGGCTGGCTTCATCAGTTCAACCGAGTAAGCGCATTCAACCGATGGGACGATAAACTCAAACTTTAGAACGTCTCATTTTTTCTGACTGAATCGGCGAAGACTGGTTCTGCAACAATGAGAAAGATCTCTGATTGGCCCGGCTTTGTCGTAGAGCTGCGTCGCATTTTTCGGACGTCCCCAAACCGGTCGGATGCAGCGAAAAGGCAACTACAGGTCCGGTTGCAGCTCCAGAACGAGGCGTACGCGTTGTACATCGGAGCATTCATAGCACTGTGTCCTCGGGCTGACCAGGAGATTTCGGAAAGCGACCAAGTGCAGCACAGCCTGAAAGGGATCGCCTCTTTCGCTTTAATGCTCTGGCGGTTCAGAACCCTACCACCATTGCGGATGTACGCACGATCTGTCAACGTTTGGACCACCTACAGTCCATTCGCCTCGAAGATGTTTGTTCCGACTGCCACCTGCTCGTGGTCCCCCCGGCCAGCTGGCTGGGCAAAGGCGGTTTCGGCTGCCTAGCTTTGGTCGGTTGCTAACGGCAGCGGTGGGTGAAAGCCAGGACTCACCCGCGGATGCAAAACCCCAAGGGAGTGGCAGCGACTCCCTGGAACTGTATGGGCCAGTTCCTCGCACCAGAGAGCCGATGCTGGACGCGGAGGCAGGCTCGGACAGCCTGGGTGGCTACCGAGGTTGGCTCTGTGATTCTGGCATAAAAGCGGTGAAAAAGGATCCCTTATTAAGGGTCCGCCTAGTCACCCCACGCGGGCACGACTGCTCGCTGCCGACACGAAGGTTCCTGGACAACAGGATCCAGGGCCTTCGATAGGTGCTCATGATGGGCAATGTCTCTGGCCTTTAGTAGCGACCAGTCTAGGAGGCGCGCACTTGCTAGGACCGAGGAAAGAGGGATTGGCTCACTTCTTAGGGAAGCTTCTCGTCCTCAGTATCGGGAGTAGGGCTGGTCGTACTCTATAAGGATTACTCCTTCCACCTGATGACTGCTGCCCGTATGGGGAGGGTTGCCTGGTGGGTGAGTGGTTGGCATAGGAGCACATTAGAGGTCCACCGAAACCCTATAAGTCACATAGGCTTTCCTATGGAGATAGGTGATTCAGGTGCACATAGGGATCGACGGATGCATACAGGGTACAGTTACCCCGTCTGTCGGACAGTTAGCTTTACCAGTATCCGAAACCGTCGAGACGAGGGGGATTAGTACCTATGTAGGCTGGGCAGGTGTCTCTTGAGTACTCGGGGGACCTGGTGGGTGTTAGCCGGGGGCTGGCTGTGAAAGGGGTCCAGAGATTAGGTGTCGTCACTCCGTCGCAGGTTCTCCCTGTTCTTCGATGTCGGGGCTCAGATGGTTGGAGCCTATAGTGGGGTCCGCTGAATTCCAATTGGAACCGTCTGACGCCCATCCTGAGTTTTCAGGCCTATTTTAGGAGTCAGACATCTAAGGATTAGAACAAAAACCTCGCTGTCCCCATTCCCACCCACTTTCCCATAACCCATTCCTTATTACCACCATCCGCATCCCTCATCCCAACCTTTCCTGCTACCGTACCAGGGGAGATCAGGGGAGTCTCCCCGGGCCCGCTCTCCTGGCTGTGGTGTCGCTGTGTAGCATTTTTCCTTTTTATTTTCCACTTCGGTGGATATTTCCTTCTCTTCAAAACTCTAGTTGACCTCGGTCCAGTTTGTTTATTTTTAATTGGCGTCACCCGTGATACGTATGTGGTACGGGTTGGGCTTTTATTTTATATTATAGCCCTTTAGCTTTATGTTCGTGTTCTTGCTCCCTTAAGGATTGAGAGCTCCGTACTCTGGTCCGAACAGTCATACGAGAGGGACTACAGCCGCGTGACACTACCTGCTCCCAGAACAACCATGTACACGGCCATGGGCTGCGTCTCTTAATCAAAGAAAACTAGCGTGCATGACTGACGTTCCACAGCCTTGTGGGCCTGCTCCTACGCACGTCCAATCGTACTCAGAAGCTGTTACGAGACCATCTCTGCCCATGGAGCTAATTGCTCCTCCGACTATTCATGGCCACTTGACGGCTATTTCTGCGCCTTCACCTTCACCGGCTCCATTCCCAGCGTGGCGACCACGGCGTCCAGCAAGCGACCGGCCAGTGTGTTATTACTGTGGCATCAGACGGCTCATTTCGTAGTTTTGTCGGCAACGCCAGCTGGACGAACGCTGAGGCTACGCACCGTAAGAGCGCGACGCCTACTTTGGATACCACCCTCGTAAGCGCCTCTACTCACCATCTCCGCGCCGATCTTCACCTGTTCATAACGCCAGAAACTTCCCTAGCGATTCCCGCCCGACACGACGTCGTTCCCCTTCACCCTTCCGCCGTGCTTTGTCGCCTCTCCGTCCTGTCGCCAGCTCCAATGCCCCACCAGCATCATGGAAACTAGACGATGCAGTTTTTGGAGAGAAAAACTGCATTTTGCGGACCGATTACAACTCCTCCCAAACTTCCGTGTAACTGGTTATCCGTTCTCGTCGAAGGTAATGAAGTGGAAGCGTTATGAGCAATCGAGCTAGTATTTCTGTGATTCATGCTGATCTGTGTTCCCGTCTGCCAAAGGTCAAGAACCCGTATGGCGATCCCTATTTACATGGCGCAAATAATAAAGATATCAGGCCCTCCGCTTATTGTACCGTGCGCGTAATAATTGGGGAACTACGACATTCTATTCAATGTGCTCTTCCTTCACCCTGTGTTCACCAGCTTATTCTTCGATGGAACTTTCCTCTGCCCCTGCCGTTATTTCCTGCCGTGAACCCGCCATCCCTATTGACTATACTGAAAATTCCAGATTTCTAGGTTGGCCACAGCACACACTCAAGCTGAAATCTGATCGTGTTTTGGAAGCAAGTTGTGAGGAAATTCTGTCTGTCTCCTGGGACGAAATTAACGCTGGCGATGTTGTGGTGGTGCCCTCTAAGCGGTTCATACATCCCAACCTTCCTTTTTCGGGTTGTGCGCGGGTGTGCGGTGCTTGCTGCGCTGAACAATACGAATGAGGCGATCTTACTGGCCGAACGAACCACCATAGCTTCCGTTGCCGACCCTGCCCCTGCGTCCATAGTTTACGGTGACGTGGCCCCTTCCAACCAGAACTTATTCGGATCGCTTGATGATATGTCAGCTCTTGCGTCCACTATCAGTCATGACCTGACGCCTAATCAGAGAAAGTTATTATTGGACGCCCTAACAAAGCATCAAGCGTCTTTCGAAGCACACTCCTGTAGTCTCCCACGAACATCTGCAGCGGAGAACAGAAATAAAACGGATGGGTCAGCCGTGATCCGCCGCAGGCCATATCGCGTCTCGTCGTCTGAACGAAAAATCATTGAAGACAACGTGGCTGACATGCTCAAGCGCAATATTATTCGGCCGTCGATTGTCAGCAAGAGAATAAAGTGCTCGGACACGTCGTCTCCAAAGATGGAATACGCCCGGATCCTGACAAAACAGCTTGCGTTATTAATTTTCCTCGACCCCTTCACCAAAAAGACCTGCGAAGCTTGCTTGGCCTGGCATCATATTTTCGGCGTTTTATACGCAACTTCTTCACCCTTGCGTCTCCCCTGCATCAGCTCTTGCGTGCCAATGTGCCTTTTAAATGGAAGGGCGATTGCCAAGCCGCATTTCAAGCTCTCAAAGATGCACTTACCTCTCACCCTGTCCTGTGTCATTTTGACGACTCCGCACCTAATATATTGCACACTGATTCCAGTGGGTGTGGCATTCGTTCCGTTCTTCTCCAGCGTGATGCTCAGCTTCGGGAAAGAGTCATAGCGTGTGCTAGTCGCTCACTGACGCCCGCGGAGACGAACTACACCATCACAAAACAGGAACGCCTAGCTGTCGTCTGGTCTATACGAAAGATTCGCCCATACCTCTACGGTCGTCATTTTATCATCGTTACGGATCCCCACGCCCTCTATTGGCTATCCACGATGAAAAACTTACCTGGGCGCCTTGGCCGATGGATACTGCGTTTGCAGCAGTTTGACTTCACCGTCACGTTCAAGTCCCGGAAAAAACATTCGGACTCGGACGCCCTTTCGCGATGCCAGTTAACCTCCCGGTCACAAGCTGCGTCCTCCGAGCCACGGCCGCCACATTTCCCCATGGCACCCCTCAAACATGCTCCATAGAGACGGCCACAGAGCTGCCTGCGCTTCAGCGGGCCGATACATATTGCCGAACTTTTATTCCCCGCCTGAGTGGATCGGCGCGACCACCCAATAGCCGGTTGCGACGCCAACTGAACAACTTTCGGATTATGGATGGCGTGCTCTACTATGGCAGTCATCATCCTTCGGGCAATAAATGGATGCCTGTCGTTCCTCGTCAGCTCCGCCTTCGCATAGTAGAAGCTTTTCACAATGACGCTACAGCTGGGCACCTTGGCTTGCAGAAGACTTATGACCGTCTTCGGAATCGATTTTTCTGGCCCGGCCTCTCACAAGCGTCGCCGAGTACGTCGCCTCTTGCGCTTTGTGTCAACACCGCAAGTGACGAACGTCACCACCTGCCGGTTTGCTGCAGCCGGTCATTGCCCTTCCGTCCCATTTGACACAGTAGGCATTGACCTGTACGGGCCGTTACCTTTAACATCGACTGGATACCGCTGGATAGTGACTGCTGTCGATCACTTGACCAGGTACGCATGGACAGCTCCTCTGCAGTCTGGGTGTGCTCACGATGTTGCCAACTTCTGCATGCGCAACATTATCCTGTGGCATGGAGCCCCCGGAGTTCTGCTCAGTGACTGCGGCAAGGCGTTTCTATCACAAATAGTTGCAGAAGTTCTTCGCGCTGCAAACGCCATCCACAAAACTTGTTCTAGCTACCATCCGCAGACGAATAGACTTAATTAATGGTTCCACCGCACGCTCACTGATATTTTCGCCATGTACGTCAGCCTCGACCACCAAAATTGGGACGCAATTCTGCCCTTCGTTACATTTGCTTATATTACCGCTGTCCAGCGCACAAGCGGTTATTCGCCCTTCTTTCTCGTTTTCGGCCGCCTACCGTGTTTTGCCCTTGACACCGTTCTTTCTTACCCCAGTGTCCGCTACTTCAGAGAGAGAGAGAAAGAAAGAGAGATAGAGAGAGACACAAGTACGGAATGAGGGATTCCGGAAGGATGTATGTCAAGGTTTCAGTTCCTCTTGCCAGTGCTATTTGGCTCTTCGACAGTGTTTTTATAGGGCCGAATTCGATATGATTGCCTTTTTTGACAAAGGTATAAATAATTGAAACTTCAAGGCTAGAAAAACTTCGCCAGTTTAACGGAAGCGGTAATCGAAACCACAACCTCCGCATAACTCCTGTGCTGGACTACCAAATGTGCTATTCCGTGACGGCTTCCCTCGCGACTTTAGAGCGGTGGTTTATATTTAGGACAGCTCACAGGCCGGTCAACTAGCGCCGCCGCTCGACCACCGCCGGAGGCGTAGGATGTACTTTTCCCAGCGGCCGCCACGAAGGCGTTGTCGAAAGTCGGGGATAGTCAATGGCATTTTAGACTGCTGCAGCCAGAACCCTCGTAATGCATTTTGCAGAACAGAGACGTACGCGACGAGCGATTCCGTAAGGGCATATATCAAGGTTGCAGTCCTTCTTTCCAGCGCTATTGGGTGCTTCGACAGTGTTTTTAAAGTTCCGAATCGGGTAGGTTGGCCCTTTTTTGACACAGGTAAAATAATTGAAAATGAAGTCGAGACAAAATCCGCCAGTTTTCCGGAAGCGGGAATCAATATGCGGAGGTGCTGGGTTCAATTCCCGCTCCCGGAAAACTGGCAAATTTGTTCCCGACTTGTATTTTCAATTATTTATACCTGTGTTCAAAAGGGCAATCATACCCAATTCGCCACTATAAAAACACTGTCGAAGCGCCAAAACCCACTGGCAAGGACTGCAACCTTGATATATATATATATATATATATATATATATATATATATATATATATATATTGTGATCAGTTAGTCGTGCGCCAGCCCTTTGGGACATTGACCGCTACCCCAGTCCCAGTTACATATTGGCCACTATCCCATACCTCATCTTCCTCTGATAGTCATCCTCATCATCATCTTCCATCTCGGAGCTAGTGTCCGTCTCTTCGCCGCCAGCTGAGTGTGTGTTCCGCGAGTGCTGCTACGCCTAATAAACGTCCTGTACCGGCTGTCCTTCAAGGCCCTTACAAGTGGTGGAGGTCTACCTCGATCCCAGTACCTCTACGTCTGCCCACTGCACCCCTGGAGCTCCATTCCGGACTCCGTTTACCACCAAAGGCTATGCAGCGTGAAGCCACGAGCCAAACCGCTGGCGCCGCCGCTGCTGCGGCTCCGATATTTACGATCACCAGTCACCAGCGCGACCAACCGTTTTTCGCCGGGCTCCGCGGTGAGGACGTGGATGACTGGTTGGAGCAGTTCACGAGGGTGAGTGCATTTAACCGATGGGACGACTCCTTCAAGCTTTGGAGGGTATCCTTCGTGCCACGCCGCCACCGCATATACTCACTGGTGATTTTAATGCGCATCACCCGTCATGGGGCAGCCGTAAAACAACAATCAAAGCACAGCGCTTATTAGATGTTGCTTACCAGCACGGTATGGCTGTACTTAATACCGGGGAACCAACTTTTTTCCGCAAAGGAGTTTCAAGTGCTCTCGACATCACTGTAGTTTCCTCTGCACTGCTTTCTAGAACAAGCTGGTCTGTGGACATTGAATCCCATGGCAGCGACCACCTGCCTACTTACATAACACTCCATGGTGTTACAGGAGGTCATCCAAAACATCAGGTCCGATTCTCCAACTGGGATGTTTTCGTCGCAGCAATCCAAGATGGCCTTGGTTCAGTGTTGTGCTACGATGACTTCGTAAGGACGATGGCTAGGGCGCGCAAAACGAGCACGAAGACTTTCATATTACCCAAGTCATACAATGTCGCCGACGCAGAGTTTGAGAGGCTTCGTGCCATACGCCGGCGAGCAGAAAGAAGAGCGCGCAAAACTTTGGCACCTGAGGACATTCGAGCATCCAGACGCCTGCAGAAGCGCATTCAGCGCCACATGTGCAAATTAGCTAAGCGTGAGTGGACATCCTTCTGCTCAACGTTGGACCCCAGGAAGCCGCTTACCAGAACATGGAGTCTGGTCAAAAGTCTTCGCTTACCACCGACGTGTCTCCACCCATTTAATTCGATTTCACTGCGCAATAACCTCACAATCTTAGACGTGGCAGAGATGTTCTGTAGAAAAGTTGCGGCTGCATCAACGTCACCTACGATACTTACGCTCCCTGATATTGGACGCCCATCCGATAAAAAGCCTCTTATTGATGACCCATTCACCCTGTCGGAACTCGTCATGGCTTTATCATCGGTTAACAAGTCTTCTTCCCCTGGCTCAGATGGCATAACCTACACTGCACTCGCTCATCTAGGGGATGCCGGGAAGAGATTTCTCCTGGACATTTTCAACCAATCCTGGATGACTGGTCGCCTTCAGCCCACCTGGAAGACTGCTCGCATTGTGCCAATATTAAAACCAGGCAAAGATCCAACAGACCTTCAGTCGTACCGACCTATTGCACTTTTGAGCTGTGTAGGCAAGCTCATGGAAAAAATGGTGCTGCTTCGATTGGATTGGGACCTCACCAACAGAAATGTTTACCCGCCACAGATGTCTGGCTTCCGAAAGGGCAGGAGCAGTATTGATAATGTTATCGCCCTTGCAAATTGTGTCAAGCGGGAAAAAGCACAGCGTAACACTGTGATAGCGGTGTTTTTGGACGTCAAGGCTGCGTATGACTCGGTCACGCATGACGCTATCCGCTTTCAAATGAATTTGTTAGGTATTGGAGGCCGTATGTATGACTGGCTGTCGAATTATCTCAGCGACAGAACCCTCTTTATGACCACCCCTGACGGCGACACACAGAAGCACAGCGTAACTCGTGGCGTTCCGCAAGGTGGAGTATTGAGTCCAGCACTTTTTAATATCTCCCTCATCGGAATCGAAAAGTGTTTGCCACGACCTGTCGCGATTTCCCTATACGCAGATGACATTTGCATATGGTGCTCCGGGCGCAATCGGCGTGTGCTCCGTGCGAGGCTTCAGCGGGGAATAGATTCCATCTCAGCGTTCCTTGCGGCGCGAGGTCTCGAAATCTCCGCTACAAAATCAGCGGCAATCGCTTTCACGAAGCGAGACGTTACTCGGTATCAGCTCACTGTAACAGGAATCCCAATACCGTACGTCGCAAATCACAAATTTCTGGGCGTTACATTTGACAGATTATTGACATGGACACCACACATTCGAAGTTTGAAGGAAAAGTTCACATCATTTTTCAACATATTCCGAATGCTTTCTAGCAACTCTGGCGGCTGCACAGTACACTCGCTTCTTCGTCTATACGACGCACTCTGCGAAGGTCTACTACGCTACAGCCTGCCTGCCTTGTTTCCCCTTTCAGCAGGAAATCTAAAGGCTTTAGAAAGCATGCAGGCGCGCATACTGCGTGTGTGTATTGGCGTCCCAAAAACGACATCCACTGTGGGGACTATCATTGAATGTCGACGTTTGATGCCGATGGCACTGCGTAAACAGGAACTCCTTCGTGCGGGTTTACGGTTTGTGACAAGACAACCAAACCACCCACTGGCTGAGACCTATGCTCCAGATCTGGAAGACCTCTTGCCGCAACAATACCAGGCCCCATCTCTGCCTTCCTACCCACTATGGTTACTCCCACCCATGAGTATTCACACAACCGTGCCAGGAATCAGGCGAAGAGCAGATTTTCCCGCTCCAGCTCTTAAGTTTTTTACTCTGCAACTGCTACACAGCAAATACTCCTGCCATACCCACATATATACTGATGGCTCAGTCTCCGAAGGCTCCTCAACAATTGCTGTTTATATTCCGGCGTCGCAAACCACGATCTCCAAAAAACTCAGCCACAGGACATCATCTACAGCGACTGAGCTCGCCGCGATACGTGCGGCTCTTCAATACATCACCACCCAGCCAGCCCATCAATGGGCAATTTTTACAGATTCCCGCGCGGCCCTTCAATGCCTTCAGTCGTTTCCTAATCAACAGCTACACTGGGACATTCGCGTTTTACACTACCAAGCCGTCAGTGCTCACCACCTCATGGAACTCCAGTGGATTCCGGCTCATTGCGGTGTATCAGGCAACTCAACAGCAGACGCTACAGCTTCCCAGGCTCACAATCACGAGGTTCCTATTGCGGCCGTACCGTTCTCCAGGAAAGATGCGGCCGCACTGGCGTCTTATGTTGGGCGGCAGGTACAGCTTTCCATATGGGCTGCTCCATTACGCCGCTACGCACCACTCTACTCCCTTGACCCAGAATGTACTTTCCAGTTACCGCCTGGTCTCAACAAGCACGACGCAGCTGTAATACACCGCATACGTTTGAATGTCGCCTACACACGCCTTTTCCGTTTTAAGCTTCAGCAGACCAGCTCACCCTTGTGCGAAGACTGCCACTGCCCAGAAGACGTCCACCATGTCATCTGTGTGTGTAGACGATACGATACACCCAGACTCTCCTTGACAGTGACTCTGGGCAAACTACCCACATCACGTCTTACGTTGCATGATGTGCTTGGCCCCTGGTCATCTGCTAAAGTGGCCACACGTGTGACGAAAGCCTTTCTCAGCTTCCTCCGTAGTTCAGGTCTCGTCAACACTCTTTAACAGTAGTGAACATCGGCGATACGTGTGATATAGAACCACGTTCCTCATCTTAAAACTCTTAACCTCTGTGGTATGTCAAAGTGAACACTTCGCGTGTGTATCTCTTCATCATGGCTGCGATGGTAACGCTGAATGTGCCGCGTTCCCGTGAGACCACTCCGTGAACTCAGAACTCTGTCATCTTGAAGCGAACATTTCCTCGAGTATACTTCAACATTTTTCTTTTATTACCAAACTCCTGAACTTGCTTGCGACTCCAATTGTCACCATACTTTTTCTTTATCTGATTTTTCCTTCTTTTTTTTATTTTATTTTTTTTTTTCTCAATCGTTTCATTTTTCACCTGACGTAGCATGTCAGGCCCTTTGCTGGACAAACCTCGTCAGTATCATTAAACCATTCTCTCTCTCTCTCCTTCAAGCTCTACATCGTTGGTTTCTACCTGACAAAGGTGGCCAAAACGTGGTTCCTAAACGAGGGCAGCCGTATCACTGATTGGACCTACTTTAAGGAAGAGATTCGGAAGATTTTCGGGACTATAAGCACCCGTTCATCATCATCATCATGAGCCTATCTACGCCCACTGCAGGGCAAAGGCCACTCCCATTATTCTCCAATTACCTCGGTCCTGTGCCAACTGTGGCCAATTTATCCCCGCAAACTTCTTGATCTCATCTGCCCATCTAACTTTCTGCCGCCCCGTGCAACGCTTGCCTTCTCTAGGGATCCACTCTGTTACCCTTAATGACCAGCGGTTATCTTGCCTTCGCATTACATGCCCTGCCCACGTCCATTTCTTCTTCTTAATTTCTACTAATATGTCTTTAACACCATTTTGCTCCCTGACCCACTCCGCTCTCTTCTTGTCCCTTAATGTTACACCTATCATTTTCCACTCCATTGCCCGCTGAGTCGTTCTCAATTTAAGTGGAACCCTCTTAGTGAGCCTCCAAGTTTCTGCTCCGTAGGTGAGTACCGGTAAGATGCAGCTGTCATACACTTTCTTCTTCAGCGACAATGGTAGGCTGCAATTCATTATCTGAGAATGTCTGCCATATGCACCCCACCCCATTCTGATCCTTCTAATTATCTCTGCCTCATGGTTCGAATCTGGGGTCACAACTTGGCCTAAGTAGATATATTCGCTTACCACTTCTACTGCCTCACCACCTATCTCAAACTGCTGTGCTGTCCCGAGGTTATTGATCATTACTTTAGTTTTCTGCATATTATTTTCAGGCCCACGGTTCTACTCTGTTCGCCCAGTGCGGAGAGCATGCTTTGCAATTCGTCCCCCGAGTTACTTAGCAAGGCAACGTCATCAGCAAATCTGAGGTTACTGAGGCATTCTCTATTAACCCTTACTCCCACCTGTTCCCAATCCAACGTTCTGAATGCTTCTTGTAAGCATGCTGTGAATAACATTGGAGAGATTGTGTCTCCTTGTCTGACATCCTTCCTTATAGGTATTTTACTGCTCTCCCTATGGAGGATGATGGTAGCTGTAGATCCATTGTAGATATCCTCTAGTATTCTTACATAATGCTCATCTACCCCCTGGTTCCGTAATGCCTGAATGACTGCTAGGGATTCGACTGAGTCAAATGCTTTCTCATAATCTATGAAGGCTATATATAGGGGTTCAGTATACTCAGCGCACTTCTCTATCACCTCATTGATCGTGTGAATATGGTCCATTGTTGAATAACCTTTACGGAACCCTGCTTGTTCTTTAGGTTGACTGAAATCTAAGGTTGCAGAGATTCGGTTAGCGATTACCTTGGTAAATACCTTGTAGACGACTGACAGTAAGCTGATCGGCCTGTAATTTTTCAAGTCCTTCATGTCGCCTTTCTTATGGATTAGGATGATGTTCGCGTTCTTCCAAGATTCCGGTACCATTGCGGTCATTAGGCATTGCGTATACAGGTTTGCCAGTTTTTCAAGTACAATTTCGCCGCCATCCTTCAAGAGGTCTGCTGTTATCTGATCCTCACCAGGTGCTTTGCCCCCTTTCATTTCTTTCAAAGCCTTCCTTACTTCTTCGGTCGTTACTGGTGGGATGTCTATCTCCTCTGAACTACTGTCTCGTTCGCCATTATCCTGTATGTTCCGGCTACTGTACAGATCCCTATAGAACTCCTCGGCCACTGTGACTACTTTATCCCTATTTGTGATGACATTGCCTTGCTTATCCTTAAGTGCATACATCTGATTTTTCCCCACGCCAAGACGTCTCTTCACTGCTTTCAGGCTACCTCCGTTCTTTACAGCGTATTCGATCCTCTCCATATTATACTTCCGTATGTCAGCTGTCTTACGCTTATTGATTAACTTGGAGAGCTCGGCTAGTTCTATTCTCTCAGCTGCGGTACAGATTCTCATGGATTGCCATTTCCTGATTAGATCTTTCGTCTCCTGTGAAAGTTTACCAGTATCCTGTCTAGCCATAGTGCCCCCGACTTCTACTGCACACTCCGTGATAATGCCTGTAAGGTTGTCGCTGGCTTCCTGTGTCGTAAGCTCGGCTTCCTCGTTAAGGGCGGAATATCGGTTCTGCAGCGCGATCCTGAATTCTTCTACTTTACGTCTTACTGCTAGCTCATTTAACGGCTTCTGTCGTACTAGCTTGTTGCGGTCCCTCCTCAAATCTAGCCTAATTCGAGATCTTACCATACGGTGGTCACTACACCTTACCCTTCCGAGCACTTCCACATCCTGCACGACGCCAGGGTTATCGCATAATATGAAGTCTATTTCATTTTTGTGCTCCCCATTCGGGCTCCTCCAGGTCCACTTCCTACTCTGCCGTTTACAGAAGAAGGTATTCATTATGCGTAGGCTATTCCGTTCGTCAAACTCAACTAGTATGTCCCCCCTGATATTTCTACAGCCCAGACCATAGTTCCCAACTCCCTTGTCTCCAGCCTGATTCTTGCCTACTTTAGCATTGAAGTCCCTCATAACTACGGTATACTGTGTTTTTACTTTAGTCATTGCCGATTCCACATCTTCATAAAAGCGTTCCACTACTTGGTCGTCGTGGCTGGATGTGGGCGCGTAGCCCTGCACCACCTTGAGCTTGTACCTCTTATTGAGCCTAATTACAAGACCTGTTGCCCTTTCGTTAATGCTATAGTATTCGTCTATGTTGCCAGCTATGTTTTTATTGACTAGAAATCCCACTCCCAGTTCTCTTCTATCCTCTAGACCACGGTAACATAGGACGTGTCCATTTTTCAGCACCGTAAAGGCTTCGCCTGCCCTCCTAACCTCGCTAAGCCCTATTAAATCCCATTTAATGCCCTCTAATTCCTCGAACAACACCTCGAGACTTGCTTCGCTAAATAAGGTTCGCGCGTTAAACGTTGCCAGGTTCAGATTCCATTGGCGGCCTGTCCGGATCCAGTGATTCTTAGCACCCTCTGCTGCGTCACAGGTCTGACCGCCGCCGTGGTCAGTTGCTTCTTAGCCGCTGGGGACTGAGGGCCGAGGGTTAATTGGCGTATTCATGGGAGGTTGTGGCCGTTACTACACCAGGGTGGCCTATCCTGCTCTGGTGAGGGAGTGCATTACCGGCAATGGTCACCGGGGTCAGGCCGCACCCCAAGCCCCTTTGTGCAATTCCATCAATACGCGGATTTTTTTTTAAATCCGTTCGGACATTGCCACCCGTTCGGACATTGCCAAAAGGAAGCTAGCTTCCCGTGTCCAGCACCCTGAAGAGACGTACGCCTCATACATTGAGGATGTCCTTGCTCTCTGTTGCCGAGTGGATGCTGCGATGCCAGAAGCCGACAAAGTTCGCCACCTCCTGAAGGGCATCGCTCCTTTCGCATTCAACGCTCTTGCAGCCCAAAATCCTGCGAGCGTCAGCGATGTGCGAACAACGTGCCAACGCTTGGATGAGCTACACTCTATTCGTCTGCACCAGAACTCTGGCGCCAATGAGCTGCCGGGAGACGTGGATTTGCGCGCCCTCATACGCAGTATCATCCGTGAAGAGCTGCAGCTGCGTGACCCACCTGCTTCCTCACGGGATAGCATTCGCTCGGACGCCCCTCATTTGCGCGACCTTGTAAAACAGGAGGTGGCCTCCATGGCGGGTATCGTCCCAACGATGCCTCCGGTTCCAGCCCCAACCATGCCGTCATATTCGGCGATCGCGGCGAAACCACCCTTACCAATGGAAGTGCCGCCGGCTCATGGACACTTGAGTGCCATCTCATCGGCAGCCCCCTTCCAGACTTACTACAACGGCGTCCGACCTGTCTGCCGGGCTTTTTCGAATGATTGACCTGTCTGCTATTATTGTGGAATCCGCGGACACATCTCCCGTTTCTGTCGACGACGTCAGCAGGATGAGAGGCGAGGATATGCACCTTTTGAACGTGATATCCGCTTTGCCTGCGGCGCTCCGCGAAACCAGTACGTCTCTCCAACACGACGGTACTCGCCGCCTCCGGCCCCTGTTGATACGCCTTACAACGAGCGTTCGTCACGCCGCCGCCGATCACCCTCGCCATATCGTCGCTCTGTCTCGCCCCTACGACCCGCGTCCGACCCCACGAACTACCAATCGGAAAACTAGCGCCTGCAGTTTTTGGAGGGGAAACTGCGTTAGTCGAAAAGCCAAGAACTCCTCCAACAAACCATCGAATACATTACATGTGAACGTTGAAGGTTGTGATGTTGATGCCCTCGTTGACACCGGAGCCAGCATATCCGTCATTAGCGAAAATTTGTGTTCACGGCTCCGAAAAGTACGAACCCCGTACACTGGCCCCTCATTGTGTGGTGCCAATCAAGTTGTGCTCGAGCCGTCTGGATTCTGTACAGTGCGCGTTTTCATTGAGGGAATTCGACACCACATCCAGTGCGCGGTCTTGTCTTGCTGCTCCCACGAATTCATTCTAGGGCGGGATTTCCTCTCGTCGGCGTCTGCTGTCATCTCCTGCCGAAACCCGGACATTGCGATCACACCTACCGGGCATACGGACAGCAACCCCGATGTTCCGCAGTGTCACGTGGTCGCGAGTGCAAATTTTGTTCTTAGGCCTGGCTGTGAGTCAAGAATTTCTATTTGTGGTTGCCATTTCCGCGAGGGAGACGTGCTCCTAATTCCCAGCGCTCGTTTTCTACCAAGGGGAATCGTTGTCGCAACTTGTCTTGTACGTTTCTCGCATGGGTCTGCGTTTCTAGTCGCCACGAACACTACACCGGAAACGATCCTCCTACGTCAAGGCACCACGATCGCTACCGCTGCGGACCCCGAAGCCGTCTCTGTTCTTCCGCTTTGTTCTGTTTCCTCTACTTCCCAATCTCGCCCTATGCCTCCCAACCCTGACCTTGCCGCGAGAATCAGCTCTGACCTCTCCCCACCACAAACCGACTGCTTGCTGACTCTCCTGCACCGGCACAAAGCTTTATTTGACACTCAATGCCCTACACTTGGTCAGACATCCGTGGCAACGCATCGCATTGAAACAGACGGATCCCGTATTATTCGCCGCCGCCCATACCGGGTATCCTCATCTGAGCGAAAAATCATCAGCGACAATGTTGCCGACATGCTGCAGCGCAAAATTATACGTCCATCTAAGAGTCCTTGGTCATCCCCTGTGGTATTGGTACGAAAAATAACGGGTCTGTTCGATTTTGCATCGATTACCGCGCACTGAATAAAATCACGCGGAAGGATGTATACCCAATGCCTCGCATTGATGATGCCTTGGACTGTCTGCAAGGAGCGGAATATTTCTCCAGCCTCGATCTCCGCTCTGGTTATTGGGAGATTCCAATGCACGAGGCCGATAAAGAAAAGACAGCCTTCGCCACCCCTGATGGACTCTACGGGTTCAATGTGATGCCTTTTGGACTTTGTAACGCTCCTGCAACGTTTGAGCGTATGATAGACACTGTACTCAGGGGCCTTAAATGGAAGACTTGTCTCTGTTACCTGGACGATATTGTTATTTTTTTCTTGAAGCTTTGCTGAGCACTTGAGACGGCTGGATGAGGTCCTCTCGTGCCTCGCCAGTGCGGGCCTTCAGCTAAATACTAAGAAATGCCATTTCGCCACCCGCAGCATCCAAGTCTTAGGCCACGTCGTGAGCAAGGAGGGTATCCGACCTGACCCAGAGAAGGTGGCTGCTGTCGTCGAGTTCCCGCGTCCTCAGCAACAAAAGGCGCTGCGTAGCTTTCTTGGCCTGGCGTCTTACTTCCGCCGTTTTGTACGCAACTTCGCAACAGTTGCTTCACCGCTCAACAAGCTCCTCCACTCCGGAACTTCGTTTCAGTGGTCGGACGACTGCGAAGAGGCTTTTCAGCAGCTGAAGGCCGCGCTCACTTCAGAGCCTATACTGTGCCATTTTGATGAATCGAAGCCTGTCATCCTTCCTACTGACGCTAGTGGCCATGGGATCGGTGCAGTTCTCTTGCAGTCGGATCAGCAGCGTCGGGAGCAGGTTATTTCGTACGCCAGTCGCTCCCTCAGTTCCGCGGAGAAGAACTATACTATCACCGAGCAGGAGTGTCTTGCCGTGGTTTCGGCAGTTCAGAAGTTTCGACCCTACCTCTACGGCAGGCACTTCACGGTCGTTACGGACCACCATGCGCTATGCTGGCTGCAGACGCTCAAGAATTTATCAGGACGCCTCGGACGCTGGATACTTCGACTTCAGGAATATGACTTCACTGTCACATACCGATCCGGGAAGAAGCACCTCGATGCCGATGCTCTTTCGCGTTACCCACTGCAGCCGCCTGACACCATTTCAACAACGGCGCCACCAGACAAGGTGCTCCCTGTCGCACCTATCAACTGCACATCGGTTGACCTGTCACGCCTCCCAGAACTTCAAAAACAAGACCTCTACTGCCGTACTATAATCGACCATCTTATCGGCTCAACGCAGCCTCCCAACAGTCGGTCCCGTCGTCAACTTCAGAGCTTCCGACTTTTCAATGGTGTGCTGCATCGTATCAACCATCACGTATCTGGCCACGAATGGGTTCCCGTTGCACCGCGCGCCATCCAGCCGCAGATTTTGGAAGCCCTTCACGACGATGCCACAGCGGGTCACCTAGGCTTTGACAAAACATATGATCGCGTCCGCAGTCGCTTCTTTTGGCCTGGACTTTCTGACTACGTAGCCCGCTACGTCGCTTCGTGCATTTCGTGTCAGCAGCGCAAACGATCCACATCACCACCTGCCGGACTGTTTCAGCCACTTCCTTGCCCTTCTACGCCATTCGAAACCATTGGCATAGACCTTTACGGACCGTTGCCCTGCACAGATTCTGGCTACCGCGGGATTGTAACCACCGTGGACCATTTAACACGTTATGCGGAGACAGCACCCATTCGCTCTGGATGTGCTTCAGAGGTCGCAGATTTCTTCTTGCGTTCCATCCTAATGCGTCATGGTCCCCCTCGCGTCCTTTTAGGCGATCGGTGCAGGACGTTTTTATCGACTATTGTTGAAGAAGTTCTGCGTACGTCGAACACTGTTCATAAGACTACATCCGCCTATCATCCACAGACCAATGGGTTGACTGAACGATTTCATCGGACTCTCTCTGATATGATTTCAATGTATATACAGCCTAACCATACCAACTGGGACGTGATTCTCCCGTTCGTTACGTTCGCCTATAACACTGCAGTTCAAAAAACGACCGGCTATTCTCCATTTTTTCTCGTCTACGGCCGCGACCCACCATTCATGCTCGACGCTTCATTTTTATCGGCTCCTGTATCCGCATCAAGCCCTCTCTCTGAGCAGTTCGTCTCCCGCCTTAACCACTGCCGCCGAGCTGCCCGTCTGGATACAGAAACCCGCCAACAGGATCGAAAGAATCGCTACGACGCCTTTCACCGTGCTGTTCGGTTCCGGCCGGGCGACGAGGTTCTACTTTGGACTCCCACGCGCAGGCCAGGATTATGTGAGAAATTTTTGCGCCGCTTCACGGGTCCCTACACAGTGCTTGAAGAAACCTCCCCAGTAAACTATCGTGTCGCCCCTAATTCCGCCCCACTGGACCGCCGCTACCGTGGCACGGAGGTCGTGCACGTCTCACGCCTCAAGCCGTTCGTGCGCCGCCCTTCCCCAACCCTTGCGGCCGGGCGGCCGCCTCGTCCACAGGGGGAATTGATGTGAGCAGTTAGTCGTGCGCCAGCCCTTTGGGACATTGACCGCTACCACAGTTACCTAGTGGCCCCTATCCCATACCTCATTTTCCTCTGATAGTCATCCTCATCATCATCTTCCATCTCGGGGCTCGTGTCCGCCTCTTCGCCGCCAGCTGAGTGTGTGTTCCGCGAGCGCTGCTACGCCTAATAAACGTCCTGTACCGGCTGTCCTTCAAGGCCCTTACAATATATATATATATATATATATATATAACACAGAAATAAGGGTTGGCAGTCAAGAAACCCTCGGAAAGCAAAGGGGAGGTTGTGGTAGGTCATTGAAACCGATAAAGAATTTGCGAAGAAAGAAAGAAAGCGGAGAAAACATGCTCGCCAGGTGGGATCCGAACCCACGACCTCCAGAATACCGGTCTGGTGCGATAACCACTACGCTACCGGCGGGGCGATTCCCCCCCCCCCCCCCCCCCCGCTTTCTGGTGTATTTATGTCAATGTAATTTTTTTCCTCTGCTTGGGGGTGGTAGCCAGCGCCACTCTGACTTCTCGGGGTGAAGGGTACCTTCTTTTTTAAAACCCCCGGGCGGTGACTCGAGTGTCTACGACATGTTGAGAGTGGTAGACCAGCGTTGAACCCTCTTATGCTACCTTTGGCATCAAGACTGCCAGAACAGAGGCCCTCGCTAAGCATGTAGCGAATCAGAATAGGAAATGAGGGGCTCGTAGAAAATTACACAGAAATAAGGGTTGGCAGTCAAGAAAACCCCGGAAAACAAAGGGGAGGTTGTGGTAGGTCATTGAAACAGATAAAGAATTTGCGAAGAAAGAAAAAAAGCGGAGAAAAAATGCCCGCCAGGTGGGATCGGAACCCACGACCTCCAGAATACCGGTCTGGTGCGATAACCACTACGCTACCGGTGGGGCGATTCCCCCCCCCCCCCGCTTTATGGTGTGTTTATGTCAATGTAATTTTTTCCTGTGCTTGGGGGTGGTAGCCAGCGCCACTCTGACTTCTCGGAGTGAAGGGGATCTGCTTTTTATTCCCCGCGCCGTGACTCGAGTGTCTACGACATGGCGAGAGTGGTCAACCAGCGTTGAACCCTCTTAAGCTCCCTATGGCACCAAGACTGCCAGAACAGACGCCCTCGCTATGCATGTAGCGAATCAGAATAGGAAATGAGGGGCTCGTAGAAAATAACGCAGAAATAATGGTTGGCAGTCAAGAAAACCTCGGAAAGCAAAGGGGAGGTTGTGGTAGGTCATTGAAACAGATAAAGAATTTGCGAAGAAAGAAAGAAAGCGGAGAAAAAATGCCCACCAGGTGGGATCCGAACCCACGACCTCCAGAATACCGGAATAGGAAATGACGGGAAATGAGGGGCTCGTTGAAAATAATATATATATATATATATATATATATATATATATATATATATATATATATATATATATATACATATATATTTGAGAGAATATTTCTGTTGTATAAGTATATTGAAGATACCCCTTCATATAGCAAATTAGTATCTACTGACATAGCGTACCAAACAGTATATCTAAGTTTCAGGGACTCCGCGAACAGTGAACCTAGAACGCAATATCATCCTTTACAGCCAATTTGTGGAAGCGAGCACATGAGAACCGAGCGAGAGGGGGAGGTTCCCGGCTCGTAAATCTCGCCAGGGTACGGGTAAATATGAAATGCCAGCTGTCACGGGTCATGGCTCTTACGTTAGGCGTAATGAAAGCGGACAAAAAGCCAGCTTCAGCATTACAAAAATCCAGATAAGCGAGGCACTTGCCCGTGATCCTCTTGTGAGCCTTGATTAGCTTTTGAAACAGTAACTTCGGTGAACCTAAGCTTTTTGAGGTGCATTTCGGTTTACAGAGAGTGAGATCGTCACGCACAATGGTGCAGGTAAAGTGCAGGTTTTTTTCTCTTTCTTGTGTGCGAACATTTGTGTGCATGTTTCTGAGAGTTTCCCTCCCAGCAATAACATTTATAGCAGTGGTAGATTTAATCCCCTCGGGAAAACATTCCGCCAGATAATAAAATAAGAAACAAAAAATATTACGGCCCATTTCGTGCATCCTGCCATTCAGAATGGCCAATTCTTTGTATTCGACGCATCCTAGTGATTCCTAAGGAACTAATTCCTGTGTCACTTGCCACGACCCCTTTCTAGAGCCCGGAACATGAATAATATCTGGTCATGTACCACCGACGAATGTGTAATTCAAGATTTGAGCGAATATTAGGTGGTGCACATGCAAAGGCAGAACCCTTGTAAGGAAGCGAAGGGCCTTGTGCCTGGGAAAGACTCTACCATAAATCGAGGACAGCATACGCTGGGTTGCTGTAGCGGCATTGCTGCTGTTCTTTGAGAAATTCAGCCGACGGCAAACGTAACTTACAGAAGTAAGAAATACCCTAGAACTCACAAACGAAACGAATTGTGGCGAGTGTGAAGTTTTGACCACGCAATGCAACAGCAAGAATCTTCTTGGCATGCGGAATTTGAAATCTCGTGTTGAAAGCTGTATTGTGCCGGCCACATAAAGCGCCAGACCATTATAGGGCTACCGCCCAACGAACAGCCTCATACTTGCGAAAATGTTACTGTTGAGTATTGAATTTTTAATTTCATGGTGTAGTGCAGGGACGGCGCTCTACGCAGCATCTGAAAAACGTGTAATGGGATGGTCGTTAGGAACGCTCTTGAATGAACAGGATGATTTGCGAAATAACAAGAAGTTTTAACGCCATTAGAGGAATTACTCTTTTAAGTCCGCCCGGCGGACAGCTCGTTCGCTCTACAGTCAACGACGACCCTACTACAACACTAAACCTCCTCTAAGGGGTCCCAGCTTGGATTCAGTATTGATGCGTCCAGCTGAATAATCTGCAATTCTCATTTCATGATTGGCGAAGCAAAGGCTTCGCACAAGGGAAAGAAAAAAAACGCGTACAACTAAGCTTTGATTGTGATAGAGTGAATGCGAACGCATTACTGTTTACTTGTAGAACATGACATCTGAGTATAAACATCGCATATTCAGCTTGTGTATGCTCACATCGGCTGTGCCGTCACGTATCTAGTGGCGAGATTGTTCCTTGACCCTATTATCCTCAGTGTTTTCGCTCTTACTTCGTGATTATACAGTCTGTT
Organism: Haemaphysalis longicornis; assembly: GCF_048455015.1. NCBI lineage: Eukaryota > Metazoa > Arthropoda > Arachnida > Ixodida > Ixodidae > Haemaphysalis > Haemaphysalis longicornis. Next base: position 122,130,397 of record NW_027526361.1, on the reverse strand, counting down.
AGAATGACTGCAAAGCCTTGGTCACAGGTTTGTGGTACTGTATAAACGCTATTAACGCAAACGCACCTGATTACTCGCCTAATTGCCGCTATTAGCACCACCAAGCTCAAAATACGCCAGTAGTGTTGAGTATGTGTGCCGAAGACGCGTTTGAAGTCTAAAGCACCAACGCCTCAATTAGGGCCACCTTAGGGGCCATGCAGACAAAATAGAAGTTTGTTTCATTCCAAAAATTAGGTAAGCTATTTTACGCACAGTGCTTTTGGCAGCAAGCGATGCAATTTTCAGTGACATCTTAAACAACTTAAGCCAAAATTTCAATTTTCTCGATAATTCGTGTGTTTCTTGACATCTACGATGACGTATTTAGGGCAGGTATTTCAAACCAATTTTATTATGGTGACTGAGAACGGTGAAACATCTTGTGCTTGCTTTGTTTACTGTCCATGATGGCTGGATGGCGCCACGATACCGTCCATCACCGCTATCCGCACTCGCTTTGTTTTTAACTGGAATTTGTACGCTACTAATTTTTTAACGGTTTGTCCAATCATGTTGAGAAACATTGGGCTTCCTCTAAAAACATGGTCACGTAATGCAATGGCCCACATCTCAATTGGTCAGTGCCTTGTGAGAAAACCCCTAACGCGCCAGACTGTTTCGCAGCTAGGAACAGCATACTGCGCGCAGTACACAATTATGGCCCTATATTGCCGTGTTCATTTGTAACTTTCGTTGTTTTTAGCGGACCGTTCTTACTGATAAAAAGAGATTACGCATTCAATGTAAGCGCATATAGCTCGTTGGGAAAGCCTATCAGCCCTGCCTAAATAGCACTTGCTTTCGCCGGACACAGACAATCGCTGTACTGCCCATAATACCTCACAGGTTCTACTGTGGCAAATGACCTAGTGCGTCGCATGGCCATTCCTTTCTTTCCTATTATACAGTCTATTTCAGTAAATGTTGCGCTTATATTGGTGGCACCGGTATTTTAACGACGTAATAATTCGAAGGAACAAAACTTGCATTTGGTGTTCATTTCATAAAACGCCATGCATCAACTCTGGTTATCGGATATCTGTTCGCCTGGCATTCCTGAAGTTGCAGAATAAATTACCGCCCAAACTATTTTTACCCAATTATTCTATCAAAATAAATTACTTTTGTTTGTTTACAAGAACTGCCTCACAAATTGGGGGCTATTTTGCAAAATTTGTAACATTTTTCTTTATTTATCAGCCAACTCTCATTTTGTGTTCCACGCATTGGCCATTTTGTGCGTCATCATCGCGCCTTCTTTGGGCTACCTCTTAGCCACGACGACGGGAAATTGTTAACAACCGGTTTATCTGATGCTTTCCCGGAAAATATGTAGGGTAAAGACACAGTCGTTGCTGGCCGTCCGGAGGGTGTTACTATTGAAGATCGAGTAGTCCAGTCTACGGAACAAGAGCTAGTGCTTCCTGATATCGACTTCGGTACTTTCATCAGGAAGGTGTGCAGAGAAGCCCCTGAGGATACCGCTCTGGTAAGTCCAGTACACTTCCCTCCGTGACGCTTTTCTTCAGGACCTTAGGGCCCTGCTACTAATAGTAGGTCATTATTCTAAAACCATTTTGAAGAATAACGGAATTTATTCATTTTATTTATGTATTTAATGATACTGCAGGCGAGTATTTTGGCCCTGGCAGGCGAGGCTACACAGTATACATAAAATATAATGAAGATTAGTAGCTACAATCAAGACAACACGAAGACCATAGCAACGTTCAACCATCAAAATTTACAATGTTGGACTCAAGCTCTTTCATAAAATCAGCAGATTCAAAAACCTCTTGTGGCAAAGAATTCCCTTCAGACACAGTTCGGGGGAAAATGTGTACTTGTGAGCGTCAGTTCTGGCGAAAATTGGCGATAATGAGTATTCATGGCTATGTCTAGTTGTCCGTAAAGTTAAAGGTTTTATACAATTAGGAAGTAATAATTTAGTTTTCCCTACAAGACAGTTGTGAAGAAACCCAAGGCGACTAACTTTCCGGCGAGCCTTGAGAGTCAGTATATTGTACTTCTGCATAAATAAGAATGGCGAATCATGCCTTGTATATTTACTAAAAATAAATGCCATTGCTTTTCGTTGAACTCTTTCAAGCTGCATAACATCCTTCTTAAAATGGGGGTCCCAAACGTCAGCAGCTTAATCCAGTTTTGACCGAAGGCATGTATTGTAGGCAAACATCTTAATACTAACTGGAGCATTTTTAAGTTTTCTTTTAAGGAACCATAGCTTGCGCAGGGCTGATGAAGAAATATCCAATATATGCTCTGACCAAGTAAGCTTCCTCGTAGGAGTAACACCTAGGTACTTATATTGGGAAACTTCTAATAGAGGCTTTTGATGTAGCATATAACAAAAAGAACTAGGACATTTGTTCCTTGTGACACGTAAAAGTAAAGTTTTCTCTGAATTCAGCGCCATACCCCGACGCAAACACCAATCATCAATTGCCAAGAGAGTTTTTTGCAACAAGAAATGATCATTTGTTTATGATATTTCTTTAAAAACAGAACAATCATCCGCAAACATACTTATGGATACATCATGAGGCACTACATCCACAAAATAATTTACATAAAGCAGAAACAGCAGCGGACCTAAAACACTCCCCTGTGCAACGCCCGACGTAACAGAAAGTGCACTAGAGGAACAATGATCAATTTCTACAAACTGTTTTCCATCGGCTAAATACGAGGCAATCCACCGAATTATGTACAAAGCTAACCCTATACACTCAATGTTTGACAATGGTTTTTCATGAGCCACTCTATCGAAGGCTTTCGATAAGTCTAAAAACAGAGCGTCAATTTGACCGGACTAATCAAGTACACTCGATATCTCGTGTACCGTCGAAATAAGCTGCGTGGTTCTAGATAGGCCCCTTCGAAAGCCGTGCTGATGGGGGGACAAAATATTGTTTTTAGTAACGAAATCCTGAATAAAATACACGACTCCGTGTTCCAAAAGCCTGCAACAGGAACTAGTTACAGAGACAGGACGGTAATTTTTAGGAAATAGCCGGTCACCAAATTTATAGACGGGCGCCACGCGGGCTATTCGTCAGTCAGCTGGAACGTCACCAGAAGTTATTGAGAAGTTAAACAATGTGGTCAAAAAATTTGAGATTTGTTGTGCGTAACGTCTTAAAAAGGAATTTTACAGTCCGTCAGGGCCTGTGGACTTCTTATTATCTAGCTTCAACAACATGGCCAGAACCCCCTCACTAGAAGAAGCACTGAATCAGGCTACCTCGGAGCAGTAGCTCTACAGAATACCCCTTCGTTTGGAGTTCGTGAACCATGGAGCATGACCCTATTTGCACCTTTCGCTCTTAGCAGGGATTGCTTCTCGACTGAGAATTCAGTTTTGGAAGTGAAAAATTACACACGCTGACCAGTGTTTCACTGAAAACAAAACCCCTTTCTAAAAGCAAAAGCAGCCTACTTTGTGTATATATGTAGAAAAAAAATGTTCTTACACTGCAATACGCAAAATACCGAATAAAAAATTTATATGATAACCTTTAAATAAAACAAAAATTTCAAATGTCTTATTCTGCAACGCATTTTTTAACTATTCGAAGTATCCACAAACCGGTGTGCTGTCTCATATAGAAGGCTTGTGTCGGCGACTATAACACATCGAGGAGCCATTATGTATAACAGTGACTAATTTTTCGTTTCGGATTAGTACTCCCGCCCGGGTTCATGTTATGTTATTTGGACAGGTATGAAACTCCAGATATGACAACGTTAGATTTCTTGAGCGTTAAGGTTTTGTGCAAGATTTCCGTTTCATTTTTCTAATAATGGCATCGCCAACTACATCCTTGGCGCACGCTATGTTCTGCAATCTCTGTTACCGTCACTTGCCGAACGTAATTAGGCATTAACACTTCAATCTAGTCCCAATGCCAAAACACACAATGTATCATATTTCTATCGCCTCTACACGCTAGTAAATTGCGGTGGTGCTTTCAGGAGAGACACAGGAGACCATCGCTTTTCTAAAGTTGGGGCGCCTAAATTAATATGTTCCTTACAACACTCGAATCCTTCTATCCACAGCTCGCTCTAATTTTTTGTTCCATGTGCTACAGTTGACTTTCCATTAAGGAGGAAACGTTTATAGTAAGCTTTGCAGGTTGAAACATGCTTCAAGGTGCGTAGAACGGGTGTTTTCGTTTTTGTAAATGCGTGACTGAATGATTTCAGATCATGATAGAAACGTTTTATTTTTTTATAAGATTACTTCTTCAGTAGCAATAATTAGGCATTTAAGTTCTATAATTATAGTACGGTTACACGAATAGTCTTCATTACGACCGCTCTGTTAGCATAAATGTTGGTGAGCCAGAAACAAAGGTATATTAGGGATGCCTACATGGTACTCTGAGACAGAATCTGCCCCATTGTGACTGGGAGAGCGTCAATACTCCTTTTTCAAGCTAGAATACTGGTTGCATTCAGCCAACAAAAAAATGTATGAGAGATATGCACTCGAAACCCTCATTAGGGCGCACTGAAGGCGTTTCACAGTAGCGGAAATATCACAGCTGTAATCAGGACACACTTTCGGGTTTCGTATCTGTATACAATAGAAGGAAATTTCGCGCAAGCAAGAATTCCGCAAGCCACGCTATAAAGGCCATGCCATCACGTGCTGCGGCGACGCGCTCACTTTTTCCTTGACATGGTTTGTGAGCCAGCTAGGATATCGCCTGTGGCTGCAAAAAACACAACATTGGGGTTAAAAAAACACGCTTCATTTCGCATGCCAAAAATCAAACTGCGCACAAATTAACGGGGACAGGAAAACATGAAAAAAGCACACGCGCAGACTCGCAACTGGTTTATTACTACACACATCCAACCCTTAAATGCTCAAGCGCCCACTCGACACGCCCTACATGCGTCACAGTTCTCGGTGCCCTCGGCAGCACGTACAGAAAACAGTAACAAAAAAAACCCAAAACAAACAAATTCATGTGCGATGCGGTTGTGTGATGCCTAAAAGTTTGTTTCGTAGTTTTTGTTATTATGGTTTTGTGTATGTGCCGTTGAGTGCGCCGAGAACCGTGACGAATGTAGGGCTTGTCGATTGGGCGCTTGGCAATATAAGGTTTTGATGTGTGTAATAATAATCCAGTTGCGAATCTGCTCTTGCGCTGTCTTCATATGTTCCTGTTCTTGTTATTTGCGCGCAGTTTGTTTTTTGAGATGCATCATTACCAACTCGCCCAACTTTCAACCCTTTTACAGTTGCTTCATTTTAGTTTGTCAATCGAAAAGCGCTCTCCTAGACCATTTTTTGTTAGGAATTGGAAACAGTTTTGTGCAAAATGCACACAATAAAAAGTTCTTGTGGATGCTCGGTTTGCAGCACGAACAAAATAAACTCCTGTTGCAAAACAAGCCTACTTATAATCGTACGTATGGCGACCGTCAAGGCGTACTGCACTTGAGTGGCACCTTTTTTTTATAGTGTATAGTAGCATGTTAACTCGAGGACACAGGACACGAAAAGTAATCCTAAACAAAATACACTCGTCTTGGACGTATCCAGGGGCGAGGGGAAGGGGGGTGGTAAAACGTGTTTCGGTGTCAGAACACACCCCAAAATTGTCTGAGCGCCGCATCTCTCTCGCGCTCTTCCTTTCGCCTTTGTTTCGCCTGTGCTTTCTGTACACCGCATCAATATTTATGAAGTAAAAACAAAACTTAGGAGGAGTTTGGTGTATAAATATGAGATATGGCACAATTTTGTCGAAGCGTAGGATTCGTATTTTTTTACCAGTATAACACCCGCAGAAAAATATTTCTGGTTGCGCCCCTCCCACTCGTTATGCGTGTGTTACTATTGGACTGGATATACTTGTTAATAACAGGCTTTTCTTTTCAAAAGGAGGCTGGGCAACGGCGGGCGTCTTTATAAAAGATGCACTTTTTCAAAGCAAGCAATGGTCCTCTGGTGCACTTCTTGTAGGGGTGTATCGTAAAAATATCTTCTAACTAATTAAGAATGAATGTCTAATGAGCGCGGAAAAATCTGCAGCGAAGGAGCGCCACAAGGTTGTGAACTTAGATTTAACGGGCCTATATTTCTCAATCACGCAATCGTTTTTTTCGTAATTAGCTTGTCTGCGTATCAGCTAGGTATTATTTAACATGTAGAGAGCGGAATCGTCGTTCCTTCCTACGTACTGCTGGCGCTCTTAACCATTGTGTCGCATGCACGCACTACCACTTTCTTCACAACCCAGTCTCACGCCTTCATCATAATCGCTTTTGGCAACAGTCTGTCGACGAGGTTGCGGTCTCATGAAACGCGTCCTCCATGTCTCCCTTGTGCGAGTCTCGCAACATAGACACCTTATCTAATAAGGGCACTAACACAAAACTGTCCTCTCTTTTACCTTGTCGGTGTAACGTGCTCTCATCCCTGTTGCTAGGATTGTATGGGCACCAGCTCATAGCGGAATCCCCGGCAACGAGATCGCCGACCTCGTGGCTCGAGATTTGACCAGCGGAGCCAGCGCTGGTGAATCCGACCCGAGCCCGAGCGCATGCAACCTCTTGTCACCTACCAAAAAATCACGCAACACTATAGGCTGTCCCGTAAAACCTACTCTTCGCCACACAAATTTCTAGCGAGAGATAAGGAAAGATTATTGCGTGCCCTGCAGGTCAACACCTTCCCGCATCCCACCAGACTACACCACTTTGACCGGACACACGGTTCTCCCCTTTGCCGCTTCTGTGGGACTCTCAGACACATAGAGGGCGGCTGCGACAAGTCCACCCTAGAACCCCTAACATCCACCTTTCCATAGAGCTTGGGGAAAGAGCCTTGGCCAGCTCCGGCCTCAAAGATCAGCTCCGCCTGATCGAAAGGGCTGTCGACGCGGCCCGAGCTCAAGGCATCCTGGAATGAGGACGCCTCTCTCAAGCATTTTCCGGATTAATTAAAGTTTATTTCCCCTCTCTCTCTCTCTCTCTCTCTCTCTCTCTCTCTCTCTCTCTCTCTCTCTCTCTCTCTCTCTCTCTCTCTCTCTCTCTCTCTCTCTCTCTCTCTCTCTCTCTCTCTCTCTCTCTCTCTCTCTCTCTCTCTCTCTCTCTCTCTCTTCTCTATCTCTCTCTCTCGGTGTAAGCATACAACATTGGCGACCTTCGGTCTACTTTCCTTTTTAGGACACAGTATATACGCTGAATGACCAAGCTGGAGGTTTCTATCCCGTCATACGAGGCGGCTTGTAATCCGGCCTGCGTCTCTTACACACCCCTGTCGTGTTACGTTCGTCCGTACTTTGTGCTAAGGCCGCATAGTCAGAAATTTAGGTGCATTCACGTTTATGATTTTGAAGGTGGTAGCGTGGCTTGACCTTCTGTTTAATGGAAGACTCCGCACCTACTACTCATTTTAACCACTCTAAATAGCATTCTGTGTACTACATCAAAACGTTATATATTAGTTTATAGCATACACTAATACAATTACAAGAACGATGAAAAAAATGGCGTAGTGGGGAAGCCATTAATGAAGACACCTTGGAGCTCTGCACCTATGTCTAGCTACACGTTTGTTTTACATGTCGCACCCATTGAAATGCGGCTGTCGTGGCCGGGAATCGTACTCGCGTTCTAGAGAAGCAGCATCGCTGAACAACTACTGCATTGAAAACATTTATTGTGTACATGTTTCTGAATTGAAACGTGACACCAAACATTTCAGCGTACCAACTTGTGGCTGAGCCATTCACGTAAAGTTGCCAAGACTCTGGTCAGGAAATGTGAGGGTGTCTCTGATGTAAGGGTACGAGCTCTTATTACGCCGATGTGACGTAAACCTAAGGCACTGGAAGCTAAAGTTAATACACTACTTAAGTGTTAACTTCTGCATTTCAATCCATAACGTGCTGTACAGACTAGATGCTACGTCTGAGTTCCCGCTATGAAGACACTCAACAAAATATAATAAACAACTTTCTGTCCGCGTATAAGCCCGGGCTTGATCACACACACGCGAGCCCTCCTTAAGCTTAAAAATGAATGACCGGGTGGGCCCTGCCACGCACGGGCTAGGCTTACTAATAGACGCCCTGGATTGGGTCGGCCTCCGGTTAGGTGTTACGGGCCCGTATAGGGCTCGTGCTTTATAAAGCGCCCTCGTGTCAAGCCCGGGAATACAAATTAGGCCCGTGCCGTGCTCTACTGTACGGGTCATCATACGAAAATTCTTTCAGAAAAGTGATATCATTTTACTGGCCGTTTGCTGGCCGTGGTGTACGCTCGCATTTCCCCCACTCAGAAGGTTCTAAAGCTAGTGAGCAAACAACGGTGCGTTGTGGCTCAGCTTCCGAGAATATGTTTGTACGAATAAAACGGAGCACCCGTACATTTGCGATGAAATAACGAAGGTCCCCGGCTATAGAGCAGTGTACAATTTCGAAGGGAGGGAGTGGGTGGTGGCGGTGTAAAAACAATTTAATTGGAGCCGGCAAAAGTAAAGAGAACAAAGTTAGTCGCCTCTTCTCAGTTCAGAAAAACGCGAACAACCGCTGCTGCTCTAGCCCAGAAGATCAGGTGTTCCTGAGTCTCGTGCTGAGAGCGGGTCAGCCCTAACTCCCACTGCTATAAGGTGGGGGAAGGGAAAGGGTTTGTGTAGTCGGCGCATGCCCATACGAGATGCCATACTCCTAATACGACTTCCCATCTCGTATGGGAGGGAGAGCGAAGCCCCAATTATCCGAATTTTCTAATTAATGGCGGCCAAATTAGCGATATTCCCGCACTAATAGGTAACGGCTGTTTGGAAAGTACTAATGCAATCATGACTAAAATATACGAAATAAATCACAAGGCAAATGTACATTTTTCACTTGACAGGTTGACCTGAAGATAATGAAACACGTGTGCATCAAAGCTGGGTGACACCGCCGCCCTTTTAACGATGGACATGAGCCCCTCTAGGAATTTGGGTCGAGATACCTTCATTGCATGTCACAGAGACTAACCTACACCTGTCACCAAAGCAGGCCCCCTTATCTTGCCTGCGCGCTGGAAGCCCTGCTGGGTCGAGTGGGATAACGAAAGCACGTACCCTGGTTGACAAAAATCGCGTATTGGGCAACAAAAATTGCAAAGCAGGGTTAAATATTGCTGCAGGAAAACAATAACTTTCACAATACTTCTTGAAGGCTAGCCAGTTTATTACACGAGAACCTATGCTCACATTTTTGTTTGTAGCCTTCTTGCCTTTTTTCTCCACCCACGAACGCTACCCTGGTTTGTGTGCTGAGGGTAAAATACCTATTGAAAATGTATAACGTTAAGGGACCTTTGTGTAAGCGACTGTGATGCTGCCAATGCGGTGAGAAACCAGGCTTTAGACATTTTATTAGCAATGGAAAGCACACAGAAATTTACGCAAGTTTTACTCACGCAGCGTCTCTACTACACGAAATTCGTGCCGAAGAATTCTGCAGGGCATTGTGTATAACCGTCCTTTAAAATAAGGATCAAAAAGAGATACTTTACATTTTTGTTAACTTCTATGATCTCCTTCCGCCAAGCGCTCATTATCACTTTGTAGCAAGTAAAGGTAGTTATCTTTGCATCCACCTCCCCTGTTGATAGGAAATTAACTTAACAAATAGGTTCACTGCAAAAGCTTCATTATGTAATTATGTAATCATCTGTAAAGAATTAAAAATTGGGATGTTTGTATTGCTGCCGCAGGTATGAAATATTTATGAATATTTCAACAGTAGTATAGCTTCAGCTAGTTCGTGACTACTACTTGCTGGAGATGTGCACTAAACCTGAATGGAGTAGCAACACAGACACAAACGAATTGGCCAATTTGGGGAGCAGTAACTTCAACCAGTGGAACTGTACGTGTAGTCAGTGGGAAGATGGACGGCCAGACGTCAAACATAATTGCGAATAATCCAACAACGTATAAAAAACACAGGCTGACACTACGTATACTTTTGTTTTTGCAGTGTTGATAAAACGTTAGGTGTAGGCAACTACTTGAGGATACAAGCACCCTTTTGGCATTAGTAATTACCTACTGGTAATATCGTAGTATAATGAGAACAGAAGAATAAAGTTGTGTCTATGGCATACCATGCAGGATACTGCAGCTCTCAGCACTTACTAGGTTGTTTCTATGTATATCAAACAATACCATGTAATATTCTGAAAACGTGGGCATGACCTAAGCATGAGTAATGACATTTTCATTAGGAGAAATCCTGTTCGAGATGGCCACAAGCCCGTTACTTCTGGTCGGATGCAAAACGTGAATTCACCATGTTGATGTGCCGCGCCCCTCCCCTAAATCTACCTTAAAGACCTTAAAACTCCCTTATTTACGAAGAGAACGTTCGGAATTACGATAGGAGAGCCGTTTACAGCAAAACACCACACGTGTTTGCAATAAATTTGCTGTGGTACGGCTTGAACACCGACCTTTTATTCTAAAACTCACAGTACTACCCGCACGCTAGTGAGGTTAAACAGCCTGGATTTTGTGGCCATTGCTTAAAAGAACGGAAAAAATGTTTCAAAGAACTACAAGTTAACGCTGGGTGCGTAGAAGTGCTCAGCTTTTACATTCCTAGAAACGGAATGTCGCTTTTATTACAAAAAATTTATTGTAAATCCCGATGCATTTCTTGCGCTTAAAGGCTGATTTTGACATTGCGATTTTCTCGGATCAGCTGTGGCCTTTAGCGACTTCTCCAAAGCATTCGTATAATAGCTTCTCTTATTTTGCAAGACAAAACAGTGTACGTGAATCGGCAAAAGCTAGTTATTTTTATTGTTCAGTGAAACTGTTGCTGTAATAACCTAACCTCCTTGTTACGATTACAAATAACCGCTGGCGTTACATGCATCGAGGTATTCAACAAAACGTGGAAAGTAGCCCCCCTCAGTGCGTGGTGCAAAAAGGCAGTAACTATGAAGAACACGCCCCATTTGAACCAACTGACTTCATTTTATTGACGATTTGGTTGCTGCTATTAGGTTTTGTATACTAATCAGGCACGGTACAACGACAGGTCGACGCAGCAGCACAACTTTTTATGAACATCCGTGAAATAGTCAGAGTAGGTTAACAATGCTTCTCGGCACGCCTTGTTGATTACAGACAGATGCGGCCACAGGAACGTCCTACACATATGCGGACCTAGAAGAAATGAGCGAGCGCATCGCAGCGGGTTTTCAAAGTCTGGGGCTTCAACCGGGAGACATGGTGGCGTTTCTATCTGCCAACAGCGTCGACACCGTGATGGCGTTCGTGGCGACCGCGTTCGCTGGTGCCCGGATTGTCTGCGTGAAGACGAATTTCAATGAGCGTGAGCATCAGTTCTGTATTGTTTAAATCAGGGTAAATTAGGGCGAGAACACAATAAGTCTGTGTTCATTGCAGTAGGTAAGTAAAGTGCCTATATATATTCCACTCCTTAATATATTCGCAAATAGCATTGGGTAGCATTTTTTGTACATAAATACTATTTTGAATCTCCTACTTCATGCGCTGGGCCTTGTTTGAACCCCATTACTCCCACATACCTTGCCATACGAACAGGTCTAGAATTTGCGTCGACCGCACATATGGTTTCGCACCCTGATAGTTATTGTAGTTATTAATTTCTTGATACATACCATGGTATAGGTGAGTAAAAAGGATAAAATCTGCAATAATGGCTACCAATGTGACCAGTAGAATGTAATTGCGTTTTGCCAGCCCGAAACAAGTCTTACAGGTAATCACCTCGCATCTAAATCGGTACGGGAATGATTATCGGTACACTTAACCGCTCGTGAATCCCGTCGAGCCTGTATGAGAACGCGCTGTACTGTACAGAAAAGTACGAACTACAAAGATTTCCTTGCAAGCATGCATTCCGTGAATAGCGAAGTCGGCCCCGGATGATATCTCTACACTTGTCTAATTTCTCAAAACAGCGTCCAGCATCATTGTCACGGCAACATCGCAGCTTAATAGACGCATTCAAACGAATATTCGGCGAGTCGTCTCAAACGGGGTGCCTTTTAATTCATGGCCGATACAAAAATGTTAAAATGAGTAGCACAGGTGTCGTGATTGTAATATCAATTAAGCGCTTTTAAAGCCAGTATTCACGAAATTTTTAATAATCAGCTTTAATTCCACGAATGATAATATTTTAAACAAGCACCGGTGGAAAATCCACCAGCAATATTGCGAGCAGGAATCATTAGAGTCAGAAGTTGCAGACGGCACAGCGTGTTGTGTGATTCGTAGGACTGCTATTCCAAGGCTGTCCTGTCGCAACTGATGCTGTCAGGATGCTCCTGTCACGCATTTGTCCTCATCTCTGACGCATGCGAAAAAGCAATTAACTTTTAACTACAATGTCACCTTGGCCTCTCTACTTTCCTCGTGTCCTGTGATGTGGTTTGAGAGACAGAGAGAGAGAGAGAGAGGGAGAGAGATAGAGAGAGAGAGAGAAAGATAGAGAAGCACTTTAATAAAGAAGACCTCTAAGCGAGAGAGGTGGCCTGCAGCCGGAGCTGTGCGGCGACCTTCATAGCACGGGCTACGATGATCTTCTGTCTATCCGGGTCAGAGCAGCTCAGCGCTGCCTCCCGGAGCTCCGAGGAATTTATTTTAGGGAGCGGATGAAGAATTGGGACTTTCAGACTGCATAGAGTGCAGACTACAAAGGACATCCGGAGATGCGCACACACCTGCTGACGCGACAAAAGGGCAACAGTGACTGGAGGTCGGTTTATTTGCATAGTACTAATAAAAAGTACGTAAAATCGGTCCAGCAACCGCGGAACATTAGTTTGGAGTGAGAGCTTTGTGCTTCCGGTACGTTCAAAATTTCTAAGGTATATGCGGTGCTATCAACTCTAAAATAAAACGTAGGGATGAACTAAGCATGGTGTGCGCTGTTAACAATGCCAAGAAAATACCGAGTAATCGTGCACGCGTGCCTCGAACGCACGTTCGTCAAGCTAAGCATACCCGCTTAAGGAGATTGGCCAATACTGGCAAAAAAACTCCAGCGTTCGACGTGTGCCCCCAGCGCAGCGTTCGACGTGTGCCCCCCGGCCCCTAAAAACCTGCAGCATTCGCCATTTCGGAGCGATACGTGCTCGTCAAGCGCTACCGCACGTGTAAAAAAACTGCAGCGCTAATGCTAATTATCAAAAGACACCTTTGCTTGGGAAAGGCCAACGTGGAAATTTGTGCGGCGAATAGAATCCGCACATGCAGACACTCCTGTTGTCGTGCTGCTCTTCGCACGTTTCTTCTATGAGCACTCTGCGCTTACGCTGATTTTTGTTGCAGCCCACAACGGCATAATGACGCCCGAACGAGTAGATTCTTTACATCTTCAAGTAAAGGCAATGACGGCAATCTGCCTAGAATTAACAATAAATACCAATTGGTGATACAAAGTCGGGCGTCCTGCTGGCACGGCAAAACTTAGCCTCACAGGCAAGCCCCGTCACGACAAAGCGTGCATAGGGTGTCACGGCACATTAGTGGGTTGAGAATAGAATTAATGGGCCTACTTGACCGCTATCAGACACTTTGAACGTTCCTCTTAAAGCACTGCTAAACTTCGCGCTGCTGACAAACCGAATAAAGGACACTTACCGATTTTATATTAAGCTGGGTCGTCTCATATCTCCGCACGGCACAGAAGAACAGCGTGTGACTGCCGTGTAGTCTGCTCGCCCCGTATTTCCTAAGAAATGCCCGCCAGGTGGCGTACCGGTCACCGGAAAATGGCCGACACGGCAAAACTCTGGTCTATAGAGTCACAAGTCGTGCGTGCTTCTGCGACCGCGAAGGGCTGGCAAGGAGCTCACGCCACAATGGTGTACAGATTATTGGTGGTACAAGGAAATCATACTGGGAGGCAAGGAACGCGTACCCGGAAAGGGAAACAGCAGGGCCAGAACAGCGCCGTCAGCAAAAAAAACACAATGAGCCGTTGTACGTTCTGGGCCGCCACGTTGCTTTAGGGGTTCGTTTTACGTCGCTACAGAATTCAGCGCAACAGGCTGCAGAAAGACGAAAAAATAGGAAGAAGCTAGTGAAGCACAAACTGCTTCTTGTCACAAGCACTTTGAGTGGAAGAAGCTACGCATAAAGCTGTGGCTGTGGGCAGACGACTGAAACATGAGCGTTCAATAGAAAGTTCAACCGCAGATCCACAGATCGCTGATACAGGCTTTCGAAATCACCATTTTTAAGGAGTGGTGATCATCCTCTATAATTTTGGGGCCAGCGGGTCCTCGAAATGCCGGGTATTTCGCCTGATGGGGCGGATTTCACCTTACCAATTCTCCTCATTCCCGAGCCCGAACCTTTATTTTGGTGTTACTATATATTTTCGTCCTTTATTATTAATGGTGTAATCTCTATTATATATACAGTGTATTGCGGCGTGGGGTCGTGTTCTACCAGAAACGATTTCCACACATACGTAGTTGATTTTACATCAAAGTTGCCAAATAATTGCCTGTTCTGTTTTCTCTTTTTCTAGGGGAAATGGAAAGGGTTCTTAAAGGGGCCAAGCCAACGCTGATTGTGTTGGACAAGGCCAGCACAGAAAAGGCGCGAACTCTTCGGAAAACTGTGCCCTCGCTTAAGGTTGGTGTATAATGGCCGCATTGTAAAATACAGTGACAGTGCTATGCGCCCGTCACAACTCTGCAATCGCAGCTGGCATGTCTCTTTATATATTGTTAAAACTTCTGTCGAGGCTCGTGGAGGGATACTGAAGACGTGTGAACACAAACGACAAATTAAAACGAATTAAAAGCTCACTGACAAGGATACTGCTTAACCAGAAAACAGTTAATGATGATCAATGAATGTTATTGTTATGTTGATTTTTGTAATAATGATGATGATGATCATGACGATCATCAACGTAATATCGGTTGGCAAATTCTACACCCAAAGCGCCGAAAACAGAATGACAATTGGTGCATCTTGGTCCCACCGACCTGAAGCCGCGCATTTGAAGTGCGATCTTTTCTAGGGGAGTCCTATGAGGCTGGGTGGATGTACGTAAAGTATATAAGAGATGCATCATTGACAAAATTAAAAATATAAAAGTAGCCCGCCGCAATACCCGTCGTAGCCCGGGTGGGTCGAATACGCAAGAGTAAATACGTAGGTACGCATTACATATATTGCGTAGGTGGTTCCGCAATAACACACACCATTTGTTATCGGCTAGTTCCACTTAGTTTCTTCCTCATGGGGTCGCGCAAGAGAAGAAATTTCCCACTCGCGGCGATGCGAGGGTTTATACCGGAAACGCGCGGTTGTAGAAAACGGACTGAGTTCGCGTTTTGTGATTGCCAACCGTAAAGAAATCGTTCGATGTTAGGGTACTCAAACGATTACATACACGTGAAAAGTTATTTCTCAGGGCGTGCCACGAAAAAAAAATGTTTTAGTTTTATAACGAATAGCACGGTCTCCTGCTGGAGCATTCCGTTAAGCACCCTAAAGGATATTGCGTAAGCTACTCGAATGCCGGAAAATATAGTTGAATTGGGCAAATTATCCACTGCATTTATTATGGGACTTGCTAACGTGGAATGGAAGTGCCTGAGAGGTGTGAGGGGTTGAAAAGAGTGCTAAGAATTCGGAATATATTTTATACCTGTGGTTCTATAAAGTTATTTACCCGGGGTATTGTAGTTTAGAGAGGCGCCAGCTGCAAAGTTTTAGAATAAATTTTAATGAGCTGCTTCCTTGTCAGGCAATGCGTTAAAGGTGCGTAGACGGTCAGGAACCAATAAAATATTATCGCATAATCGTTTTATGTATTTCATTACCAAAATAATTATTGCTTGGAAGATATGCGCTCATCAAAGCGCATACAATGTTGGTGTGTTTATGCGCGTTTGTTGTTTTTGAGTGAATTTGTGTCTTTGTTTATTAAAAATAGAAAAGTATGCGCCACTAAACAATCTATTTTAGCTCTTCATTTTCAACAAACACATAAAACTGGCACAAAAACTGGTGTATATGCGAATGCAAAAAAAAAATTATAAGAGTATGCGGTAATTTTCTCACCGCTCTTCCTTCCAATATCTTACCGCACCTTCGCACTGGTCAGAAATTTGTAGTCATCGGGGAATGCGATGACATGGTGAACTTTCAAGAGCTCAAGGAGACACCTCAAAAAATGTTCGTCAAACCGCCTAATCCAAGCCCAGACGATCTTCTCACGATCTTCCAGTCAAGCGGCTCCACCGGGCTGCCGAAGCAAGGTCTTATAACCCACCACAACTTTGTATCTGAGCTTGTGTGCTTTGGGTAAGTACAAATTTGAAATTGCCGAGGCTAAAAAGCTACCGTCTTTCTGAGAAGACTACCAATACTTTTTATGGAAGCTAGAATTTCAAGGGATGATTTGGGCATAGAATGACGCCGACGAGAAATGCTATGCAAAAACAACTCCACTAAAGGGAACAAAAACATAACAGAAACATAACAAAAACGTAAATTCTTCGAGGAACTTAAGATTCTTCCACTGCAGCATCTAGTGCGGCAAGGTTCAACCGCAGTAACTGATTATTTCATTAGAAGCTCTAGTCATCTTTTTCATAAACGAGGAGACTCAGAGCGAACAGAAGAGAGCGAAGAGAGAAGGCTGTTGCAACATTATTCCATTCTTTAGTTTTTAGTTCCTCCGGTAAAAACTTAAACAAATTACCACACATATTCAAGTAACCGGTACTAATAGCTAAAGCCAAGATTAAATTTATGCTTGTTTTTTTTTAACTGTAATGATGGAGGTTGTCTCTTCAGTCTTTAAGGAGGCTTGGAAAGCTAGAGAGGAACGGAGTTCGTCCCCTATCATTTTAAGAAACCTACGGCTGACTTAAATTTAGCATCTTCAATGGCTCAAAATTATTATGATAATCAATAATGCATGCTGCGCAAAGGCGAATCGCCGTTAGCATTCCCCGGAGGAGCGAAGGATCGGGAAGAAAACATGCGGCAAGCACGTTGTATTGAAATAAAAAGGTGAACATTAAAAAAACCCGCCTTTATCATGAGACGTTCGATAGAACGTCCCTTCCCAAACGTTTAGTACTGCCTTTTAGAGCAAAACTGAAACGTTATCCACAGTGGTACAGAGGAAAAGATTGTTTTGACGGCCAAGACCGCTTTGTAGATATATCTTAACACTTGCTGTATGGGCTAGAACGGGATAGATAGTTTGACATTTACTAGGATATTCTTTATGAGAAAGGAGCGAAAATTGGGCGCTACAGCTTAAAGTTTGCTAAAAAACTAACACCAGTATTACAATTGTGAAATCTACTGGAACATCGGAGCTGACTTCAGCCTGCCGGCGGCCGCCTCCCGCACAGGTGGGGGTTGCTCACTACACCAGTCGCCGCGCTATGTACGTACTCTAAGCTGACCGACAGAGGTCTGTTAGTTGGTAAGTGCATAATAATGAGTGACGGACGTGCGCCGGTTTCCTAAATGTTGCACTTAACGGCCATGGAGGCGGTGGCGCCATCTTTAAGCCCAGCGGGGAACCTTCGCCTAGACAGCCGTAGAAGCGGCGGCGCCATGTGTCAAACCACTGGGGTATCTTCGTTTGCGGTGACGGGCATCATTGTTAGATTTCGGGTCCTCTAAACAGCTCCGTTGTTAAAATGACTCAGGTGTAACAACCGCGCGCGTAGCTATCACAAGAAAAAGCTCAAAGCCCGCACAGACGTCGCGGCCGGAAGAAGTTTTATGGTCAGATTGAGCCACCAAACGCAGGTGGAGCTTAGTGACGTGAAGCTACAGCGGCAATGCTCCGAGCGAGCGCAATGGCCACGCCTCTCCGAAGCGTATCACTTAGCGTGACGTCGCACTTCCCGCACTTGCGCTCTGGCGGCTCGACGTCATTGTGATGGGATGAATGACCTCCGCAAACACGACATAGCAGAGCTGCCTATCTGAAAACTAATACCCCAGTGCAACAGCCAAAGGACCACCTAAATGTAACAATGACATCAACGGAAAACAATACACGAAAGCCGAACCGAAACATTAACGCGGCTGGGGTTTATAAGGCCAACTGCGCCCGTTGAAACTGCGCTTCATCCGACCTGAGGTACGTAATAGTAGGCTTCACAATAAAAATAAACAAACTGTATCGAATGTTGACATGGACACTTGCCGCGGTAATGGCCCAACTTCGCGGGAATGCGTAATATGGCATTGAGAGGGTGCAAGCATGTGCGCTGTTCTGGCTGGAGCATTGACACGTCTCTGTGGTTTCGCTGGGGTCTCCCAATAACGAGTCTGCATTTCAGGCGTGGGGCTACTAAAGCATAACAAATGGCAGTGGTTCGGCGCTATGGTTCAATTTCTGTTTATTTCCCATGCGGTGAAATACTTCCTCACAATATTGCAGGCTAAACCCGTGAACCTAAAATTTTACTAGATATTTTGATGAATAAAATAAAATTGAAAGCACTCTTCAGGATGCAGTGATTGTGGAAGCATGACTGTTCAACTGAAAAGCGTCCACGTGAAAAATGTTGATCGTCATCGTTTGCATTTGGGGTAATATTCTTTTTTCCCGGTTAGTCAGCACACACACGCATTCGCCACGCTGGCGTTACGGCGGAACATAGTTTGCTCCTGGCGTAATTCTATTGCGGGCAATTGCTACGACTTCTCCACGTGTGCGTTTCATCTAGCAGCTGTGCGCAAGCACTTGATTGCCGTTGAGCCCGCCAAGCCTGCCCTCGAGTGCACACAAACACACCCTGTTCACGCACGAACGGGCGACCGCCCGTTATGTGCGCGTCTGGATGGGAAAAGCAGTCATCAAAACGTCGCCGCTCTAGGATCAACACCTATCATTTTGATCAGGCGGCCATTTTTTTGTGCCGTCCTTCTGCCATAATTCTGTAACATCCCCTGGCCATAACTTCTGGGCCAAAGGAGCCGGACTGTCCACCAACAATATTAACTGGTACTTTTGCACTACAAGAACATCTGTCTTGTTTTGCGTTTCCTTTCTTTTGGTGTTGTCTTAATGCAATATCGCTGGTTCACACTGAAGGTGGAATGTGAATGTTGTATATGTAGCGACCAAGAACGAGCGCAGAAGATTCTGATTTTGTTCTGAAATCACACTGAGTTTTTTATAATTTATTGGTAAGTAGTATTAAAGCAATATGTTGGTACAAATTTATTCATTTATAAGGCAAATATATCGCCCCCGCATGTTACAAAAGGTATTGCCGGCGGCACACAAAGGATGGCCACCTGGTCAGAGGCTGTGTCTTGCCATCTTTATGAAGGGCTCATGGAGCGACGTTTAGGCGGTGTCTTTTTCAGATACGAGAACAACCTTTGTGGTCACAGCTTTATCCGTGCACGCGCAACGAGTCTTCGCGCGCTCAGCGACGTTCAAGAACCCGTGCACGGCTCCTGGATAAAACACAGAGCGTGCGGCCTGGCACGTGGTCCAATATCCCACTAGCGTGCTAATTACATAGTTAGCATTAGGCGAGTACCCATGTTTGGCCCCGCTGAGGGATGTCTTTGCTTGGAGGTGCGAATGTAGCGTATGATCAGTCATAGGAACCGAAATAAAAAAAACATACATAAAACTTAAAATACCAGAATAAAAATAAGAAATTTACGCGCTGTGAAATAAGCCACTAATGCTTCCGCAATCACACGATAATTGGGGGTGCTTAGTCATCCTCGTCATTTTTCACCATGATTTAAGGCGCTTCGCATGGTGACGAAAACTAAACAAGCCTGTCTAACCCAGAGCACCCAAGGTAACTGAACAAGGTATTTTAAACTATTACCAACGTCTCGATTCTTCAGATGAACCAAGTGCAAGTGCCTGTATGGTTGCAAGTCCAGTTCCAAAATTATTTCCGCCTTCTTTTTGTGGAAAACAGGTTTTTATTACAATTGGACAAACTACAAAGCTGTACTATAAGGCACGCTTGAACACTAATAAAATACAGTGTTGCAACAAAGATATCTAATTTATTTAGGAACATATATAAGGGGAATAGGCGGTGCGACTCAGACCTTTTAAGAATAATCATGGGTTATTTTAGAGAACTTCACTTAGCTGCCCCCCCAATGTTACGATATTCTCCTTCAGAAAGGCCTTTAAAGAATTAAGAACGCAATGCCACGTTTAAATATAAATAGCTTTTTATACGGCTCCATGCGGTATCTCCTATTAAAAGGAGTAGCAAATTACGTGGAATGCACAATTGAAAAAGCATTTTAAAAACGAGAGCTTAAGCATTTCTTGCCTAGCCCTAAAGGTTCAGTTGCCATTCGTAGTGTTCACATATTTATCAGCACACCTCTCGCTCGAGACTACGAGGTGCTGATCTCATAATGCTTGAACGTTACCCACATGTAATGTCGTCTTCTCTGCAGTTACAAGAACGAAAACATCATGAGAGGCGACGTTTTTCTTCACTACTTGCCACTGATGCATGCTGGCCCATTTTGGGTGCTATTTTTGATGCTTTCCCGACACGTCCACACCGTCGTGCTTGCAGCTACAGATTTAGCCTCGTTGCTACTTCCAATTGCCAAATACAAGGTGAGACTATGTCCCTATATAAATTGTGGGTGATCTCGAGTTTATGCTAGTACTGAGGAAAAATAGATAAAAGTGTTTTTGTAAATTTTATTTTGTTCAGTTAAAACGGGAAGGCTCGAGAAGGTAATAAGATACAACCAAAAAATTTAGTTGATTCCTCTGTCATATGAATCAGTAAAACACGAAAGTGAAACGTGCAGCGAAATCTGCAGCTGAGCGTGATTTGCGTGTCGGCGGCTGTCTTGTGGGTGTGCTCGGCGAGTGACGTCCTGTTGGCGGGTCGCTTCGGCAAAGGTGTACTGGCATCATTTCCGTGACGGATATGATGTCAGTGAAATATTGGGGTATCACGGCATAAAACAGTTTCGTGTTAAAATATAAAATCCAAAAATTAACAACCCCAAGTATAGCATTGTCTTTTGTACTAAAGGTTGCTACCCCGCAAGATGACCCTGCGTACAGGGGTGCACCCTTTAAAGGCCGCTTGCTTCGTTGCACTGGCATCACTTCCATGACGGATATGACGTCAGCGAAATCTTTCGTGTTAAAGAGAAAAAAATAATCGCGACTTCCATGTATTCTTATGCTTGGCCTATATAGAGCTTGATATATAAAGGAAGTGCTTCCTGTGGAGCACATAGCTCCACTAGAATGTGCGCGGTCGGTATAGGAACTGATAAGTCATGCATTCGTGCCCTGTCAACACACGCGTGTCATAGTGGGCATATTTCCAGTTCGTCTCATTACGATATACTATTCACTGTAGATTAAACAGTCCATTAGAGGTAGATCTTTCGGGAGGGCTTCCTTAAGGCAATAGTTACGTTCTGTATCGGCCCCTCCGCCCTTTCTGCGTCGGGTTAGACTCTCGTTGTTGTTTTTATGTAACGCGTCGGAGTAAAAGCGTGTTTGAAGCTAGAACTGATAGCCGGTAGCACTGGTGTCAGCTTCGTTTTGTGTCTGTGACTTTTGGGCATCTCCTTTGCCGGTGTCATTGTGTTAGGAGATATTTTTGAATTCTTTGTCCTTGAATGTGCACTTTTCGTGGCAAGCAGAACATTCGGCATTGCTGCATGAAAATGCACGCGGAAGGAAATGTTTGGTTTTGAGAAACATTCTCTACGTGTGCCTCCGTGCCTGCGTAACTTCTTAGTGGGAAAATAAAGCATTCGTACTTTTCCGCCCTACTAAATGAGCGGCGCAAACACCTGACTCTGTCGAGAAAACAAATAACAACGATGTTCTTTTTATCTCCATTATTCCCAAGATGCTGGATGAGGTCATTTTTTGTATCCGGGCGGAATCTCCTGTGCACAAAAAATTGAAAAAATGGAATTATAATACCGTTTCGTAATAATCCTAGAAGTTCCCTTGTTAATGGTATGAAAAAAGGAAAACATTGGCGCAGGGTGCACTAGTAGTGCAAGGCTGGATAAACAGCAGAGCTGGCAGCCGCTATAGCTTCGTCGGAGACGCGGCTGTTGCCCACACATGGATTTCAGAACTTCCCAATGAAAGTTCTCCTTGACTGGCAGGCCCGGATATTTTAAAGGCGATAGTCTTTCTTGGGCTACTTAAACCCAGAAATTTTGGTCTGTCTGTCTGTCTGTCTGTGACTCGATTCAGCCAACCTTTTTTTTTCTTTATTGCCTTCTTTGACAGGATGACAAAACAAAGACACACGTAACTGATAATCTGTACACTCAATACTCAATACAAATACTAGAACTGCAGCCCTTCTTGGGCAAGCGGGGTGATTTCAATATTCTTTCATTACCAGCAATGCTTCAATTGTGGGTAGCCACTCGAGTTTAGAGGGCTGAAGTTTCAGTATCTGCACGAAAGAACCTATTGAATCTTTGAAGTAGTGTCTGATGAGCCTGGCATCTGGGTCGGAGTAGCGTACCGCCATCCTGTTTCTCCAGATGCTATGTAGTCCATACAGCATAATTGTGTCAAGCGGCACACCGTCCTCATTTTCAACGTTCAAAAACCTAATACCGTAAGCATCAACAGGCAAATCTTCGCAATAGTCTTATATACTCAGAGCCAAATGTAAACGTCTAAGCCCGGTTTATATGTTCACACTTGTCAAATTTGTTGAACAAGAACAAGATATTACACAAATATAAGTCAGGAAATCAGTACACGACATATATTTACAGTGCTCCTTTATTACAAAATTCATGGATGCTTGGTATTTCGATAGCAAACGATATTCTACATCTCCTGCAGAAAACCACAGCCTGCTGTTGCCCGCGCCACCTCATGGCGTCATATGAGAAATCACGCAACAACAGCAACGAAAGGTTCCACTAGCTAGTTTCCACGTTCTCAGTGAAACGCACATCGAGCACGGCAACGCGGTTCTATAAACCTTGAAGTCAGCCGCCTCGATTCACGCGCGTCTCCGCCGTACTGCAGCGCTGGCATCGAGGAATCCAGCCTGTAGCAGTGTAACGCGGTAAATTCAAATCGCCTTGAGCAAATCTTTAGTGTGTTTACCTTGGGATGAGCGTGACAAAACAGGAACAGCATGAAAGGTGATCGGGAGAGCAAAGGGGGGCATTTCCTTGGCAAATGTATACGAAAACTATCGTCCTTTGACGAAATTTGCAACCAAAGGAGCAGATACGCCACCAATTTTTATATGCGGGCTTTCACATCTCTCCGAAAGTTAACCGCGTTAGCCCGCACTATAACCAGCAGCAAGCGGCTTCGCGAACTCGCCGTCTGTAGCCCAAACGCGGCGTTTGCGCTTCTTACTTCAGGCGGGAACGTACGTCAACTGGCGAGAACAGCACACGAGAGAACGGGCGAGGAACGGTGGGAATAATGTCCTCGGTGGTCTAGCACACTGATTCCGGGAGCTCCTCCCGAGGCCCACACAAACGTGCGCTCGGCATTTTTTCATATTTTTTGTCAGCTCCGCACCTGACCCAAGCCCACGCGCAAGCCTGGACGACGCTGGGCGCTCCTCATGAGGAGCACGCTCCTCCTGAGCCGCACGCACGTTCCGGCTCAGTTTTCTGGTAATGCTCGACGGCGGAACTAAACTCTAAAAGCTCTACTGTTAAAATTAGAAGCAGTGACCGTTTTTGCCCCCAGCTCAGGTACTCCAGCGCATGCACCCCTTTCGCAAAAAAATTGGAGAAATACTCTAGTAGGTAATTTTGGCTTCGATTACGCGAAAATGTATTTCAATTTTAAGCGTCGGTACTCCCTCGACTAAGAAACTGCAACTTTGTAATTGTAATTGTAAATTACGGTAAAATGTAGCTTACTTCAAGAAAATCCTTACTTGTAACGCGTTACGTACAAGTATTCGGGGACCATCAGTTTAGTTTTTAGCGCACCAAATGGCGACTTAGCGAATGAGTACATAGGGAGGCTTTTGGCTCTTTTTACTGGGCTTATGTAAGTACACGGTTATTGTGTTCTGGGTGGATGTACAATAACGATATGCGTGCCAACACTTCTTAAGGGACAAACTTCGACCGTTATTTGCAGTTACTGCTGCAGCACGTGGCCATTATTAAGTTCATTTGGGGGAAGAAAAGAAAAATGATTTGTTAGGATCATAATAAGATATGACCACGAGGTTAACAGGACCGGGACAAACCCAAGCTCATCCCCTAATGCCCAGGAACCATTTGTACGTCGCATACTATGTATCGGCCCTTAACAACTCAATGCAAGGAATTGCATATTCAAACTAAATTAAGGTTTTTGCGTGCACAACACTTCAAGGGCAGGGCTTGTCGCCGTATCTTGTCCGCGGTCACGGTATCTAGCCACCGTAGTAACGCGGCGTTACACACCCAAACCTGATTTTCGATAAGATCACCGCTTGCCCTGACCGAGATCCAACCTGCGTCCATCGCGTTACGAAGGCGATGTCAATCCAATTGAGCCACGCAGGCACACGTCAGTGATATGCTAAATGTTGGGGGTGCTTTTTTCTCTGCGCCGTTGCCAAGCATGCCACACTTGCTAGGCCGTAAATAAAAAAAAGTATGTAATTGAAGCTACAAACTATGTATGAACGTAGTAATTGCCCTAAATTAATGAAAATAATTACGGTGTCTATTTATGCGCCTTTTAAGGGGCTTTGGCGCTCTCTCTTAAGTACTTTCGGTATCAACGCGAGGCTGGTACCGAAAGTGGTCCAGAGAGGGCGCCACATTCCCTTCGGTGAATCACTGCACCGCACTTGACAACTTTCACGTTGAGTGGAGCGGCTTTAATTTTTCCAAGGTGACGAATCTGGTGCTGTACCCAACGCACGGTCAACACATTGCCGAAAAGGGCCTGCCACCCTCTCTCGACATGAGCAGCATGCGGAAGATATTCATCGCTGGCAGTTCCATTCCTCCACTTGTGATGAGGAAGCTGACGCAAGTGTTCCGAGGCACCAAAGTCATTCACGGTGAGTGAAAGGCGCCATGACACCCTCGCTCCGGCCCCGAACAATGCTTTCTGGGCGACCTGACAGGTTGAAATTTGTCGAGGCTTATGCAAGTCTTTCTGGATATAAGAATCCTCTTTATACACTTCTCAACTGTAATAAACAAAACATTGAATTTCCGCATCGCCAAAGCGAAATGTCTCGATTTAACTTTTTGTGATAGCTTTAACACGCTGGGCATGGCTTTAAGATTTAAGGCAAACGAAATACACGTTTGCTTGTGCAAAACACTTCGGTGTGTAAAGAAATTATCCAAATTTCAAATAATGATTTAAAATTTCTTTCTTCGTTATAAGAAAAGCAGATCAAATTTTGCTGATTTTACGAGCTTTTTTGCCCATGCCTTATTACGTCACAAGGAGAGGTTGGCGGGATTGAGACCGGACGACAAAGGCACCCACCGAAAAACATCTTTTTATTTTAGTTTGGACCTCTAGTTCTACTCCATCGTACTACGTCTCTGCTAAGTTTTAAATAGCAGAGAAACAACTCACTTTGCGTTACCTTTTCTAATACGTCACTGTTAACCTTGGGTAAGGCAAAGTTGGAAAGTTTTCAAACTCTGTCAATTTCTTAATATTGTAACTTCGCTGGTGTCTACAAAAAGGGGAGGTACACAAGAACTGAACTTTTAAAGGAACAAGGCCGTAGTTTGTGTTCATCTTCCGTTTAACTTGATAGCAAAAGCATTGACTGGGAGCTGAAGACATCACGCAAACTTCAAACTATATTCCAGGGGAAGCATACATGGAAAGTCAAATTACGATAGGGGGTGCTCAACAGGTCGGTATTTGAAAGCCATTTCATCTGTCATTCGGTTCCTACTTGCTGAAGTCCAGTTTTTGTGGTTTTTTTTTATCTTTGCCGCATATACCGGCAATTCTTTGCAGACTCAGTATTAACAAAACATTCTATTCAAGTACTCATATTTAGGTTGAAGCATCTATGTCTTTGTTGATTGTAAATGGCTCATGAGAAATTTTAATATTAGGCTTTGAAACTTATGCGATGCCTTGAGTTCAGCAAAACGCGCTGAAGTTAACGCAAATGTATCCGTTGGAATCCTGAGCGCTTACACTGCTAACCGGAACCATTTATTCAATATATAACACCAGTTATTTAACACCTTTATTATGAACGCAGGCGTACCGCAATCATTGGGACTGCAATCTGTAAACACAACGAATAATAAAAGGTACATTGGGTTCAAACAATTACTAACCAAGGTCACGCGCAGACCAACCGAGAAACCAACTAGTTTTAACCTTGTTAAAGTGGAATGAAGTGTCGGACATAAATTGGTGAATACAAATATGCCGTTCCCTGGTTTCCCGCATGCTGGGCTCTTCTGCAACGCCAAAGCAACCAGGTACAAGCTGCGCGTCCTGTTTTCTGCTTGGTCGTCACTCTTTCTCCAGCGTTGAAGAAAATAAACAAAAGAATAAAAAATTACGTATCCTAGGCTCTTTTAAAGAAACCGCTGTGGTATTTGAATTGCAGAATCAAGCCTTAATTAATCGAGTTCGCGTATTCAAAATTTCATTTAAAGGACAGATGATATGCTCCTCTTGGAAGCACTATAAGAGGTGAGTGCGCGTTCTAAAACGCGAGAATTATTACAGTGATACAACGCTCTGGTAGCATTTGTAGGACTTCAGGCCAACTGAGCTAAAAATTGACAAAACACGTAAATAACTTGGAAAGCGGCACACTATGCTGAATGTTACGGAGTTGTTTTAAGTGCGAATGCACTTCTTAAGCGAGCCTGAAGCGTCCGCTGCCGTCTGCATAGCAACAGCTGCGGGTGCGCGCGCTCCTCGTCTTCCTTGGCAACGGGGGGAGATGGGCGCGCGCTGCCTGGCCGCTGACATGGCACATACCCACGTGGGGGATTGGCCAAGAATCGGGCGTGAGAAGGGCTAATGCACCCGCTTAAAGGAGTACTGACACGAAATTTCAAAGCTGAGATCCGCTCTAGCAATCAAGTACAACGACAACACAAATAGGTGTCTGTGAATAAATGCATCTTTCTTTCTTTGTAGTTGTGTGTGTGTGTGTGTGTGTGATCTCTCTTTCGCTAACATTACCGAACCGCGCAAATTCAACTCGGGCATTCGCACTTTCACATTCTTCCCCTCGGGGAAATGCGGGGAATTTTTTGGTCCAGCTACAGGGCATATGAAGTTTATTGCGGGACGTTTTGAAAAGCGCTAGCGCATGCAACCCTGGATTGTTTCGTTTTTCAGATGTTGAAGCAATTTCTTTGGTTTCAGGCAAATGTACTTATAAAGCCGGCTTCTGTATGTATCTTTGGCTAAAAAGGAAGTGATGCCGCTACGCAGCCTCAAGGGGCAAGGGGATATACTCTGGCAAAGAAGAGAAGAATACAATTACGATGTGCGCCGAGCGTTCATGCCATCGTCCTGGTTGTTATGGCTTTGAACGCTTCCTCAAAGGTCTTTATTCCAGAAGAAAAGGCGACACAGTAAATAGGCACAGGTTAAACATTAGTGCGTCCCTAGGCTTGAACGAGAAGGCTCCTAGATGTTTTCCCAGCATACTGTGGTGCTCGCCTCGTTTTTTCACAAGCGCAGTCTTTCCTGACCGCCATAAAAAATAATCGTTTTTTTAATGTCTAAATTCCGGCGTTGGTTGTTTTAGGTTGAATTCAGCTGCCAGAACCTCTGAGGGCAAGAACACCTCAGCCACACAGTTGGTGTATCCTCCAACGCGCAGTAAATGACATCCTGTCACTAAGTCCCACCACTACATCGATGAAAAAGTTAATGCATGTCAACACTGCTAAATGCAATC
This sequence comes from Haemaphysalis longicornis, assembly GCF_048455015.1. NCBI lineage: Eukaryota > Metazoa > Arthropoda > Arachnida > Ixodida > Ixodidae > Haemaphysalis > Haemaphysalis longicornis. The sequence goes on along the minus strand of NW_027526361.1, from coordinate 122,102,413 downwards.
CAAAACTTGGCAAGAATTTATGAGCGCATGATCGCGTAATGGTCGTGCCGCCAGGTGTAGCGTTTGCAAAAATACGTGCAAATGCCCTCAGTGGAATTACCAAGGCTCCCAAAAAAGAATTTGGAAAATGATGCACCCCTACGTCTAACGACGGAGATGGTTGAATGAGAAGCTTTTTCGTTAGAGATTGCCACTTTGTCGTCTAAGTATAAACTTTACCTTGCAGACTGTATGGACTTTTACGACATGTTGAGAATTTACTTTGACTCGCACGCAGATTCCACTTTTTATCGCAGCGGCTTTGTCTCTGACCCTTCGCCAGTTGATTTCGCACCAAGAAAGCTTCGTGTTCAACTGTTGTCTGGCCTAAAGCGAAGGGCTCCAACATTCTCTGTCAAATTTCGTACGTCCATGCACACCTCTCTAAATCCGAAGTGCCTAGACCGTGTGGGAATGGCGCAATAGGATAGACGCCTGCTTTGTAATGCGAAGAACATAGGTTCGGTCCCGACCAGGGAAAGCATTGTTTTCTTTCACTTCATTCATTATCATCATCATAGTCAGATAAAGTTGGCTTTCCTTCAGTGCGTTTTACACGCGAGATACGCCACTAGTTAGACGTATCAAGTTTATGCAGCTAAAAATGCCCCAACCCACCATATCCCAGTCCAGAAAGGCGTGTGGCTCATTGGTGCTGTCATCTTCCGCACCTTGCAAGTGTAAAATGAGTGCTGCGAGCACGCATTGACTAAAATGGCGTTAGGGTCAATTAAACCAACAAGCAGTATTAATAAATATCCTCTACCAGATGTATAACTGTGAGTGATAGGCTTAATATCATCTCTGAAATATAGACAAATGTCATACACGCCCTGCCGGTAATTTGGGAAAGATTCGTAAACGCTAATAAACTTAGTTACGACCAATCAGTTGCAATTTTTCAATGGGTTCTTTAAGCTATGGATCCATATAATAGTTTCGAAGCCCTAGTCTTTCAACTGAATGAGAGCTTTGGCTGAAACTGAAGTTCGTTTTATAGCTAAGTGCACGTCTTTCGTTGCTATTTCCAGCACAATATACCAAAACTCCGTCGCAAAACAAGTTGTTGGGCTGAAAACCTGTATAGAATATTGTGAGTTTTTTTTTTTTTGAAGAGGCCACCTCTAAACATTAACGCTCTATGCGCTTACATTTCTGTGTCTTCAACGCCGCCTAAACACCTTACACGAGTGATCCTTGCCGCTTCAGCTCGCTGTCAATATAGTGGGAATATTATATGTTTCATTTAATTTCCTCCAGAGACTGCTTACCTAAAATATGCTGTCTTTTCGCTTCCTTCTTCAGGTTACGGGTTAACCGAAGTCTGCTGTGCCATCTCGTACACACGAGAGCAGTGCCATGACTTTAAGTCATCTGGTACTCCTATTCCTTACGTGCAAGTGAAGGTAGGTACTGATGAGAACGGGACACAGCTAACGGCTGGTAAGAATTAGCAAGATTTGTTGACGGGAAAGTTGGTCTGACACTTGAAAAGCTATGGGGATTGCTCAGGAGGACGACACACATAGGGAAGACAACAGGACAAGCGCAAATAACAACTGATTTACTCAAGGGCTTACTACACCAAATGTCAGGTCAGACAAAATTACCGCATGCGCCGAACATACATATGCACGACGCCTAGAAAGAAACATGCTCCATCATCACACCCTACAAGCAAGACTTTAACGAATCAGACTCTCTTGTATATATAAAGCCAAAGAAGTGTCACGCACGCAATTCTGCGCAATCTTTATCAAGAAGGCTTCCATAATCTCACGCGGGGCATCGCTGCTGCCCCGACCAAGAAACTTAATCTCATTCAGTTCCGGCTTGCACCCACTTTTTTCGGAAATTCTGCAATGCTCCGTCAGTTAGTTCTACTATCTATATCTCCAAATATGCGCTCATGCTGCCCTGCACGATCATTCACGCCGCCCCCAGTTTGACCAGGTTTGGCTCCTTTGCATTGAGTCTCACTGTAAAGGAGGAAACCAGGAGGAGCGGTTGTGCCAAGAAGCATTACCAGACCTTTGAAAAATGTGCGAAAGGCATAATGTACAAAATTACACTGACATGCGGAAAGGCCTGTATTGGCCAAACTGGGCGCTGCGTGAATGATCATGCAGGGCAGCATGAGCGCACTTTTGGAGATACAGTACAGATAGTAGAACTAAGCGGAGGAGCATTGCAGAAATTGCGAAAACCGTGGGTGCAGGCCGCGAATGAATGAGATTAACGTTCTTGGCTGAGGTAGCAGCGATGTCGTGCGTGAGATTATGAAATCCTTCTTGATAATGAGTGCGAAAAATTGCGTGAGTGACACATCCTTGGCTTTATATAGACGAGAGTCTGATTTGTTATAGTCATACTTGTAGGGTGTGACGATGGTACATGTATCTTTCTAGGCTTCTTGCATATGTATTTTCGACGAATGCGCCAGTTTTGTCTTATATTTTGGGTCGTAAGCCCTTCAATAAATCAGTCGTTTGTTGGGCTCGTCCTGTTGTCTCCCCTATGTGTGCCCTCCGTCCGCGCAATCCTCATGGCTTTCAGGTAAGAATCAACACAATGTTCTCTGTCTGTATCTAATCTACCCTATAGTAAGCGCAGAACAACACTATACTTCTCATTATTTGTTACCTGAATGATTCTTGACGTTGCGAATTTCTGGTATGCGTTTTTTGCCGAGGTCTGGCTTTCCTTATTATTTTTCTGCTGTCCGCGGAAGCCATTATCGGAAGCCACAAGACCTTCCCCGTCCCATTTCCACGCCACTGCACTTTTCTGCTTATGACTTGAAGTAGGGTGTGCCCGGTCATGCTTCATCGTGCCACTTGTAATCCTTAATTGTTCGAAGTATTTGCTTTGTGCACTTTTGAGACTCATCGAAAAGTTATTTCTTTTGCCACCCAAACGTCATAATCGTGTCCCTTAATTTATCACTGAATGTTTTGTCGGCCATACCATACTTATAATATCGGTCACTTTGCCTGTTGGTTTATGCTACATAAATATACGCTGGACATTTTTTTTACCTGAGTGCCTTATTTTCTCTTCTATTTCTATCGGTACAGATAACTTAATAAACATTATTGCACGAATGCATTTTCTGATGTTCATGCACGAAAGCTTGAGTGCTTCTCTACTACCTAAATGTACATTAAGTGGAAGCTCGATGCGTTTATCCTTAAAGGGACTCTGCAACAGTTCCGATGAACGCTTTCACTCTTTCCTTCGCGTATGGAAGCACTTCGAAAGCTATAGTTATCACCAGCACGGAGTGGCACTGCGTGATTTGCTCGTCACAGTGGATACGCCTTCCTGTTCTGCTTCACTTATGTGATTTTTTTAAAGTGGCTATCACATTCGTTCATTGCTGTAACTTAGGGAAAGCCGGCCAATAGCTGCTGCAGCGGTGTAAGGACGTGCTTACAGTGATCGAAAAATGGCAAGAGCGGGAAAGAGAATAAAATCTTCTGAGCAAGTTCATAGGTTATCTGTAGGACATAGAACAGTAATTTCTCGCTTTTGTACACTCTGGCCTCTTATTCTGAGTATTGGGTGGGTTGGGTGACTACGGGATGCAAGAATTTATAATTACAAAAAAAAGTTGAAAAAAGTGTTGCAGCATCCCTTTAACGTGAGAATCCCGAAGCAGCTCCTGAATCAGTCTTGGCAATTTATAATAGGCGTCTCTGAACCCTACGACGTCAGCGATGAGGGCAAATAAAAATGAAAAGGTACTAAAATATTTTGTCTGTAGGTATAAATTTTTCCAAACTGACCTTCCTAAATGAATACCGTTTTTGAGGCGCTGTTATTACGTTCAGTTATCTAATGTGTACAACTGCGACGTCGTTTATGACAAACTTGTCTCGGTAAAATTATGAAAGTTTGTTCTGGAACCACGTATTGTGCAAATGTGCTCCATGGATTGATCCTACAAGCGTATGAATGCATTATACCCTCAAACAAGATTTCATTTGCTTGAATAGTTTCTTTGATTTTCCCTCTCTTTTATACCTAAGAAATGCCATGCCCGCAGAGGGAAGCGGCAATTTTTGCAAATCACTAGCTAACTCTGTGAAACCCATCAGTGAACATTTATTCGCAGGAAACATTTCGTATATTTTATTATAGAGGTTGATGGCAACACACAATGTCCTTTATGGTTCTACATCTATGGATTGAAAGCCGTAGTGTAGGCCGTGGCTCACATATTGGAGGCTTTAAATCCGACATACTTTTCTCGTCCAAGATTTGTAAATAATTGCTGAGTGATAACTAGGCGAATACAAAAAACTGAATGCAATTATGAGAACGGACAAAGAAGGAGAAAAATGACGATACCAGCTGCCCAATATACAGTGCGGCAGCCTTCATCTGGTCGTGTACATAGTGCAATAAGATTTTGGAGCGATCGTACAAGCGTTTAAATAGAAAATGGCGCCCAAGCAGTACAAAGAGCTCTGAGCCACCACATAGCCTGACTGTTCGATTTCATCTTTAACGTCATGCCTGACTGGCCAGGGTGAATATTGTGGGCCTCACCTCTGTAATGCAGTGCAGCCTGCCAAGGTGCCCACCATGGGTTCGAGCGAGCCAAGCCGTAGACGGCCGCGGCGGCCCTCGCCACGCGTGCGCAGTCACTCCGCGGAGACGAAGTAGCTCCTCAGAACGTGGTTTTATTCCGGGTAATCCACGGTACAGCAACCAGCCCTGGTATTACACTCCTAGCCCTGGGGCAGAGAGGGGGGGTACCCGCCGACCGTACGCTTCAAGCCACAGAGCCCGACGCGCAGGGGGGGTAATCGGCAGCTGTTGTTCCAGCGGCGTAAGCCACCGAAACGCTGCGGGTGATGGGCCCGGCTATGACCGGAACCGACCACCAGACTGACTGAGAAATCCAACTCCCGGTACGTTCGCCGACCTCACGGAAGTGAGAAAACGGCGGTCGCTCAGGCCGAAGCGAGCGAGGAGCGTGCAAGCACGAAGTACCTGTCGGAGTCGGCACCCAGCCCCTCTCTCCTGGGTCCGACCGAAACGCGCGCCCGCCACCGCGAGCCCTTCGGCGGGGCCACTACGTCACGCCCCACGTGGCCCACGGACCGGCGCGCATTGGTCAGCCCGTACCCCCTTGCAGGGAGAGGGCGCGAGGGGCTATCCTCGCCCTTCTGGGAGAAGGGATCGCGGGCTAGCGTGCTCGCGTAATTGGGAGTAGCCCCAATTAAGATCCCCACAATATTTAACCGCGCAGTGTCCCTTTTTAACCTACAAAATCATAAAAGGTGGCCTTTGAAGTCCATAGAAGGCCTCGCTATAATGACTATTGCATTTCGATAAAATTACAACGAAGCTTTTATGACATAACTGCAGCTGTGCATGCAGAACGAATGCCCCGCTTAACGAGATAGGTTGCGATGTAAAGAACCAGACATTTAGAACTACAGGATTAAAAAGGACATTCTTCCAAAATACTGCAACGGTGTTCTCGACGGCTTTGTTGAACGTACAAAACTATTCCTCCAAAGAGAATTTCATTCTGTAGTGACAATATAGCTAGCTGTAGTGACAATATTCATAGTACTTCTTGTACAGGTTGTTGACCTAGAAACGGGTGAGAAACTTGGACCTGGTGAATGCGGTGAAATATGCTGCAAGGGACCTGTCGTCTTCAAAGGATACCTTGATATGCCTGAGGCCACCGCAGCGGTCTTTGATGAAGAAGGCTTCCTCAAAACAGGCAAGCATAAGTTCTTGGCTTCAGAGCTGCTTCTAGGTAAAATAGTGCCTTTGGTTTCTCATTGCCACGCTCTAAGAAGTTCTGACAAAAGGTGAACGGCCACTTAGTACAATGAAGCGTAAAATGCATGCGACGTTTGACCTGCATGAGCATAGGAAACTGAAATCCTTATTTCATAAACGCACTCATCAAGCTGTTTGTTACAAGTTTTAAAAAATGGACTGTTCCCACTAGCACGAGGCAATTGACGCAGAGCGAAGCTTTACATTTGTGCTCGTGCAGTGACATCGCCACTCGTATGATTCAACGGCGGACATATACTTTCTCATCGTCGGAAACGTCACGCCGAAGGACAGTAACCGTCTGGGTCGATCTCGGCCGTGACGTTGACGAATTGCCCTACGAGACCGAGCTCACTCCAGTTCCATTAGACGCCTGATGTTTATAAGGTGTTCTGCTGCGTAGTTCTAGCCATGGTGTTCACCAAGCTCGCATTTTTTCAAGTCCCCAATGCATTGTTGCTTGCCTCCCGTCTTCGAGAAAGCGTACATTTGTAATTTGGTCGGCAGAGATCCTTCGGCTGGTGATCACGCCCTTTGGACAGTGCGCTCAGCACAGAGAACGTCCTACACTTATGAACTTCGGCTTCATGGCTCGCCCCACCACAATTCTTTTTCCGGGTCCGCAGACCTGGTACCTGGAGTCCAGTGTTATCTGGTGTAAGATAAAACATAGCGGCACTCCAAGCCAGGTATGGTTGCATAATCAGCATTGTAGGCCGCGTAATTGTATCGTGCACCCAACAAAGCTAGCCTTCGCCTATCGCGCCCGCGGGATCCAGTGCCCAAGTTCGTAGAAGGATGGTGGGGGCAGTCTGGCGAATATAAGGAAGGTAACGCTCACATCTTCCTACCACGCACAGAATAACAGCTGGGGCAGTGACTAGAGGAGATTGGGGGGCGCAAGGGGACTGGATACACCAAACATTCGGCGCATTCACGTTCCCTGCGCTTGGAGGGGGTTATATGTCCCCAAGAGAGATTGCAGACTTGAACGTCCCTCCTCGCTTCGCGGATTTTCGAGCGCACCCGCCATGGCTTACCGTTCTGAAAAATCTGCCAATACGGAAAGCAAAATAAAACTATAAAATACGACACGCTGGTTCTTTTCAACCGAGGCATGCCAAGACGAAAACTGCTTTACGTTGATTCCCACTTATGCATGGTTTCTGCCATTTATTTGCCACCCTAATGGTTCGAAAAAAGCGATGATTCCTAAACACACAATTTTTTTTAATATTACAGTACAAAGATGTAATACTATAAAGTTGTGAATTATAACTCCCTGGCAGACTTTAGCATTTTTTTATTTTCCCTGCCATTCATGGCTTCCAAAAGAAATAACATATATGCTGCAATCAAACGGGTCTAAGCACAGCTATGTCGTGCCTCCATGGGGAGAATTGTTGTTGTATTGTGAATTGCGAATATTTGCTGGGACGCAGTATATCACCGCGCATGCTCAGACCATGTTCTGGGTTAGCTCTGAAGATATGGCGCCGAAGCGTCGTTTAGGACGAACACCTAGGCCTCCGGGTAAGCGAAAAGCAAAATCTGATGCTTTGCTATACTCACACCTTCATGGTACGGAAGTTCTGAGACTGGAAGAACTGATGCAATAGCCTCTGTGAAAGGTGTATCACCCATATTCAGCCCGCATACGCCGCTACAAGTAGCTTCACGCTGACAGTTTGCTGGTAATTCGAAAAAGGCCGCAAGGACCTATTGCCTCGGAAGTACGACCCCGGGAGCATAAATAGTTCTGGAAATGAACAATCGGGTTGGAAGAATGAAAACAACCCTGGTATGTATTGTTAATTGACCTACCTTTCTTTCGTTTTCGCTCGTAATGCACAGGTATGGTCATGTTGTCTGCCGCTGTGTGCGCGTGTCGCTGGTCAAGGGGTTACATATCAACCAAAGCCTGCTTCAAAATAAGTAATGAAAAGGAAAGGCAATGCTAAGGATTTACTGTCGGAAGCTATTCTTTGACCCACACTTGGCTCACGAGTACTTTACCCCCGTATTTGCATCCGGATAGGAGGTTGGCACAGCCTCCCTCTGGGTACTCGAGGAACACCACAGGGAGCGGTCCTCTCTCCTCTTTTGTTCAATCTCGCCATGGCTCATCTCCCCCCACTGCTGAATGATATCCCCGGCGTACGGCACGCTCTGTACGCCGACGATATCACGCTGTGGGCAACCCAGGGTTCCCTTGGCAGCATTGAGGCCAGCCTGCAGCATGCAGCATCGGTCGTAGATGAATACGCGCGCCGCTGCGGCCTCGAATGTTCCCCTGAAAAATCGGAGTACGTGCATCTTCGCCCCAAACCAAAAGATACGACTCAAATCGCACTTTCCTTGCGAACCGGGCCAATCCCGGAACGCGAAGAAATCCGTGTCTTGGGACTCTTCATACACAAGAGCAGGAAAGTCGACACAACCCTGCGCAAGTTACGTATGGTCGGGGATCAAGTGGGCCGCATGGTCCGTCGGGTCTCAAACAAGCGGGGGGGTCTCAGAAGCCGCGATGCTTTGCGCCTCGCCAACGCTTTCGTGACCAGTCGGATCCTATATTCGACACCCTACCTACGTTTGCGCAAATGTGATGTGCACACGCTCGAAGGCATTCTCCGCAAGATATACAAGCGCGCCCTCGACCTCCCGATCTCGACGTCTAACCAGCGTCTTGCAGATTTGGGCATGACCAACACGTACGGTGAACTCAAAGAGGCCCATCTCCATAACCAGTACCTGCGGCTTACCAAGTCGCACGCTGGGAGATGCCTCTTACAACGCCTCCACATTTCCTACACTTATCAGGCAGAAGAGCGAACCCCGATCCCAGAGGACTGGCGTGGTGCGCTGGATATCCAGCCTCTACCCCAAAATATGGCTAGGGGTACTCACGAAGGCAGGCGAACTGCGCGGGTTACAGCCTTGCAAGGACGCTATGGGTCCCGGCCTGGAGTATTCTACACGGACGCGTCTGGCCCTCACCACGGGGGGTGGTACACGGCAGCCGTAATCCATCAAAACGTGCCTGTTCAAGGACTCACTTTTCGAGCACCGGACATTTCTCATGCGGAGGAAGTCGCCATAGCTCTCGCCGCAGCAGACCCCGCATCTCGGATCATTATTACCGATTCGCGGAGTGCGTGCCAAAATCTTACCAAAGGTCGCATCACCATTCGCGCTGCTCGAATCCTCAAGGGCTGTTATTATATGGACCGCCCAAATACACGTTCCGTCATCTGGACTCCAGCTCACGCAGGACTAGGTGGTAACGAGGCTGCCGATGCCTCAGCCCGCGCGCTTGATTCCCGGGACCCTCCTCGCCCTCCATCTCTTGACGATCCAGAACCTAACCCGGTCAGCTCATTTCGCGACATCACAGCGATGTACAAATTGAACAGGCTCCGATTTCCGCCTCCGGCGCCGGGCCTGACTAAGGCTGACGAGCGCTGGCTCTTACGGCTATACACTAACACGGTATTGTGCCCGGCGATACTCAAGCACTTCAATCCGGCCTTCTCCGGGGAATGCCCACACTGTGACCATCCGTTTGCGGATACTTTTCACATGGTGTGGGCATGTCCATCCAACCCGGCGGTCCCCCCAATCACGTCCCCTTCCCCCCCTACCCGTGAGAGCTGGGAGGCTGCCCTGCTCGGCTGCTCGACCTTGGAGGGCCAACGAGCCCTCGTGGCCAGGGCGCGCGCCGCCGCGGAAGCCACAGGGGTCCCGGACTAGGGACTCCTCCTAGAGTTTGTACAGGGTCGGCCCTTAAGGCTGCCCCTATCTCTCACTTGTATATAGACTTAATAAATGTTTTTCACCACCACCACATCCCGCTCCACCCCTCCACGAATCGAGCGGAAGTCAAGGTAGCATTGTGGTGGTCGCTGTGCGCATGCACTTCCCTCTGGTTACAAGGAAGCGACGCGGACGCACGAAATCGCGACAAAGAAGAGCGTCCACGAGAAATTTCAGTATAAAATGGTTGAAAGAACAGCCGTAGACACACGACGCAGCTCCCAAGACTAGCCCGGAGGCGTTGTGCTCTTAGTACGACGACTGAATGGCCGCTCACTTGGGAATTGTACTCGTTGAATTAAACTCTTCATTTTTATAACACAAAAAAAGCAAGAAAACACGTCGGCCCATGCGGCAGGCTACGGAGGCGGCTCTGCCTTGTAAATGCACTCCTGGCTTAGCTTTCGCTTACCTGTGAGGGTTCTCTAAAACAGCTTCAGAGCAGTTATACAAACCACTTCCGCCACCATCACTGGCATTAGGTAACTAAAATATTCAGGCTCTGAGGTATTAACGCGGCTTCAAAAATGCATCCACCCCTATTGTAGTAACGAATGGAGAGACCAAACTCCCTTCGGTAGCCTCTACGCTTACCACTTAGTTAGTACTGGTAAGTAAGAAAGTATGAGGTTTAGGATATACCTGGAGCGCACCCACTTCGCAATGTTGAAAACTGGAATTTTTTGTCCCAGTTACTAAAAGACCATTTCCAGATAAACACGCGTTCATCAGCTGTTCCTATATCTTCTTTATTGAAAAGCATTTTTTACGTAAAACAACGAGCTGCATGCACAAACGCAACCAACAGTGTTTTTCCAAACGAGTTTCTTTCTATGATAATTTCCTCCTTTCTAATGCATCGAACGAAACTTATAAAAGAAAGCCAAGGATGTTTTATATACTTTAGCGGTTTTAGATCCATTTTTTTGGCAGCGTTGCGTTTCTTTGTTGCGAATGTTTCTAGTTATCCAGCAACACCTCAGTCGCTTCCCATTTTTCTTTATCACTTCTCCTATACAGGCGACACGGGCTACTACACCGAGCGTGGTGAGCTCTATGTGCTCGACCGCATCAAAGACCTCGTAAAGTGCATGGACCTTCAGGTGGCACCGGCAGAGCTAGAGGATCTGTTGCAGGAGCACCCGGATGTGGTGCAGGCGGCCGTGGCTGGCGTTCCGCACGACGAGTATGGCGAGGCTCCCAGGGCTTTTGTTGTACTCAAGGAAGCAGTACGACCGGCTACGAAAGAGGACGAAGAGTCAAAGAAAGAACAGCTGGCTTGCTACGTCAAAGGTAATTCCGGGAGTGCTAATTTAGCCTCGACGTTGAAGAGATATCCAGCACAAATGCGGTTAATGCTCATTCCCCACCAACCTTTTTAAACTACTTTCCTTATTCGTAGTGTCAAAGCCTAACATAGATGATTTTAACAACACAATTTAATGTGATATCTGGCAAGACATGTCCTGAGATATTCTCTATCGCGCGGAGACGTCCAGGTTGCTCCGTCTTTGGGGAAGAATGCAGGTCTGTGGGGGCGTACTAAACGACTAACTCGAGAGCCTGTTGACGCGAACTATTCCACCCTAACTTGCCCGCACGAACGGGAATGCAGGCACGCATACACATCCTGCGTCGTTCTGATTTTTATTCTGCGTAATTTCAAGGGTCAAATCTCCGATAACGTGTTCGAGACTTTGGTCAAAGCAACGCAAATAATTGACGTTTGTTATCATTATATTTATAGTAGCACACGCGGCAGACCTTTTTTCAGTTTGTAATTACTTGCTGCAGAATGCGTTTAAATATTTATGTTAGTATTTCAATGATGTCGGTAATAAACATAGCACGTACACAACAAAATTGCCGAAATAATACCAGCAGTTCGTAAGCGTTGCGTATAAACCTTTTTTTAGTAGATACCGTTGTCGTTTTGAAAGCGGATTGCGGGTTCAAGTTTATATCTATTTGAACATGGTTGGGAAGAGAAAACATGGAAGATCGAGTATGTTTTTGCGGATTTACTTTAATACTTCCAATTTTATTACTAATATCCGTGTCATTGTAAAGCACACGTAGATGAAGTTTTCGGGAAACGCGCTTACTATTCAAAAGATGTAATTTTAAGGTTCAGAAGGGCTGCACAAGGGCTGGAGTGTCGAAAGTTTTGAATTTGTGGTTGGCATATTTGAGAATTTCTGCCCCATTTTTTTTTAAATCAGGGCAGCCCCGCATCTTAATACAGCTGCATTTCTGACCATCTCATATACCATTTCAGCCTCTACGGCAATCAAAACCTCCACAAAAAAGTTCAACTTGTAGCGGCCTTCCGAAAGAGACATTTATACCTGGTCGTCTTTATTGGGCGCTGTATACTGATTAAAGTGCTTATTTACATACTTGTGGAGGAATTGCTCTCTTCATGTATTCGTTACCTTGTGAGAACACGTTATATTTCTTAAGTAGACGAGCACCGACTGTTATCTTGAAATTAAATTAAAAGAGTACCTTTGATTGATTGAATTTATTTCACAAGGCAAAAGTCGGCTTGAAAAACGCGCTATCACGGGGCATCATGAAATTGCCACTTATTGCCAAAGGGGTGCGTAATTAGAAAATTTCAGCGCCCCGTGACTGCGCATTCAGCTACAGCAACTGCCCTAGAGAGTTCTGTTCGAAAAGCTTTATATGCAGTGATTTTGTACGATATTCTTCACGCACAACGCAGTGCTCGGGTCGCGGCAACGTTTAGCGAGTGCGGTATTTAAAAAAGAATCTTGTCTAAAACGTCATCATTGCAACCTAACTCAAAATGAAACGATTAGGAGAAAGAGGTTCCACGGGTTATTACCCAGGTCTGCTGACCCAAGCTAACCACTGTGGACATCCCAACACTTGAAAAGCGCACTTGGCTTCTGAGAACGGGCGCAAGCGCCTGTTAGAGTATATTATAGGGGGGCAAGCAGCGTCATACGCTTAACTCCCCTGCGTCTTTTAAGGGAAAACCCATGGCATTACTACATGTACCAAACAAATGGGGAATTGGATTTCCTCAGCCTAGGACAAAATATATACAGCAAACCCTCGGTAACTCGAACTCGCATATCTCAAAATCTCGGTTAAGTCGAAACTTTTTTTCGCCGTGCATTAACATCCCATAGGTGCTATGTATTTGCCCCCTCTTATCTGGAAACGTTTTTCAGAGGGGACCGCGGATATCTCAAAATCTTGGCCGGGAGGGCAGAAGGCAAAGTCCACTCCCAACAGGAAACAAGGGCTCCATGCGAAAGCTTAGCTCTTACTATAATGCCGAACGCGGTCGTGAAGGGCGAATTTGAAATTCCCGCGGACGCAGCCGTTTCCTACCCGCTTTTTAAGCAACTGTGGGAGTGATCACGTGTTGCACCTGCGCGCGACTTATGCGTGGTGGGGCGGCGTGTGCAGCGCGCGCCCGTCAGTACACAACCTAGCCCTTGCATGTTCGAGCTGGTTCCTTCTTTCATGGAGCTGGTATTCTTTATTTTCCCCGCGATCTGCGTGCGACGCATGTTGAGTTCAGTTTTTCTGAGTAGTGACTGGTCTGTGCAAAGGACGCTACCAAATATCGACCAAGATGTCTTGCCCAAAGCAGTGCAAATCTCTGACGTTGGAGGGAAATGTCGCGTTAATCAAGGAGTTTTTCTTCCCTGCGAATTCTCGTGCCTTTACTACGGTAGCTCTCTCGTGCAGTGGAGCTTTTCTTGGCAGCACTGGCTTTTCTTTTACAGTGGCCTCGGCGAAAATATTCGGCGTTTTGATTAACTCGAACTACCGCTTATCTCGAAATTTTTCCCGGTTTTTACTACTTCGAGTTAACGAGGAATTATTGTGTATACTTTCGTGCATAAGTAATTTAAGTGGCTTTCGTCTACGATGGGATCGAACAGGCCACACAGGCTACATGTTGCGCAATATTGCAGCCGCATACCGTCACATCGTTCGCTAAACACGCTATTTAAATTGATAATAAAGTTCACATGAATCCAAATTATACAAAGAAAAAAATGACTGGACAGGTTTGCTTTACCAGTAAGTGGGACTCCAGGTTTTTCCTTTCGTGCAGTATCTCAAGGACCACCGCACTCCAGGGAAAAAGCTGGGACTGAACTAGACTTTCTTCCTGACCTTTTGTGTTGGCGATTTTCTGAGTGTATCATGCCATTCTTGTCTTCATTCTCGTATCTAACATGCAAAGAAAACACGTTTTGGGTGCAGCGTCATGTGTGGTTAGTGTTTTTTTTTTTGCGGCTGCTTGCAAGATAATGCTCTTTTTCGAATTGAGGCTTACTATAAATTGCTAGCATGCCCATTGGTTAGGTGTATGGCAAACATTCCTGGGCAATAACGTCCACTTTAGACAAGTCTATCATGCGTAAGACGGGCGCCTGGTGTATCTTTATGGCTTGAATGTACAAATATTATTTCACTTGGAAGCAGAGCCACGGCCTTCATCAGGAAGCTGTTTTGCCTCTCTGTCCTGTTTCTGCCCGTACTTGTTCCCTACACATTGGTGGATATGTGGCTAAAAAATGGGCAGTGCTTCATTCTCCTTATTTATTTTCCAGAGCGGGTAGCGGTCCACAAGCAACTGCACGGTGGCATAGAATTTCTTGACATTATCCCGCAAACAGAGACTGGAAAGCCCCATCGCCGTCAACTCAGGGAGGCTTACCTGAAGAAGGCCTCTTCACCACTGAAACCTCAATAAATGTCTCGTTTGCATATGGTGCATGCCCCATAAAAAACGCGTGAGGTTGTGACATTCACTCTTTATAGAGATCTACGTGTAACACTAACAGAAAAAAGGCTGAGAAACTCCTCACAAGTGCAAGAGAAACGATGCCTGAAAATGGCGATATCCTACGAAACGAAATATACCGTTGCAAAGTTTCGGGGAATACAGTATATAATGTGTTCTCCTTATACAAAGTAGGTGCTTCCAATACACCTGGAATAATTGCAGTTCAGCTCTTTCGCTACGCCTAATATTACCTACTACCGAATACTCCATCCCGAAGTGAAGCTACCCTTATTTTTTCGAGGTAAGAAGAATAAATGGCAAATTAAATTAATATTACTGAACGCCCACAGCCCACGCACTTGGAGTCTCTGGCGTTGTGAAGGTAACAACGAACGCTGCAAGAAAAGTTGCCTCTGTTTAACCTCAGCATTTCTGTGTCCGCTTCCCGGCACACTACGCTGTTGTAGCCGCGCGTGGCACAGCGCCGATCCTCATTAGTACGAGTAGGTGCCGATGGTTTGAGGAAAGTAACGCTTCGGCTGTTAGCTTAGCAACCTGACGCCAACTCCACTTCAAAAGACTAGCTCCTGGTGCCGAAATGCTGTTCTACGTTGGGTATATATGTGCAAACCGAGCTTATGCAAGTTCGCTTATGCAGATTCGCAGATATGATACAATTTTTAATGCGTCGGTATTTGCAGCAGCGTATCCCGATGCCCTGAAAACGGCTAGAGTTGTCCCTATTTACAAAGGAGGACATGTAAACGATTACCATAATTACAGACCAATCTCCACCTTAAACGCTATTAATGAAATTTTTGAAAAATTGCTAGCGAAGCGTATCACTCGATTTTTAGATAAACACCAAATACTACTTGAAAGTCAACATGGCTTCCCCGCAAACAAATCGACAGCCACTGCAGTTAAAACTTTGAGTGAGACAGTAAACAAAGCTTTAAATGCTAAATGTTGGCGCAATCGGCATTTTCATTGATATCACGAAATCATTTGATACGATCTACCATGAAATTTTGTAAATGAAGATGGAGCGGTATGGTTTTCGGGGATTATTTAAGAATTTCTTCAAAGCTATTTAAATGGTAGAACACAGCTTGTCAAAATTTGGTCAACTGCCTCTAGTGCTGAATGCACTACTTGTGGAGTCCCTCAGGGCTAGGTGCTGGGTCCAATATTATTTCCTTTGTGAATAAATGATCTACCGCTGGTACTAGAGCATGAAAACGCACTAATGTATGCAGATGATACTGCTTTTTTGTTTTCTGGTGAGGAACTGAAGTATCTTGAAAGGCAGGCCAATGCCGATCTCACGAAGGTATCACATTTGTTCAGAAACAATAAATTAACCTTGAACGTATCCAAAACAAATTACTTGGTATTCTCTAGCCCCACTAAAACTCAATCCTACTAAGTGAACGCAAAGATGGATGACATTTTGATAAAAAAATTGATGAGTACAAATATTTAGGCGTGACTCTAGATTCTGCCCTTAGTTTTAAGCAGCATATGACATGAATGTGTAACAAGTTAACCCCATCTTGTTTCGTTCTAGTTAGAGTTAGGCGTTACTTTCTATTACACATTCTCAAAATATTATACTACTCTATATTTCATTGTCATATCACTTACTGTGTTGAGACATGGGGGGTCACATACTTCTCCTACATAAACCGAGCTATCTTTTTACAAAAGACGGCGCTCCGCATTATAACGTTTAGTAGGGTAAACGACAATTCCGCTACACATTTTTCTGGCTTAAACATTATGCCACTTACAAATGCTAGAGACCACAACTTATCTCGTATGATTAAGAATATATTAGAAAACAATATTCCGTTCTCTCATTCTATTTTTCAATGGCCACATCGAGAAACACGCACTCAAACCAACCTTCGTTTCAACCTTCCTTTTATCCAGAATAATTATGGTAAACGTAGTATAGCGTTTTCCGGAGCTGTAATCTAGAATCTTCTGCATTTAGATATTAAAACTAACGCGAATTTACGAGATGTGTAAAAGAGTTCTTTCGTGATGTAAATTATGTATCACCATTGTAGGCAAGCGGCCTTTCTTTACAGTGTATCACCATTGTAGGCAAGCGGCCTTTCTTTACAGTGTTGTCTTCTCTTGATGTATGTAATGTGATTTCCCACTGAAATGTTTGACCCGCGTACAATTTCATGAAGCCTTTAGTGCATGGGCCCGGGTACTAGCCAGATTGGCTAAGGACCCAGATGGTAAAATTGTATGCAAAGAATGAAATAAACTTCCTTCTTCTTCTTCTTCTTCTTCTTCTTCTTCTCTACAGGTTTTGTCTTGCCGTTCACACAGAACAGATACGACATGGTTGTTGAGTTTTATCCACTGCTTAGAGAGGTCGTGCATAACTATTGGAGCGTCGTATAAAAACATCCGTGTTCTTGTACTCTACAAAGAAGGATGACCAGAAAAGCCGGGGCCGTAGTTTTAGTAATCTTGGCAACTAATTGTAATATAATTTGTTTTAGGAACGATCCGGCGAAGCAACAGCTGGAGCTGTTTTCTATAACCATATTGTCTGTGTAGGTGGACGTGGTTACAAGAGACAGTAATTCTGTAACGTTTACAACTTCACTGTGAAGTAATTATAACAAGTAAATGTAAATGGATGTTACGGTTTGAGCGGTCTTATCGGCTAATTGTCATATAACTTATTTCAGAATATTTCACAGAACACAAGAGTTAAAGCCATTTTTTTTTCTAATCATCGTATATCCACATGTGGCCATGCTTTACTGTGCAACACACAATGTGAACAAGAGAGCTTACAAGGGCCAAGCTTACACTTGTCCTCTTAAAGCCAGCTTCACATCTCAACACGAATGCATAACTGGGAAGACGTCCTTCAGGGGAAATACGATCCTTGGTGAATGTAATTATTTTCTTGTGACGTGATGGACCCTCGCCACAGACAGCTTCGCTATAAAACCCTTCGACTGAAATGGCGTTAAATATATTAGGCCGAGTCCACAATGTAGAGCAGGTCTCGCCTATAGAGATTGCCTGACTTTAAATTTGAGAATTATTGCCTGACTTTAAATTTGAGAATTACCGGTTCTGCTTACAGATGCAGTGCACTTATAATGTGCTGATGCCTGCTCATGGGGAGAGGTCGCTGAGGTATCAATTATGTTCTCCAATCATCACCGAAGCTTTGTGCATGAATTTTTTTATACCTTCAGTCCGTCCCCATGCCCTTCTCGTTTCAAGATGAATTTGATGCCTCACTCAATGAAATGTATATATAACTACATCTACCAGCCTCCATTCTCCACATATGACTCCAGCGTCTGTTGTGTGCACTATAAAATGACCAAATCCCAGCAAATAAATCATGCTTTACAGCATTTTATACGCTTACAATGTACGTACCCATTCGGCAGTTTTAATACAGATGCCCCGGTTTGCTTCCGCTACCTCAAGGGCTCCACGAAGTTGCACGTTTAGCAGCAAAAGAACATATTAAAAGCGAATACTGGTTTGTTTACAGCACAAGCGCCCAGCATTTTTGTGTATTCGCACACGTAATACTAACGGCAGTGTATTGTTACACCTAATTGCGTGGCATGACAAACATAAGTTTGGCACCACCAAGTAAGAACTTCGTCATCAATTTCCTTAGATAAAGTCAGCATATGCTTTCAATTTGACGAGAATAATATGCTGGCACCGGGGAACAGCAGAAATCCGGGTAACAATAGCTTTGGCAGAAAAGCTGATGTGGCCCTTCTTCCCAGTGCTGTAGACGACCCTGTGGAGCCGTATGTCACCATAAAATTTATAACGGCATAGATCTCGCAACTATGGTAGCCGTAATAGGGAACCAAACTCACTAAAATATGCGTAATAAAGACACATACGAAAATACCTCACAGACAACCAAAATAGTTTAATTTAACATTCTCCGTGCGAACTGTGAGGACCCCCACTTGCGTAACACACGCACACTTTCTATATCCGTACCATAGCCTTACCACCCAAACAATGTTACGATTCCTTGTTCAAATGCAGTACTCCCACGTCTATGGTTACTAACGCAAACTTACTTGCGGACGCCGTCGACATCTCTGATTCCTGAAATGATAGAGCGATTTATTGCAGTGTCCCTTTAGGAATAATTTGGCACCTTGAGCCAATGTGAACACCTTTTTAAACACGTAGCGAATATCTTGCGTGGTCACTACCCCACGACTTAACTAAGCCTTGGCCGATAACGGCAAGAACCTCCCCAAGCCAGTAATGCATGGTACTGCAGACGGAAGTCTACTCAATTGTACGTATATATATATATATATATATATATATATATATATATATATATATATATATATATACTATAAGTAAAGAGTCGGATACACAGCAAGAGCAATAACAAAGAACGTTTACTTACGTAGCCTACGTAGAGTACAGTTACATGATTTTGCTGCCGCAAACATTTGGAACACATTTCTTATATAGCTTTGCATAAAACTGTGAGAAGGATCGGGATATGTTTCGATAACGGAGAGTATGCATGCAGTCGGGCTAAACCTATGTTACAACAACAACAAAAAAAAAAGAGATAAAGGAGAGAGAGAGAGAGAGAGAGAGAGAGAGAGAGAGAGAGAGAGAGAGAGAGAGAGAGAGAGAGAGAGAGAGGAAGGGGTCGTATTTACAAGGCAGCGGTCACGGTTGCTCCACGACGGGGCAGCGTATCTGGCATGGGCTGCAAGTGCGGAAGACTAGACAATCGCGGTTTCAAAAGGAAGGGAAAAGTATACAATAAGGTATGCAGTGGGTGGGGAGACTGGTTCGGAGGGATCCATACAGGCATGAACGAAGAATGTGTTTTGGGTATGCCCCCCGCGGATGGACAGAATAGACACAGTACACAAAAGAGCCTTGCACAAGAGCCAGCAACTGAACAGGAAATAGGTAGGGCCCATAGATAGCAAAGGGTTAAACGTTTCTAAGTGGTTGGGGGAACGCGGCCTCCTTCCCAAGGACAAATCGCATTGTTGAGTCGCATTAAGCTAATAAAGCTGCTGTATTTGGGGAGTTTCTGCGAATTCTGATGGGAAACTCAAGGGTAGGGTGAATGAAGAATATGATAAAGAATATGAAGTCGCCAATTTTAATCGAGGTATATGCATGTTAGTTTTCCGTAACTTTCATTAATACCAAGCGTCGCCGACCCAAACTTATAAATGAGATAAGATTCCCGAACCTCGCGTCGTGGTGGGTTTTGAAAGCGGATTGTAATATTGTTGCTTTAAGATGTTCAAATGCATGACCGGGACGGTTCACATGCCTTGACATGGGCAAATAAGGGCAGCTTTTGCATGAAAGCGGTGATTATTGAATAGTATTCGGAAGGGCGTTTCAGTTTGGCCGATAAGTGCAAATACTGCCGCGTGTCTGTCGGTTTTCTACACAGTTTAGCTTGAAGCCGACCTTGGGAAGTAGTAACGGTGACATCCAGAAAGGTGACATCCGGTGACATCCACTGTGTTCCGAATAAGAATGAGCAAGCGAAATAGTAGGATGGGCTAAGTTAAATGCCTCAATGAAGGTGAGGAGCTCCGCGTCACCGTGCTGCCAGATCATGAATATGTCGCCAATATACCTTTTATAGTACAGTGGATTTAAGTTACGAGTGCCAAGAAAGTTTGATTCCAGGTGAGCTATAAAGATAATGGCGTAGTTGGGTCCGATTCGAGTTCCCATTGACGTTCCGCTGACTTGCACGTAATAAACACCGTAAAACTCAAAATTGTTAAGTTCAAGAATGAGCCTAAGGAAAGTTTGGGGAGTAGAAGAATCGATAGGTTTGTCGCAGGATGACGCCTCATACGCAAGAGATACAGCGGTGATGCCATCTTCATGGGGGATGCTACTATACAGGGACGCAACATCGAGGGTGACTAGGAGGCAGTTATCAGGAATTTCAATTTTTGAAATGTTTGAGAGAAAATCATTGGTATCGTTAATGAAGGAAGGAAAGCTTGGCGGAATGTCGAAAATGAGATTATCGACGCAAATGAGGACTTTCTCGGCCGTCGTGAACCAAAACCGAAAGAACTGACTAGAATCAGGTGACTCTTGTGGTCAGAACAGACCAACCGCGTCAAAAATTTTTTTGAAGGAAAATTGTTGAAAAGCGAGTGCGATATCAGTGCCATGTTAGTACCCTCATTTTGTATCGCAGATGTGAGGTAGTTCCGAAATGGCTGCGCATTTACCTTAAAGCAGCCACCTCCGACATGTCCGCAGAGCTTAATGCTAGTTGGGCGTTATGCCTTCATGGAGCATCCAAACAATTTTTGAATATTGTTATTGACCACGACAACTCCCAACTAGACCACATTTTCAGTGAGGAACGAAAACTCACTGCCCAGGTAGACTTGACGCCCAATGAAATGAATCTTTTAAAAGTGTTTGCAGCAAACAAAGAGCGCCAAGTAATGCTAACAAACAGAAAAAGCTGCGTCGTGACAGCATAACTTCCCCTGTTGAAAAACTAGACACGTCTTTTTTTTGTTCCCATGTAAGCCCCGAAAATGTTCCTGACCTGAACACCTCACAGCTCAAAGAGGTACACATAGTAAACCTTACCGACACCCCCCTCACTGATGAAGAAGAACGCGTGCTATGGAGAGGTTTGAGTTTTTGCCCTGCAACCGGCAGACTAGACGAATTCCAACTCTATAAGGATCTACAAAACTTCTCCCGAACGCGTCGGCTCAGTGAATATTACTAGTACCCATAACCCCCAGAAACAATGGGAACTAATCGGTGAATTTTTAAATACAGTGTCTTCGCGTAATCATTTTCAGAAAATTAACTTTAACGTGACAATCTTTCTTCAGCCATCCGACGTTGCTAATGCTTTCAGCAACTTTTTCTCGTTGTCAACCCCAAGCATTAACACTGCTGATCAGCAATTCCTTCCACGTTACCCACACTAGTTTTATCTGTACCCCGTTACTGTCAATGAAGTGTACTTAACGATTTGTAGCCTTAAAAATACCAGTTCCGGTTTGGATACCATTTCGATGCGCCATTTGAAATTTGTTGCTCATATCGTTTCGGAAACAATAAGTATCATAACTAATACTATTTTAGGGTCTGGCATTTTTGCTAAACACTTAAAGAGGGCCAAGGTTGTTGCAGTATTTAAGAAAGGTAACAAGGAGTAATTAACAACTATAGACCAATTTCAATCCTTTCCAGTTTGAGCAATCATCGAACAGTTACTTGCTAAACGCTTAACTAACTATCTAAGAAATTTTAATGTAATAGATAATTCACAGTTCAGTTTTCGTGCGGGATGTTCCACTAGCTTGGCTGTACTAACCTTAACCGATTTTATTAAAAATCTGTTGACTGTGTTAAATATGTTGTCTTAGTATTCTTGGACTTCACAAAAGCTTCCGATACCATCAATCACCAAATTTTATTCATGAAACTCGAAGCATACAGTATAACCGGTACAGCACTTTATTAAACAATTACTTGATTGATAGGCAATATGTGGTAGATGCAGCTGGCTCGTTCTCCAACCGTAAAATATTAACCAAGGTGTCCCGTAGGGTTCCATTCTTGGTCCGGTATTGTTTAATATGTATATCAATGACTTACCCAACCTTTTACGCCGCTTAAACTGCCTTTTGTATGCTGACGATACCACAATAACATTATCAGTCACTTCTATAGTATCCCTAACTGATAAATTGAACGCTGCTTTAACGGATGTGAATGAGTGGTGCTGCAGAAATAATTGAATTATTAATCCTACTAAGACTAAGTTTATGATCTTTAGAAGCATCCAGAAAGTGTTGGCTATGTTGCCAGAATTAAAACTTGACTGTAATCGTATCGTATCATGCGACTGCGTCCAATTTCTTGGTATAATTCTTGACACTAACCCGCCGCGGTGGCTCAGTGGCTAAGGCGTTGCGCTGCTGAGCACGAGGTCGCGGGTTCGATTACCGGCTGCGGCGGCCGCTTTTCTGATGGAGGCGAAAAGCAAAAACGCCCGTGTTTACGAGATTTCGGCGCACGATAAAGATCCCCAGGTGGTCAAAATTAATCCGGAGCCCTCCACTACGGCGCGCCTCATCGCCTGCGTTGCGTCGGCGCGTTAAACCCCACAATCAATCAATCAATTCTTGACACTAACCTTAAGCTCACTTCTCACGTCGATCATATCAGAAAAAAATGGCACTTGGCCTCCGGGCATTGCTGAAGGCACGACCGTTCTTTCCAACCACGGCTTTGCTATCACTTTACTTCGCTTTTATGGACAGTCATGTCAACTATGGAATCACTGCTTGGGGCAACACATGTGGTAACACCTATCATCCATTCAGCACATTCAAAATCAAGCCATCTGTATCATCACTAGCAGCCCTCGCCACTCACGTGCATCACCTCTACTTCGCGATAATTCAGTTTTATCTGTCACAGCATTGTTCGTTTATAACTTGGGTATTTTTTTTCAAACTACTCAACAACCAATTATGTTTTTAATTTCTTGACGTGGGTACTTTAGTGAATTATAACAATACTAGATTTCCCTTGAATAACGACTTGTTGTTACCTAAGGTAAAAACTAATCAAGGCCAGCAATCAATTCATTTTGCTGCCATTAATCTGTGGAACCGCCTACTACTTAACATTAAGTCTTCACATTCTATCACAGCTTTTAAAAAATCTCTAGAAAATCTTCTTCTAACCTGATATGTTTCCTAATTTTCTGTTTTTGCTGGTTTGACTTTCGTCATTTGTTTGGCAGTAGTTTTTTGTGTGCTTTTGTAAACCGTTAGTGTTTAATTCTGTATAATGACAATTTGCTTTTTGAATTCCTTTTTTATGTACATAGCTTAATATTTTAGTAAACTCTATATAAAAACCATGCAATACATGTTTCCTTCACATGTTTTATTGTACTTGTTTTCGCTTCCATTGCTGCTTCTGTAACCTTTTTCGTGTACTTCATCATCGAGGGTCCCAGTGCAGTCCCTGAATTCGGGACCCTTGTCTGTAAAATGTTTTGTAAACGTTTTCTTTTGATGAATAAACTTCAACTTGACTTGAGCCTGAAAAAAATCACAATAGCCTACTGTGGACACTAGGCTGCCATCAATACGCCGTTGGACTCTTCCCCCACAAAGAGACAAATGCTTAGACACCTACATCAATGCGGTACAACGTTACATTCTCTCTCAATATAAAAATTGATCACCGCATCACAAAAATCTCTCACAGAAAGAAGAAAAGCCATTAAAAGGTTTAAATGGGCGCTCCGACGTCACAATCAAACCCGCCGACAACGGTGGCGCAATTGTTATTATGAATAAGCAGGATTACATCTCTGAGGCAGAAAGACAGCTCCGCCGTATACGTCTTTCTATACGCCTCGAGCGCGGCCTGTAGGGGCGCCACTGAAATCCCCCTAGCGGCCCGTTTCGAAAGCAGGCGCGGGAGTCCCCGGCCCGCTCCCCCCTGTCGCCGTTGCTTTTGGGGCTCGTTCAAGACAGCGATTTACCGTTTGTCCGTGTTCGAAATACCGAATAACGTGGGGCAGGCACTCTGTTTGCAAGCGTGGCATGTTCACGAGAGTATAAACGTTTATGACGCGATCTTAGTGAGATCTAAATGAGCGCCGGGCGTGTGTCACAGTCCGGCGTCCCGAAGCCAACATTTGCATGCAGCTGATTGCAATTCCGCTGCCCTGAAATTTAGGGGCAGTGTCTCCGTAAGCAGTGTTTCCTCCGATGGTCATGTTGCGGCCATACACACGATGATGTAAATCGACTTTGTGCACTTACAAAATCTAGCGGAGCACTCATACCTGACAGCACGCAAGTTACGCCTGCCAATATCACATATCAGATATTGATCAGTACCATGAACAAGCCAATGCGGCATAAATTTCACAAACATTGTACCAAAGAAGTACGACGGATAATGCAAAATTACTCTCCAGAGTCAGCACACGACGGCAAATTTAATGCTGGGTCGTCTTGTCCCGAGGTGAGCGCTCCCAAAGATTCATCTGTTACATTTATCATCCACGAGAAGCGCGAAGATGGGCTTATAGAGTAATCCGCGTCCGTGACCAAACTCTTCTTCGAAACATCGTCGTAAGAGTCATGACACAGGGAGACTGCAGAATCTAGCATAAACCGAAATCAGAGGCCCTTATCAGATACGACACTCTTCCAACGAGCCCGTGTATACGAGATTTTGGCGCACGTTAAGGCTCTCCAGGTGGTCAAAATTAATCCGGAGCCCTCCACTACGGCGTGCCTCATCGTGCGTCGGCGCGTTAAACCCTGCAATCAATCAATCAACTCTTCCAACGACACCTCGTATCGCTTGTGAACTGCCTATCCTGTATTCTTCAAAAAATGAGTCCGCCGAGTGATCAGCCGTTTTTCAAGGCGAAAAACAAACGAAAAGTGAACACGCATCTTGTGTGTGTGATTACTAAAACGTTCATTCGTTGATTCCGCTCCGCATTTGTAAACAACGATAGTTGAGCGTCCTCCTCCTCATCCACCCCCCGCCCCCCCCCCCCCCCCATGTCTAGCGAAATATCAGTGCATTTCGCATCTAGTTGGTCTGGTGAATACTACCTTGCTCGAACAAACGTCTTTAGCATTTCAGAAGCTGCACTCGTTTCTTTTTTTTCATTCCCGTACGACTATTCTATTTATTCCTTACTTGCAGACCATTCATTTTCCCGTGGTTTCATTAACATATACCTTGGTTCTTACTATAAGGCATGAGTGGGCACATATCTGACAATGCACAGCCTTTGAGTCTACTTAACATTTTCGCGTGGCTTATATTCCCATAAAAGGCACAAGTTTTTGTCAGCTATTGGGTTATCACGTCCCCGAAACATATTTTTCTACGGCGTACATATTCGAAGCAAAGCCGCATTTGTTGTCTGCGCTGCAAAA
Organism: Haemaphysalis longicornis; assembly: GCF_048455015.1. Classification (NCBI taxonomy): domain Eukaryota; kingdom Metazoa; phylum Arthropoda; class Arachnida; order Ixodida; family Ixodidae; genus Haemaphysalis; species Haemaphysalis longicornis. Next base: position 122,076,964 of record NW_027526361.1, on the reverse strand, counting down.
CGAACTAACCACTTACAGTGCCAATATCAGGCCTAAACGAGGCGACAATAAATAGAATTCACTTGTGCTGACGTGTTCGAAGGTGACAGCGGTGATATGCTGCTGCCATCGCCGACGCCCGCAAGAGCGGCCAAGAAGCGCACAGAACCGCCTCCCCGGGTAGCTCTTGTTGGCGTTAGAGCGCTCTACCAAGACGCAGCTGTTTTATTTAGGTGCCCTAAATGTGCAGTTAGCTTACAGACGTCACCATAACAAGTTGTTTAGAGCGCGGAAAGGCAAAGAGAAGCGAAAGAGAACCAAAACACTGCATGACCACCTATCAGCCACGCAGCGCTAATCCCGCAAACGCCGCGGAGAGGCGGCGGCAGGCGGCGCAGCGATCGCGAATCTCGAGGCGTATAAACCAACCGACACCGATCAGACTCCCCAATTTAGGAACAAGGTAAGCCAGACACTTATGGCACTCGTCAAGGACAAAAACATTCCGAAAAAACTGCAGCCTCACCTCAAGGAGAGTCCTTCAATGCTTTTCTGGTCACGAAACTCCGGCCGAAGTTTAATTCAGGGACAAAAGCTGCCGCTAGGATCGCCCAAGTGAATGTGAAGGCTTCGCCGGCGGGCGACGACGCTTGCGGGCCGGCTGTTTCTCCGTCGGCAACGCGCCTACTTTCATCTGCTCTTCATTTCGACCTGTAAAAACGCGAGCGAAGTGTGCATGTTTTCGAGTCAGTTATTGTCGCGTAGCTCAGCTGTGAAATTGAGGCAAGATCACGGGTGTTACTGAGCCGTATATGTTGCAGTGTTCGTTCGTTGCGGCAGGCACCACTTTCTCGCTTTGAGAAGGCGGACATCTGACGTTTTCAATTTTTGATTAGCCTTTGCACCCGCCTGCATAATTTGAGTTAACTAGCGCCAGAATTAAATGTGTATGCAGCCCTGGGTGACATGCTGCGCTGAGCAAATAGGTGTGCAAACATACAGCACGTTGCGTTAGGGCTGTGTTTGCGCTATTTTATAGCGCGCTAATAATGTAAAAAAATATTCGAGATTCGGAAAGTGAGCGTGGACACCAGGAAAAAAACGCTCACAAACTGGAAGAGCAGCGTAATGGGCGCGCGGAGGGGCCAGGGTAGGGTTAAATGCTACAGCCTAGAGCGACTTTCTCGGCTGTCCTCATAGGCAGAGGGTGTCAACAGATAAAAACTCGCCCGCTCAGTGCCTGTCACACCCCTCCCACCCAAACGGGAAGTTAAAAAACATTGATTGATTGATTATGAGGTTTAACGGGCCGACGCTACACCGGCAATGGGGCGTGCGCCGTAGTGTAGCGCTCCGGATGAATTTTAACCACTCTGGTATCTTAAACTTGCGCCGAAATCTCCAACACACAAGCGTTTTCTCTTTCCGCCTCCATCAGAAAAGCGGCTGGGAACCCGCGTCCTTGGGCTTATCAGCACAACGCCTTAGCGCACGGGCAAGCGCGGCGGTCAAATTAAAAAAAATATATATGCAGGCGAAGATAGCCATGCTCCGCTTTTCAAATTCAAAATATCTGATTGGATAACCAAAATCACAGTAGTTGCAGTCCCATTGTTGTTCAGCGCCTAAACGCGACAACATTTTGCAGACGGATTTTCTCGCTGTGAGCGTGACCGTGGCTTGGGCTTCGTAAAATACGCCGGCAGGTTTTCAAATATCCGGGGTACAGCATCGACGCAGAGCTCGAGCTTCTCGCGCTGCAGAAGCACAGATTGCCCACTTATTTTGAGCTCATCGGCTCGAATTAATGTCCGTAGGGCCGAAATGTTTCTCGCACACACGAACGGCCTTCGACTCGAAGCTGAAAGCTTCCGTCTCCTGTCATGGAACGGCTCGCTTCCACCTGTCGCGTTGTTCGCGGTCGCTTGGGAGGCAGAACAGCGAAGCCTTTTCCGTTGTACTCCGATAGCCAGAGCGGCAACCAGGTACACAGCACGTCAGAGGCATGGTAGTTCACATAGTTTGTCTTTCGTGATGAGTGTAGAAAGCTACATCACACAACAAACACCACCACGCTCGCACTCCAACGCACTGCAAATGCGGCCGCCGCCGTCCAAGCCGCCTGATGATGCTTAGTGGCTTCCCCTTTGTAACGGGGTGGCGTTGCACAGTGGCCTTAGTCGCAACGCCACTGTACAATCACCTCGCCAAAAAATACAAACAAAATAAATAAAAATAATGTCAAATTAAAAAGAAAATACTTTTACGAAATTTTTGTGCCAGTCTGACTTCTTTGTTCGCATGTTTTCCCAGATTGTTCTCTGCTCTTTTCCCACCAACATTCTAACCTTCTTTTACTAACCTCTACTGCTGTCCAGTTCACTTTTCCGCTAACCTTAAAGCCAAGGGCTTCCGGAAGCTGAATGGCTCCATCACTGAGGACTGGACGGATACTTTTGCACCCCGTTACAATATGTCGCATGGTTTCTGGCTCATTTCCGCAGCCTACGCATAGTTCTTCCTGTACCGGCTCGCGGATAAGCGTTTTTGTCCGCAAGCAACCCGCTCGGGCTTGAAAAAGCAATGCACTCCCTTTGGTATTATCGAATTATTTTTCCCTTGTGATCTCCTGCTTCCCGGTTCTGTAGATATCTAAGGACTTCTTCGCATCCATCCTATTTTTCCTGGTCGTTGTTTCTGTTTCTTTCACTTCATTTTTTATTGCCTTGGTCGTTTCCCCTGCACTTCGAGGTTTCATATACTTTGTCCTGAGCCTTCTGGTTCTGTTCTGGCGCTACGAGCCTTCACAGGACTCGTAGTGCCACCGCGCGGGAGCTTTGGTCCCCATATGAAGCTCTCCCATAGCGTTACGGAGAAGTTTCGTGACCAGAAAAGCATTGAAGGACTCTGCCTCAAGCTTTAAGTCCAGTTCCACGACGATTTTATATTTTGCCTAAAATTCATAAAGCAGGAAACCCAGGCTGACGAATCATCTTCGGTATAGTGACGCTAACAGAAATGATCTCTAGTTTTATCGATAACTTAATCGAAGACATTCCTCCCACACTACTTTCGTATGTAAAGGATACAAACCATTTTCTGGCTGATATTATGGATCTAGTTATACCGCAAGACAGCCTGCTAGTCGCTCTCGACGTCGCCTCGCTATATGCAAATATTCCACACTCGGAGGGCATCCAATCTGTCATCCATACGATGATGCTTCCCAAGACAATTCAATTGATGGTGAAACTCTCGGCGTGCTTCTAAAGCTTGTCTTGGAGCTGAACAACTTTGAGTTCTACAATAAGCACTCCGTGCAAATCGACGGGACCTCGATGGGAACAAAAATAGGACCCGACTATGCTAATATTTTCATGGGCACATTGGAGTCTGAATTTATAAGCAACGCACAGCTTCACTCTCTTCTCTATCGGAGGTTCATTGACGATATTTTTCTCATTTGGTGCCATGGGGAAGAGGAACTTCTAAAATTTTATTCTCCCACTCATATTCCGCATCTGCCATTAACTTTCTCGATGTTACAGTGAGAATATCAGAAAACAAGCTTGTGACCTCAGTGTACAAGAAGCCAACAGACCGACATCAATACTTGCATTTCAAAAGAAACCACGTTAAACACATGTGAACTCGGCATACTATACAGTCAGTGTCTGCGTTTTAGAAGCATATGCTCTGACCCAGCTGATTTTGCCTCCAACTGTCAACAACTAACTAATAACCTAACACGACAACAATACCCACAGTCTGTCATAAGTGATGCCATTAGGAGGTCTGAAAAACAGGACCGCCGCCACCTGATAACTAACTCAAAAGCCAAATCTTTGAATACGACCCCCCAACCTTATTCTAACATATGCCGCTTCGTTCTCCAACGTTAGCTGCATACTCAGAGAGCACCACAACTTTTAACTTCAAAGCGAAAGGCTGAGAAGTGCTTTCCCTGAGCCTCCCCGCGTCGTGTACCGACGTGCGAGGAACATCAGAGATATTGTAGCGTCATTTAAGGTCAACACCCCCAGTTTCACAGGCAGCGGACCCTGCAATAAGCCTAGGTGCAAACTGTGCCCTATGATGACTAAACCCTCTGTCGCCACCAGCACCACGTCTTCATTCTCTTTCCATATAAGTGGAAACTTTGACTGTGACAGCGCAAATAATATCTACCTTCTTAAATGCACCATATGCCACGCCCAGTACGTTGGTTAAACTGACAATCCGTTTAAGATGAGAATCAACAACCACCCAGCACACATAAAGTCCCTACCACACCTTCCCCTATCTAAACATGTAACTAATCTATGCCACCCCTTCCACGCATTCACAGCCACGGTGCTCCCGTCCAATTTCAAACGCATTATGACCGTTAAGCCCGTGAATCGTACCTTATATACAAGTTTAACACTGTCTTGGGCGGCATAAATGAAAACACAGGCTTATTGTCTTGCTTACCAAATCAGGCGCCGGAGAAGGCTTATGCAGCGCGCAAGTGAGAAACTTTGTTCTGAAAGAGAAGCGTTTTTACATCTTCTCTTCTCTCTTTTTTCAAATCTTTGTATAGTGTACTCTGTACGTAATGTTCTTTGTAATGTGTCAGTGTACCGCTTGGGTATTGTTGCCGTACCGTATAGGCACGAATGCACATAAATTTCACCATTGTATACCTCTTGCTTTATTTTTTTAATGTTACTATTTTGTGTCCTTTTGCACAGAACAAGTGCTATTTGGAATATCAGCTTTCATGAATGCTCTTCGAGAACTTCATGTGGCAATGTATATCGCCCTTTTTGCGTTATTTAGCCTTATGTCCACTTATTTTCCGGTATTTATCTGATCTAGCCTAAATTAGCGTCATTGCATTGTCCTTGCATTACATGACCTTGCCTTTCTGAGTCCGCCTCGTTGACGGCTGTCACGTTTTTACGCAGGAAAACGTTTCTGCGATTTCACTTTATGTGAAACCACGTGCTGTTTGGGGTGTTCTTCGAACCTGTTTCATCCCCGCATTCCCCCGCTGTGGCTCCCACGCCCCTCCCACTAAAAAAAAATCCCTCTCTTGCCTCAATACCCCTCTTCCTTCCTTCCTTCCTTCCTTCCTTTTTCTTTCTTTTTTTATCTTTTTTTTGCATGTGTGTGTGTTAACGCTTGCACTAGGCGTCGGTAATTAACTCTGGGCTCTCCCACACTTTTTCTTCTAAACAGTCAATTTCCAGTCAAGAAACGAGCAGGAAACTAGCCCCTCTTTAGTCTCTCACTTTCTTGCTTTCCAGCGGTTACTTCAGTGCCATGCACACTTTCCTGTTATCCTATAGCCTTGCCTGTCTTGATTACGCCACCTTTCCCCTCTGTTGCCCGGTACTACTCCAACGCCTGCGCCCCCTTTCTGGGGCTTCGCATGTTTCTGTGTCGCGTAGAGCCTACGTTTGGCTTGATACATCTGCTTGTCCCGCCCACAACTGAAATGTATTTAAACCGAAATGATCTGCACTATTTGTATCTTTGAAAAAGACCGGCCCCCGGTCAAAACGTTAAAATAAATGCATAAATACTGTTAGGAAGTCCTCTTCCTGAAACGTCCGTAAACTTATTTCTTTTTCTACGTCTTTCTCGTGTGTCTCTGTCTCTACTAACCTTATTTTTTCGCGCTCTGCGTGAGTTTTTATCTTTCCAGACTATCTATATATATATATATATATATATATATATATATATATATATATATATATGCGGGCTATCCCAATTTAGAGTCATTCTGATAATTTAATTACAACTATTCGGTGTGGGCCTACAAGTGCTTCTCATGTATGTCATATTGGAAAAATATTTTGTGCGGTGCATGGTGTACAACGAAACAACACTCCTCCTTAAACAATACAAGTTTGTCTTTCATTCTGGCGCGCATTACCGCCAAGTCGTTGTATTTTTCCAGGCAAGCCATCGCTTGCATGAAAACGAGTCTGCATTCGAAGCGGGAACTTCTCCGGGTTTTGATTACAAGGTGAGTTTTCAGAAGCACGCTCGACAGATCAAGTTAGCGGCTCTTCCATCTAATCGCCATATCTTTTTTTCCGGAATGCATGCGATTCTTCAAGGAATAGTTTTAGTTCCCATTACTTCGAGTATCCTGGTGTTTGTGCGATTTGCGCTCACGATCAAGAGAATGTGGATGGGGGCAGTCCTTGTGAGTATAAACGAAGGTATCGCCGTTTGTTTTTGGAGCAAGATTAGGCATATAATTATGGCAACAATATTCGCAGGCGAAAGTTGTGAAAAGTATATGCTGACCTAAAATATGAATTGTTTTCACTAGTCAAACGTGGCCACAATGCAAACACCAGCCTTTCCTCACAGAAAAAGAAACGTAATTTCTCTAATCCGCACAGCAGATCTTTTTTTTTTCGCGTTTCACAAAGTTAATTCGTTTGTCTTCAACATTGTGTAGGCCTGGCTTCTGTATATTCAGTACAAAGTCTTGATGACACCATCTATGATAGATTTCAAGGCACAGCACGTGGAAGCGATTTAGTTTAGTCACTTTTTTGGGGAATTCCTGACGAACAATTTCAGTGGGACAATTATTGAGGTTCTTTGGTTTTTACTGTTAATATTCAAACCAAACCTAAGCATTTGCCCAGATAGAGAAGCTCAAAAATCCGAAATCCCGCCTATGATGCACCTGTACCGTGCACGATGACGTTACCTAAACTAGTTTTGTGTTGGCCATGCAGGCACTTTAACTTAAGAAACAACCGCTACTATTTTTTTCATATTTTCCGCGTTTGACAAAAAAGTAGACTGCACTAGATATAAAACCCTAAATTCGGGCAAAGAAAGCTCGCATTTTGAAGCCTTCGTCCACGCAGCTAAAACCTGAGCAAGATCAAGGGTTTAGCAAGTTGGTTCTCTATAGAACAAAAATGTTTGCAGAACAGAAAAAAATGCGACGTACGAAGCGACGTTACACAAAGAGACGCCTGCCCGTGTCATCTCTCTTAGTACGTCGTTCTCATTTCCCAGTTTCTATATGTTTGCTGGAAACCTGCCTCGTACAAGTTTATTTTATTTGAATTGAGGTCGCTCAGGGACCACTGGGTTTGGTTATAAGGTGAAAGTATACTTAAGCTAAAGAAGAGAACGTCAGTGCTGGTCTGCTATGAATTGATGTTTGCAATAATTATTCCTAAAATTGTTGATACGTATTCTGTGTGGTACCAGATTTAGTGGTTTGGAAAAGTTTTGCTTATATAGACATCTGTTACAATTCATTTTAACTTTTGGACGGGCGGATAAATCGAGGGACAGACAGAGACAGACAGACAGACAGACAGAGACACACAGACCAAAATATCCACGCTTAGGTAGCTCAAAAAAGACGATTGAATATTTAAAAACGCCCAATAGCTGTCGGATAACTTCCAGCCCTCAAGACGACGCAACGCGTTCGTGATTCTGAGCCTCAAGGCTTTTAGTACTTGATCGCAGGGCCCCAAAAAAGATGTTAATTGCTCCTTGCATTCTCTGAAAAGCCTACGAATATTAAGCCGCTATGTCTTCATATTCCTTCAATCAGGCTTAGCAAGAAAGAAACCATGGTGATTGATGTTCACTGACAACAATGTTCAGATTTTGAACTTCAGAAAATGCTTATGTTCCCTTGGATGAAGCTTTGCAAAATGAACGTGTTTACATTTCTTTTCGGGCAGAATCATTTCACTACGTATCGTGAACGCAAACATCTCTTCTCTAGAAAGTGCAAACCTTCCATTTCCTGTGTCCTTCGCGTAAAACACCCATTCACGTCTTCGCGTGGAATACCGTACCTGTCTTCTGTAAGTGCTAAGAGAGCTTCGGTGTTTTCCCTCAGTATCCTTTGAGCAGAATCTTAGATCTTGTCGCAACAGTCCTGGGTTCGGTCCCCAGCAATGCCAATATTTTTTTCCGAGATCCGTCATATATCTGGTGTAAAAAATTCTCTTCGCTAAATTCTGCGTCCTATTTATGTAGGTAAAATAAGTTTGGTATCTTTTAGGTTGGTTTGGAGGTGGGGTGCGGCCTACCAACACGTTTCATAAACGAACGTTTTGAATCCACCAGGAAGTTCCGGGCTTTTTTGTTTAGAAGAGAACATCGCATCTTGAACGCAGCTCGGAAAACGAAAAGAAGTGATGTGGCAGCCTACAATATGCGCAGGCTGAAAAGCTTCTTAAAATACGACCATACGGAAACTTCTTCTTTCCCTGAGAATGGGAACATACCGATGACGCCGTTACCTGCTCATCTTTCGTGTCACTGTGATACCATTGTCGTCGTCAGAATAAGAATTTCCAGGCGCATTTTCAACTGCACTTTCGCCATATCAAGTTACTCTCACTTCTGCATTGCTTACCAGCTCTGCAAACTCATGCCCGTGTGGTAGCCTCCCTTCGCCATAAGAGATTTGTTTCTTCTTTGTCATAGTCACTTCCTGTTACCCACGCCACACGACCGGCTACTAGTACTCGTATTTGTTTCTGGCCGCAGTATCTTTCAGAGATCTTGATATCTTTGCAACCGGGGTGACATCCCAACTCAGTGCGGGTTTCTCTGGTGTAAATTTTGAGTTCCATGTCCACAATCTCTGGGTGTTTTTACTGGGTCCGCTTCTTGGGCCTACCTACATTGTATCTTTTAGAGCTACTTTCCACTGACAGTAGCACGTGGAACTTTTATTTGCTTGACCATTGAACTGCCGTCTCGGCTGGCCCCAAAAAATCAACAATTACAATCCACGCCTGGGGCGTCTACCATACCCTCTATAATAAGCGCAGTTCTACCGTGCGGGTTCACCCCGTGGCTTTCCATTACGCATTGTGTTGATACATTGGCGACTGAGCACCGCGTAATATTATCTTCTACACTATGAAACATGTGTGCACATCATGTACTCCCACTTATCAAAGAGCAGGTCATCAAATGCCGAGCGCTTGCGTAAAACATTTTCTATTTCATTCCATGATACTTGTACATGGGCAAAATGACTTTACCAAAATGAAAACTGAAATTTCCAAAAAGGAAGCAGAAAGTAACGGAAAAGGAGGCAGTTACACCCCCTTAGAGCGGTGTGTCCAAACAGAGGTGGTTCACTAGCATACAAGCTTATTCAGTACGGACACAGCACTTCTACGTAGCGCTGGATATGGCCTGGCCATATTTGTGAATCAGGTTGGGCGCCCACACAAGGCGCCCAAACTCTTGGCTTGCTTCAAATTTCAAAGGGGTAAAATTTAAATTTGTGACGAAGTCACAAAATGAGCCTGGCCTAATTCTGCGCGATGAGGGCTCGGCCCAGGTTGGTTGACATAGCTAGCCAGTTGTCCAGCTGCGGAATTGTAGAAAATAGCTCAGGCGAGTGCTCGCATATGTATCAAGCCAAGTTGAAGGAGAATGTCAACTTGTTTATTTCCGTGAATATTGCGGAAATCATGAGCACGTTCTATGCATGTCGACATAAGAAATTCTAGCCCTGTCGTATTGAGACAGCTTATATTATTTAGCGTTCCCACAGACGATAGCCTGTGTTGGGCTAAGCGCAAAAAGTACCCAAATTTGAAATAATGCTTAAACAATATATATATAAATATATATATAAATATATATATATATATATAAATATATATATATATATATATATATATATATATATATATATATATATATATATATATATATATATATATATATATATATATATATATATAGCCAAACCACTCCAAACTACTGAAACTGCTAGCAGGAAGCATACAAAGCAGGACTGCTGTAAGAAATAAAACATTACCCGTGCTTGAAGCAAAACGTAAGGACAAAACGAAGCAGACGAGCTATCTTTGTTAAAATAGACATGTGATTGGTATTCAACTAGAAGTTGCAAAGAACCCGGTTCAAAGAGTGGAACAGTGATAACCAATATCAAAAAGATATCTCTGCTGGCCCTTCCAAGAGCAATCGAAAGAAAATGTCGGGACAGATGGCGCGCAAGCATCGAGTAAATGGAGCTTTCAATAGCTCCCCGGTACCACCGTAGTACAACCGGTTATACCCAATTGCAACAGTACAAAAATAGGGCCAACCGGCAAAGAGAATTTTGTCCACCCGAAGGTGGAGAGAATTAACGGGAAAAAGCTTTCTTGCGACCCACCTCCAGGGGGACGAGCCCGGGGGGACCCCTCTTGTCCCCCCTAGGAAAAAAATTTCCCCGCATTTCCCCGAGGGGAAGAATGTGAAAGTGCGAATGCACGAGTTGAATTTCCGCGGTTCGGTAATGTTCGCGAAAGAGAGATCACACACACACACACAACTACAAAGAAAGATGCATTTATTCACAGACACCTATTTGTGTTGTCGTTGTACTTGATTGCTAGAGCGGATCTCAGCTTTGAAATTTCGTGTCAGTACTCCTTTAAGCGGGTGCATTAGCCCTTCTCACGCCCGATTCCTGGCCAATCCCCCACGTGGGTATGTGCCATGCACAGACACCTATTTGTGTTGTCGTTGTACTGGATTGCTAGAGCGGATCTCAGCTTTGAAATTAGTGTCAGTACTCTAGCCCTTCTCACGCCCGATTCCTGGCCAATCCCCCACGTGGGTATGTGCCATGTCAGCGGCCAGGCAGCGCGCGCCCATCTCCCCCCGTTGCCAAGGAAGACGAGGAGCGCGCGCACCCGCAGCTGTTGCTATGTGGACGGACGGCGGTCGCCGGAATTCAGGGTCGCTTATAAAGTGCATTCGCACTTAAAAGCCGGATAGGGTGGGTTGCTGGGAATGGGAACTTCGACATCGGGATGGGTTATGGGAAGAAGGGTGGGAATGAGGGAAGCAATTTTCCTCCAATCCTTTTGTCTGACTCTCTTCCAAGGCTGATTGCTCAGCGAGGGCATCAGACAGTGCCAATTGCCAAATATGCGGTCCCTGCCACGGGTTACCTCTCACCCATATGGTCCGATAACTGGGCCCCAACTGTCGGAGACAGGAAGTACCCTATTTGGTGGCGGGCAAGAAGTGTGAACAAGGGAAAACACAATCGTTCCGTGTAAAGTTCAAGCGCATCTATTAGCAAATTAAAGCAGAGTGAAGGCCAAGCCAGGACGGGAGACTATCACTTTTCTACGACATTTGCCGCGAAAGAAAGAACACGCCGGCCACCATTTACCGCACAAATGTGTCCTTCCGGTTACCTGACGTTTAGTTTCTGTACGCCGTCTTACAGGGTAAAGAAAATGCACTGCTACTCGTTTCTGTGTGGAATAGATTTAACAGGGTGTTTTCTTTCCCCAAACAGATCACCTTACACACTTAACTTATATGGTTATCAACCCGAATCAACCTTCCGGTAATAATGTTTTACAATTCAGATACTTTTTTCACGATATTTGGAGCCATTTTAATGGCTGCGTGCTGCATTCAGCCTACAGATGGACGCCTGGGCCTGAGTCGCCGTAAGTATATAGTATTCACTCATTCCATCACCGTCCAAAGTTTCAGCGTACAAATTGAAATATTACTTATCCTAATAAATACAGTAAACACGTTCTCTAACAATGCCGTCACAGCAGTTAGGCGCGGGTTATCGACAGAGTGCATTGTGCGCGGACAATTTTGGTCGCACTTTCGCGGATTTTCGAGTGTAAAATCGCTATCGGGGGGGGCGGGAGGGGTTACAAGCACAAAAACTTAAAATTGAAATCACCCTGAATAATCAGAGGAGCTTTGCCAAGGCCCTAGCAAAAGCACCAGCAACGTAATTCTCTGTTCGCGTTATAGTTTCCAAGCCGCAGAGTTCATTCACGACGCTCAAAGATTGCCTACGCTGTGAATCACATCCACGAAGAATGTACTGCATAACGTTCACGCTTTCTTGAGCTGGTTACTGCATGCGACATCCAAAATGCACGCTCCTGAATTTGTGGGTGAAGCTACATATACTTTACGATAAAAATAAAGCACGTCTTCACGCTGCTAAGAAAAAACTCCCACCTCCCGTCGCGGGAACCCCTGTGTAGATGCGACGCATAGGCGGAGCGGCGAAGGGACCGCGTTTTATAGCGCGCATAACGTTGAGGGAACTGCGTAAGCCGGTCCCAGTCGATGACGACGTTGGCGTACTTGTAAAGCGGCGTGGACTCTAGGTGTTCGAGCCAAGCGTGGATGTTGCTTCGCCGGAGAACGGCACACCGGTTATATGCGCAGCGCGCCCGAAGGAGAGGAAACCGCGGAAGAGATAGTACTGCAGATGCGCCGGCCCCAGCGCGTCTGCCGCGGCTATGACGCAACACAATCCAACACAATCCACTTTAATCCAATCCAATCCAAATCCAATTCAAGCCAAGCCAATCCAATCCAATTCAATCCAATCCAATGCCCCTCGCGAGAGAGTGTTCGCTATCGGAGAGAAGAGGGGGTGAGCGGCGGAGAGCGCAGCTGGCGCGGCGAGTGGAATGGGGGAGGGGTGGACAACGCCGACGACAACGACGACGACGCCGAAGGGACAAGGCGAGTGAATCAGGTGCCCTGCTTCTAAAACATTACTTTTTTTCTGCGTCGACCCTCGACAAAAATTTCTTACGTCGAAGATATAAATGGCATATATAGACATGTGTTTATCTAATTCAAATTTCAGAAGTTCGAGTTCGCCATTGTTCAGTGTGCGTTCAAACACAAATGGCATATATAGACATGTGTTTCTCTGATTCAAATCTGAAATGTTCGAGTTCACCATAGTTCAGCGTGAGTTCAAACAAACGATGCTAGATAATGTAGTTTCGAGAAAAAATACGCCAACCTCCGCAATGGAGATGCGAAGACTGGGGAAACAGCGGAGCTGGTGATTGTAATTAGCTTAACCTTGGCTTATTTTCATTAACTGAACTTTAGTCTGCCCCTTTTCTTCACAGACACATGGTTAAAAAGCGAAGCTTTGTCCACGCAAACTGAGTTAAGTCCACAATCCACCCTCCTGAAGTTCAAACTTCATACTGCCAAATTCTGAAGCCAAAGTCCACTTCAACTCAGCCAAAGTCGAAAGCCAATGCCAGCACTACTTACCCCGAACAATTGCCCGAATGCGATGATAGCGCAATCGTATATACGACGGTTTCGAAACGCGAGGGACCCAGGAAAAGTTGTAACCACGTTTTGTGTTAACGATCCGCGTGGACAAAAAAAATGTTGAAACAGACCCGCTGTTAAAATATTCTGAGGAGTTCTTTTGCTCGGAACATTGCTGGCGCTAGGCGGGACAAGGACGACGAATTACACACAACTGGAGCGCACAACTTACAGACAACTGGAGTTCTTTTGATAGGGATGTGTGGCTAAGCAGTTGAAAATTTCCGAGGGGCATATTTGCCCGGATACTACTCATTCGCAGATTAACATTACATCAGCAATGAACTCCATAAACTTGAACACCATAAAAAACTCCTTTTTGCCGCACCAGTAATTATAATAATTCGTTCGTAATGCAGGTAACTAGTTCTGTACGACCTGAAATAAAGAGCTGCGAGCTCTCGCAGGAACAGTTGCCTTCGAATTGGTCCCACTGTTCCTGAATAGCTGCGACGAGGGTCTGAAGCGCAGAACAGTTGCTACAAACGAAAAAAAACTTGTAAAGTCGAAATATTGTGTCAAATAAACATTCACTTACACACCGCCTAATAAAAATGCATATAGATAGGTAACGAGCTATACAAAATTTTGCCCGCACTTCCTTTCTTCAGAGTACCTGAAGAAACACGGCTACCTGAAACGTCAGTAAAATATAATTTATATATATAGGTAAGTGGAGAGATAGACACACGAGAAAACCATTAAAAGTAAAAGTTTACTGATGTTTCAGGAAGCGGAATTTCTTTCTTTGCGGTTTTATTTATTGTTTTTTATGGTGTGTCACTGTCTCTACTTACCTGACTTTCCCGTACTCAGTGTGAGTTGTTACGCTTCCAGACAGATAGACAGACAATATATATATATATATATATATATATTGTCCAGACAGGCAATATATATACGTACACATAATTCAGGGAGCAATAAAACCTTGAAGATGGTAGAGGAGAGAAGAAAAGAAACCTTCGAAGAAACCATGATTGTTGCCAACGTTTCAGTAAAGAGACTTGCCTTCGTCAGGGCAAACCCTCGCCTGGCTGGCATGGTTTATTTAGGGGTAGGTCCCCAGGTGAGAGGAGAGAAGAAGTGGAATTGAGAAAGCGGATTGGTTTGGGAGTATGTAGGCGGAGATATTGAGGAAGAAAGAAGGTTGTATAGTTTGAGCCGTGAAGTCGGTAAGAGGGAAGTCAGCTGGGGGTTGATATTCCGGGAAATTCTTGGACAGAAAGGATGAGAGGGGCTCTGTTGCCCCACCGCGCGGCCTACGGAAAGGTTCTCAGAGACGCAGGAAGCAGAACAGGCGGTGCGAGCAGTCCTTATCATAAGCTATGGGCAAGCCCCAGGTCAAAAGAAAGGCTAGAGAAGGGGGAAAAAGCCGGTGAAGGAAAAAAGAAAGAAAAAAGGGAAAAACCCCACCCACACAAAAGAAAAAGCAATAACCGCACAACTGAAATTATACGTGTCACCAACTGCAACATTTACCCGCCGCGGTGGCTCAGTGGCTAAGGCGTTGCGCTGCTGAGCACGAGGTCGCGGGTTCGATTCCCGGCCGCGGCGGCCGCTTTTCTGATGGAGGCGAAAAGCAAAAACGCCCGTGTGTACGAGATTTCGGCGCACGTTAAAGATCCCCAGGTGGTCAAAATTAATCCGGAGCCCTCCACTACGGCGCGCCTCATCGCCTGCGTTGCGTCGGCGCGTTAAACCCTACAATCAATCAATCAACTGCAACATTTCTAGAACAGGCCTTTCCTGAAACTCAAAAACGAAAAGATAAAGTTAGGGGTACATACAAAGCGGAGCAAAAACAAGAAAAAAAGCAACAACAAAATGGAATTCCAAGAAACAGTTTAGAGTGATGCGTGCGCGTACTAAACTGGAGGCTAAGGAATGAAAACAAAAGGAAATAGGTGGCCACACAGAGAGCAGAAAGATGGGTCATATTCTTTGCATAAGGTACAAGCAAGACAGTGCCTATTGCTGTATTCCCTGTGAGTATCGCAAGTATTCCAAGTTACACCTAGACGCATTAAGTCCAGCAGGTTTCATGGAGTTGAATTCGGAAATTACATAGGATTCTCGGTACTTTCTGTCCCTAGGAGACTTAAAGTTTGACTGAAGTATATACAACTTAACGTCATCAAAATTATGACCTGGTTGGTTGAAATGCTGCGCTAGGGCTATGGAGGATTTTCTAAGAGTATCTGCCCGGTGACCGTTAAGGCGTAGGCTCATAGGTTGACTCGTTTCGCCTATATACTGTTTGTGACACATTGAGCATTCTAACTTATACACAAGGTTGGATAAAGTGCAAGTAAAACTTAAATTATTCTTGAGAACAAAATTACTGGCTGTGCTTTTTACGATGCAGTCTGTCTGCAGGTGCCTGCAAGTCTTGCATCTGGGACGGGAGCAGCTGGCTATGACTGGCTGGCTTTGACTGGCTGCTTTGAAGGCCCTGTTTTAGCACGCACTAAAATATCTTTTAGATTCCTATTTAGCCGGTAGCTAACCCATGGTGCTTCCGGGAACGTCTTTTTAAGTCGGTTTTTACTGGCTAAAATGGGGTAGTACTTCCGCAGGATACTGTTTACGTTAGGGAGGGCGTTTGAAAATTTTGTTATCAAGGAAGGCGGCCTGGCACTTTCGTTTTGTCGCTTTTTGTTGAGCACGTCATCCCTTTTGCGATTAGATGGACGTTGGTACGCCTGATCGAGGGAGCTTTCGGGGTGATTCCTGTTCATAAGGATGGACTTGAGTTCGTCTAGATGCTCTACGTAGTCGCTGTCATTACTGCATACTCTTCTAAGTCTGGTGGCTTGTCCTACAAAGATCCCTTGTTTGCAGTTTCTCGAGTGATGGCTTTTATAATCTAGACACTGCTGCCTGTCTGTTGGTTTTCTAAAAAGCGTTGTTTTAAGTTTACCGTTGTCTAGAATGACCGTAGTATTCAGGAAGTTTACTTCTTTTTCAAAATGCTGGCAGGAGGATATAATAGTCGGATGCGAAGAATTGAGATGAGATATAAACGTTTCTAGAGTCGCGCGACCGTGTTCCCAAATCACGAAGATGTCGTCTATTTAGCGGAAATAAACCTGAGGTTTATGCGGAAAAGAGTTTAACAGGGTGGCTTCTAGTTGCCCCATGAAAACTTTGGCATAGGTCGGCGCGAATGGACTACCCATGCTGGTTCCAAAAACTTGCAAGTAGTAAGACCAGACAAATTCAAAATTTTGAATTTGACTCATATGGGGGGTTCCAATCCTGGTACCGCCGGCACCCACCGGTTTCTTTAACGAGTACAGGCGTCCCTGAGTGAGTGCGGACCCTTAAAAGGGGAATTCACGCCTGGAAAGCTGCCTTTACCCTTGCGAGGGGCCACTGACCCTTGTCCATTTGGCGGGGCCCCCGGCCATTATGCCGCGCTGCGCCATTGCCGGGAGTGAAAAAGTCTGGTGGCATGTCCTGCCACAGGCGGTTGCGAGTTGAGCGTCCACCGTGGCTGTGGAAGGCACCATGTGCATTCGTGTGCCTTGGTGGCGCCGGGAACCTACCGGTAAAATAGGTACAATGGACTCCCCGGCCTAGCGCTCGGCCCTTGTGCGGGATTACAACGCTTGGGAAGTTCACCCAGCTTGCACGGGAAATCGCCCCTATGAAAAAGGGTGGCTGCAAAAACGCAGGAACTTTTTTTCGCATTTTTCCAGTGCTTTGGCACCGTTAAGGAGCTCTAACACTGCGAGAATAGGGCTGCAAGCTTTGTTACCATAACGTGGCCTCCGAGGCACAATATTTATCAGATGCAGTGCCATCATCTCCTGCAGCTTGGCCTTTCTTCATTGCTTCGAGCGCCATCGCCACCCCATGCGTTGTATCCAGAGGAACCTGATCCACACCATTTATGAAAAACTGTCTGAGCCAGGAGTAGAAGCAAAAATGTTTCTGTAAAATTCCTCCGCTATTTTAGTATGTAACCAGAATTGTTTTTAATGTGACCCCTGGCGTTCGGGAGTGCATACATTTTGACAATTGTAAGCTTCGGTCTAGTTTTAATGTTGCATCAATTTTGGCAATATTGTAAGCACAGATGGCGGCGCTCTTGCTTTTGTTGAGGAATTTCGAAAGCTCTGCCATTTCTATTTGGTCTCGCGGAGTCCGGACTAACATTTCCCGGTGCTGATCAATAAGGTCCTTAGCTTTCTGTGATAACGTGGATTTGAATGCGGGCTGTTTTTTTTTTCTAGGCTGACTCCACCACCGCATGTGTGAAATGATAATTTTAGAGAGCAGATTATCGTTTTCATTAGACAATTTTCAAGTAACAATCGGAATTCATTCCACTTTCCGTCCCAGGGAGGGCAGGTTAGGCGTCTTCCGTTTTAGCATCTTTATTCTTTCCCTTCTTCAATCGAGACTGATACGACGTCTGACCATTCTTTTCTTATTAACACCTTTTGTGATCTTCCTTTCTGAAGACTGTTTTTAAAGCCTGGTATTTTTTTCAATTTCTAGAGAAGAATTTTTTATGGCAGAAACGTTTTCTCCCCACATTTCCTGTAATCCACGTCTGTCGGTATAGTAAAGTACCAACCAATAAATTACCCGATTAAAAAATATTCTTAAGGTTGCGCTATGCCATAGAGATAGCGCTTTGGAAATTTGTGAGGTCTCTTTCTGTTCCTTATGTGCCACATGGCTCACTCAGGTACTTATCTTTTCAAGTACTTATGCTACTTTCTAGAAACCGATCGGAAAGTTTTGTGATGCCTGTGTTTGATTACGCAAGGTTTTTTTCTGAATGTGGCTTAACATTAAAGCGTTGTAAGAATTTTTTATCGCTATTGTTGATTACCAAGAGTTGCAACTCGTGCCTTTTCTCTCCGCCCCCTTGATGCACTGGGTCCTTTTAGAAATCTCGAAAAATTTTGGACGACTACCAGCAAAGTAGAATGCTTGGAAATACAGAGGACGATTTTAATTTGACCCAAATATTGCGAGTTCCTTTCAAAGAAAATGTCAGCATTCTATTTACCTAGACTGTGAAATAACGCCCAGTTACGAAGAACTTGAAGCGAGAATCTTTCATCTGTTATAGGGCGATATTTAAGACACATGAAAATGACTAGCATGCGCGTCCTGTCAAACACGGTTAAACAAGGGTGTTTGTGTTTGCAGAAAATGTTTTGGTTTATGCTTATGGGTGAGGGCAGTAATGACGTCACGAAGGCTAGAGAGGTCTGGGCTTAATTGCTTTGCTGTATGTATTTCTTTCTGGTAAATATTACTCTTCATAACCCAGCTCGGTAACAAAAAGCGAACACTGGGTTGGCTATTCATTCCTTGAATAATGCATTAGGCCCTTAGATAGCGTGTCCAGTTCATAAAAAAATAATTCTTAACAAAATCGCTGCTTCTGCATGAGGCTGCACGTTGAGTGAAGACAAAACAAAAATAAAACAAGAATTAAATTCCTTTCTCAGTTGACGCCGACTGAAGTGTTAATTTCCAATGATACTTTTAAAAACTGCCAAACAATTCTCGACGTTTCAGATCTTATCGAAAATAATGACGTGTGCACCTCCCAAGCATGCACGGATAGAGGTAAGTGTTTTTTCTGGAAAAAGGTTGCCCTTTGGAAAAAAGTATTTCTCTGCACCAAAAGGTTTGTCCCACAACAAAGAAGCAGCGCTATTGCGGAATCGCTATTCATATACCCCTAACTATTAAGTTTCCTTGGGTGTGAATATCATTGGTTTGCTATACCTTGACTGTTTGCTATATTTATTTTCGTTTTCAGAACGGGCAGAAATGATGAGGTACCATTTTTATAACCTGATTTTATCTCCACAATTTCAGACGACGGCAATATTTAAAGGCGCTAAGCAAACATTGGGAAGTAAAAACTTATAGGAAGAAAAACCGGAAATAAGGAAGTTCGGTGGATTCGACTTCCCTAAGTTCTACATGTTAATAGGAGTCAAATTGGAGGATAAATATCGCTTTTTTATGCAAAAAATGAAGGAAGCTTACACTAACGCGTACGGTTTGAAGGTAGCAAAGCTGTAAGCAGCCTTCAATACCATCACAACGGATTAAGTACACGATTGCAGCTGAATGCAGCTGATTGCAGCTGAACGACCTTTACTCCATCATTGATGCTATAAGTGCTAGCTTCCTTCATTTCTTCGGAATTGATTATCATTGGATATCACCTTGGAGATTTGTACGCGATGGCGTCTTTCTCGTTCCGAGCAAGTATTTCTGCGATTACTGTGAACGCTGGAGTATTTCTCATTCTGGGCAAGTGTTGCCCCGATTACAGCGAACGCTGGAGTATTTCTCATTCTGGGCAAGTGTTGCCCCGATTACAGCGAACGCTGGAGTATTTCTCATTCTGGGCAAGTGTTGCCCCGATTACAGCGAACGCTGGAGTATTTCTCATTCTGGGCAAGTGTTGCCCCGATTACAGCGAACGCTGGAGTATTTTTTTTTTGCCAATCTTGGCCAATCTCCTTAAGTGGGCAGGTTTGTCTTCACGGGGAGGTTGGGCGGTCGCTGCGGGGCAGGCACTCGCGAGCGCTCGGCATTTTCCTCGAATTTTTATGTCCAGGCGGTCGCCGCAATCTCGGCCAATATCAATAAGTAGGCATGCTTGAAGGAGGGATATTACAGTGCATGAAATGCAGGGAGGTTAACCAGGTTACAGTCCGGTTGGCTACCCTACGCATGGGAAGCGGGGAAAAAAAGATTTACGGAGAAAGAAAGGGTATTTAAAAGTCAGTAAATAGAGCTTGACGAGCAAGAAAAAAAATTACAGATAACTACAAAAACAAAACAATAGGCGATAATAATACCTAAACTGAAACGGTAAACTAACCAAAGGACAAATGAACAATGGTACACAGTGTCTCTACAATCGTTCAGACAGGCTTGTGTCCTTTAAGAAACGAAGTAATGCTTTTGTGGCCTTTTCGGACTGTGAAGGGCAACGCCTGTGACACAAAAAAGTTTGCACAGTTAATGGCTGGTTGTAGAGTTTCCGGAGAGCGGTTGACAGGTGCAGTGTGTGTGTTGCAAACCGGGCACAGCGACATAAGAGGTGTTCTATTGTCTCGTCCGTGGCACACACGTCACAAGCAGGGCTGTCAGCCATGCCGATAGTGAATGAGTAAGCTTTGCTGAAAGCAACTCCAGTCCACAGTCGGCACAGTAGGGTGGCATCCGAGCGCGGCAAGGCATGCTTGGTTTGACAAACGTGCGGCGGGGACGCTCGGCGGTCGCCCAGAGGCACGAACACACGAGGGCTTGATATTTTCTTTGTTTTTTTAACTGCCGAGCGTTCGCTGAAATCATGGCCAATTCTGTTAAAGTGGGTATGCTTGGCTTGCAAATGTGGAGATGAGACGTTGGGCTGCCGCCGCGAAGCACGCGCTCACGTGCGCTCGGAGTTTTGTGGTCATTTTTAGCTACGGACAAGAAAAATGGCGATTTTCTAAAACAGCTTTGCTGTTAAAAGAGCGTTTTTCCCAGCTCGATTAATAAAAGTCTGTCCACTGGCTCTCAATAAATTTTTAACAGGAATACTGTTCTTGTTAAAGGCTATCATGGGAAAAGGAGTGATAACGCGGGCCCCACAATATGCAGGGGCATAGGGGGAAAGGAAAGAGCAGAGAAATCGAGGAAATAGACAAGCACACTCACAGCGTAGTGTGGGGAGGGTGATGAAGCACCCAGGCGCATGTGCAGCGTATTGGGGTGAATTGAAGGCGGCGCCAAGTGTTGGTTGACGGAGCAAGGCGCGGGTGAGTCACGGAGAGGATTAGGCCAAGTGGACAGCGCGCACCCAGCAGACGGTCGTTTCTCAAATGTTCTTAAAACGAGTAAAGTCACGCGCCGTCCGCATCGAGAAGCGTACTAGTGCGGACTTGCTGGTACATACTGACATTAAACGGCCATGCAGACAAAACAGAAATTTGGTTAATTCGAGAGATTGCCTGGTTAGAATCAGACTGACACCATTTTTAACGTAAACTTCGCTCAAATAAGCTATATAATTAGGAAAAAGGGGAATGGCCGTGCTACTCACTAGCTAATTTTCGCAGTAGGACCTATGACGTAATATGCACAGCTCTGCAATTGTATGGGGCCGGCAAATAGAAATGCAAGTTAGGCAGGTTTTATAAGGTCGCAGAACGAGGTATTTTCGCTTAAAACAATGAATATTCATTTTGCAGCAGTAGGAATGGTGGGATAATTAATGGAGCTTACGAAAGTCAGCGTAAGCACATAGAAGCACCAGCGTGTACTTCTGTTGTTACTGCGCGCACTAGGCTTGTTATGGCATCACTGCAGTCCGGCGCTTTGGCGTTGCCTCACACGACCCCGACCGATTGGCGCAAGCGAGACTGTCTTACGTGACCCTGTTTATCGCGAATACCCAACGTTTCGCGAAACGATTACTTCCAACAGCAAGAAATATAAGTTAGGTGCAAATACTGTCAGAAACAAAGCGAATGCGAACATCACTCCCGAGTGATATACTGACGCCATCTAGTAGTACTGACCGTAGCCAAATTGTTCCGGCTGCCGCTGGAGAATAAATGGCGCCCTAACGTTCGCTTGAAACCCTACCCTTGTTGCTTCATCGCGGATATCACGACAAGCACTATTTGGCGAGAGAATGAAAACATAACCTAAAGTGATCATTTCCAAGTCAATAAAACATTGTTTGGTGCCCAAAAGGCGCTGGGCGCCCTGTAAAACACCAACTTTTTTTTTCAAATAAAACAAACTTGTGTATTTACGTATTTACCCGATTCTAACGCGCACTTTTTTTTCGAAAAAATAGGCCGAAAAATTGCATGCGCGTTAGAATCGCATACAAAACCGAAGCTGCCGAAACAGCGGAATTTTCGTCCCACCCATCGCCATCACCATCTCAAGATGGCGCCAAAGCTTTTAGCAACGCTTTTTCGGACGTAGCAAGCCTAGGCGCCTAGGCTTTAGGCTTTTCTATCGGCGTTCACACAAATCGTCAAATCGTTTCACTTGCGCACTTGATAACAGCAATAGCAGCAGCGGCTACCACGCGTTCAAAATGAGCGGTCGGCTGAAGCGTGCACCTCTGGAGAAGCTCTCGGGATGGGCGTGCGAGGCGTGGGCCACGATCCCATCTACCATGGTTGAACGTTCGTTTAGAAGTGTGGCATCGCGAACGCGCTTGAAGGCACCGAGGCCGAGATGTTGTGGTCAGCGGAGATCGACGAGAAGTGAGATGAGTGAGATTTCTTCGGGAAATAAATCGCCCGTTTCTCTCGCATTCGTTTGTCTGGGTCACTAAGTCCCGTGCGCGTTACCATCAGAGGTGCAAGTTTCTTCGGTTTTTTTGCCAGGAAAATTGGGTGCGCGTTAGAATCGGGGGCGCGTTAGAATCGGGTGAATACGGTAGTCTGCATGGCTTGTTTAAAAAAGAGCGCTTGGATGGGACAGAAGTGACCGACTGGGCCCTGCCCAACAACAAAGAGTTTATTTCGCCGTGGCGGAATGTATACCCACGGATAGCAATACACAAGAGCAAAGAAGAAGATAGAGAAAACGAAATTAAAAACGCATTTTTCGGGCCACCACTACCACCCTATCTACAATCAGAGAACATGCACGAAGATGCCGGTCATCCATCCAGTTTTTCGTGCTCTTTAAGTAGCAAGTAAATAGATGGCTTGCTGACAGACGGTTCCTTTCGTTTGCAGATTATGCGGGCTTCGAAGATGTCACTTGCGCATAGTTGTTTTGAACTTTCAGAGCCCATGTGTCTGGTGAAATTTGGAAGTGCACATGCACTTAGCACGATGCAGGGCGAAATTCGAGCACTCCACAGCCGCTCCATGTCTTTGAGCGCTTCACAGCCGCAGTCAGCCAGGTGCACGTTCAATGAATTCCGATGATATTAACATCAAGTCTTGAGGGCTTCACGCTTCCGACTGAAGAGTCATGTGATGAGCGCCTCGGGTTTCTGAACATTAAGATGGCGCTACATTCGGAGCAAGTATACTAGAAATATTCGTCCCGTTCCAAGAACAGTGTTTTGCTATTCCAGTCCAACCATTCTAAAATCGTGAAGACAGGTATTGCAATCTCCGCTCTCAGTATCTCTATTTCTCTGCATGCCCCGCACCAATCGGCGATAGTTTTTCCCCTCAGGCGCAAAGGCTGCCACGGGCAGGATTGCATACACGGATGCTTCCCAGGTTGCGAGAGACACTGCTGATGAAAATACACTGCCAAAAACTTGAGGGGGAGATCCAAGGAACGAAAGAAAAGAAGTTTACTTTATCCCGTATGTTCATGGTGAGAAAAGTGTGTGGCGCCTCCCGACCCTAATCTTCGTTGGCCGCTAAGTTCGGTGGCAGCCCAGGCTCGCTGGGAAATATTGCGCGAGGCTGCCCAATAAACACCGACGAGCACAGCAGCTCGCGGTCAGTCACCGTCACCACCAGCACGCTGCGGGTCGTCACTCGGCTGGAAGGTACCGCAACCCTCCCACGTTCACGAATGCGGGCCAAATCGTGACGCATGGGCTTTCTCACCGACTGAAAAAGCTGCAGCTCGAGCTGGAGTGACTGTTGTGTTTAGTGCTCCCAAAAACTAGGCGGGCTGTGCAGCATAGCAAACAGGACAAGAACCGCCGCGAGATCTTGCTCAAAGAAGCACGAACAGACATTCGTTGGATGCAAGTCAGGTGTTGTGTATGGCATTCTGCAGCCGTGCGTAATGTCCTACATCGCGAAACACGCCAAATGGGGCGTTGTTTGAATCACCTATTTCGGGAACACGCAAACACGTTGAAGAAATAAACAGACAACAATTTCGTCGTACGTTGTGGAAAGTGCAAGTGCACGCCCAGATTTCACCAGACATGTGCGCTTCGAAAGTACAAATAACAGTGCGCAAGAGAGATCTTCTAAGCTCCCATAATCCTCAAGAAAAAGATATTGTCTGTCAGCGTGCCATCTATCCAATTGGTACAAAAACTGCACAAATATCTTGATCGATGACCGCCATCTTCGCGCATGTTCCCTCAGTGTAGACAAGAGTGCGGCTTGAAAATGGGAATATTTATCTTTTCCTTTACTATATTTTGTTTGCTTTCCATGGCCTACATTCCGCCACGGTGAAATAAGCTCCTTTTTGTTAGTCACCGCCGCGTTTGTAACTTCTTCTGTCCCGTACAAGCACTGTTCTCTAATATCGGGGGAAGAAGTCGCCGCTAGGGAGTGCAAGTAGAGTTGGTGCGCG
Organism: Haemaphysalis longicornis; assembly: GCF_048455015.1. Lineage (NCBI taxonomy): Eukaryota > Metazoa > Arthropoda > Arachnida > Ixodida > Ixodidae > Haemaphysalis > Haemaphysalis longicornis. The sequence continues at coordinate 122,052,532 of NW_027526361.1, read as the reverse complement.
GACGGGCGCGAACGAGGAATCAATCTGCTGCTTTGAGAGGTTCTACAAAGTTTATACTTGGGATTAGGGAACTCTAAGAAGCTTCACTGTTATCATCAGCGTTTGCGATGTTAATTCACTGAAGCTGGGTAATTTTTTGTATGAGCTGTTGCAATAGAGACTTTCTTGTATATAGGAGTCCTCAAAACATAATTGTCCAATGTTATGCGAAGTGCGTTGATGTTTCACCTGCAGCTGTGCGCCTGAATCTTATAATAAATGCTTGACACCGCCGTAATTCAAACAAAATGCTTCATTTTTTAGTAAACGAACTTGTACTCAATAGTGCCCAGGAAAAATTTTGTATGCGGACGTAGATCCGCCCTAATCAATCGAACCTGCGTATTACCGTAAAACTCAAAATACAGATTTACCCGCAATTTATAAGAATAAAGGGTCAATCTAGACTTCTGCCAAACATTTGTTGTGTTAAGAAAACTTATGTAGGCCCAGATAGGCCATGGCGTGAAGCCTCCTCTGGCACAGAAACAGTGTGTAAACTTGGCTGTCTCCCCACACCATTTTTGGCAACAGTATCATTCGTTTGCTGGCACTCTACAGAACATAATCAGAAGTTGGTTTCGCTTCCACGCAGTTGACGATAATTCCGAAAGCATCAATACATACTAAGAGCAAAATTTCTAGACAAGTTCCCAACAGGCCACAGAAGATTGTGCGCATGTGTAAACCCTATCTATGCTTGCGGACGAAAGTTGGCTACGTTGCCGCATGGCCTACATGTGCTGTTCCCAGCCGAGGTATTCAGTGAATAAAACAACCTAGTTTTCGCACTCAGTTTTAGTAATAAGGCTTAGTGGCTATGGCGTTAGGCTGCGGAGCACGAGGATGAGGGTTCGATGCCCAGTCGCTGCGGTCGATTTTTAATTTGGAGTCGACAAATAAACAACCCGTATGTTCGTAATTTCAGCCCACGTTAAAGATCTACAGGTGGTCAAAATTAACCCGGAGGCCTCCACTAGGGCGCGCCTTATCGCCTGTGTGGCGTCGGCGAATTAAACCCTGCAACCAATCAATCGAGTTTTATTAATAAACCAAATATTGCCCTATTTTGGGGAAAATGGGCGTCGGAGTGGCCAAGTGATGGCTCGAAGTATTGCCTACCGCGCAAACAAAAAGCCGTCAAATTTGTAAATAATTGTTGTGTGTGGTTCGAAGGCAAGGCAAATTGAATACCATTCTAGCGTGCATTCTCCATATTGCCGACCCTTCTCTCTAGGTAGCTGAAGGTAGACATAAGTGAAAGCGCTCTCAAAAACAGACTCAAAAACAGACGTTAAAGATATGTGCTTATGCCAATAAGAGTTACGTGCTTAGCCCAGCAAGAGTATATAAGTTGTGCATGGCAGTTCAAAACTAGAAAAACACATTTACGGTAATTGCGCATAACAAAAGGGGTTATCGATGCCTCTCATCCCTAGTACAAACAGCACAAAATTTAAAACAAATAGTACAATAATGCTATGGTAGAGGACTGATATGATAAAAAAACGATCATGACTATGTATTACAGGGAAAACTCACACGACTAGACGCGTTTCTGCTGCCCGTGCTATCTCTGCTGGTGTTTGCTTTGAAATGGCTCTCTCAGCTACGGCTGATACATGGTCTCATACGGAAGAATTCTTCAGAAAAATAATGCAAGCTGACACAAAAAACCTCTGCACACCGAGGAAGGAGGCATGTGCTCAGTGCAGCTAAACACACCAACGTCTGACACCACGGCAACCGATGCTACGGCAACGTTACCCGCCAGTTGTATAGCTGTTTGATAACAAACACATTGCTTCAACCGAATAAAAGATAATTCCGTCATGTGTACCCTTACAGGGTCAGGTAACTTTAGGTAAATTGTATCGCTTTCGCATTCCTTCAGGTAAACGATTTTAGGTGTGTCTGTAACTTTTGGGCTAATATAGAGGCGTAAAATCTTCTTGGCCTCAAAGGAAAATATTGCCACTGAGTTATGCTCTTGTGGGGAAATACGAATAGAAAACAAAAATAAAAAAAGTGTTTGCCCCAACTAAACACATGCCAAAGCAATCTTTCGGCCAAATTTACAGAACAAAACTGAAGATCATTGCAACATACAGGTACGTAAGCAGGAATGAGCGCTCTCACTATTACTCTTTAGTCATATTCGCTTAAATTGAGGCCAACTTGTTTTGCAATAGCGAGAATATTTTTCTCCTCTTTTGGTCGGCAATGAGAATCAACAAAGACCTTGGACGTTCGCAAAAACGCATCGCGTTTCCAAGATTGTGGCAGAACATGGTCTTGCGGATGGTACAGGTTTAGGGAAAACACTCTCCAAGTCAGCCGAAGAAAGCGTCCCATCCGCACAAGAAATTCGTAAATACGCCCATGGCCAGAACCTCTTCGCCGAACTGGCACTTTTGTCGCAAACAGACAAAATGGCGTGCAGTCAAAACTCTACGTTTCCACGGAGCTTTGGTAGATAGCCTTCGCTAGTTCCGGCCTCGAAGATCAGCTGCGCCTGATCGAAAGGGCTGTCAACGCGGCCCGAGCTCAAGGCAACCTGGAATGAGGACGCCTCTTTGAAGCATTTGCTGGATTTAATTAAAGTTTATTGCGAAATTCCCGATCTAAGAACAAATTCGGGTTCCCCCGCTGATGCCTTTACGGATCAATGCTCTTATGAAATTGAACTACCGAGATAGATTCATCGCGATTCGCGATTTAACGAAGTATTTGGAAAAGCAGTCCCATTTTAAAAAGGCGAAACTTCAAATGGGTTTTGTCAGACCACCACGAAAACTATTGCACCAAGTTAGAAAAAAAAAGAAACGACGTATCTAGTTCCGTTTTTACGGTGTTCTCCGAGAAACACTCAGCCGTCCTGCGGCCGTACAGCACGATGTTCTGGCCAGAACGCTTTCCACAATCTTGAAGGGAAATGACGCTATTATCTGTGCCACCCCATCTAGAATTTTGAGGAAAAAAACTAACAAGACCACTCCGCACAAGAAGGTATAGATAGCCCTGTTTACGTGGTTCAAGGATACAGACAAGCATGTTCCGTTCAGAGGGGCGGTGGTACAACCAAAATCGCTGCGTTTCATACGCCTGTTGGAGTGCGACGGCTTCAGGGCAAGCCCCGGCTGGTATATTATTTTCACCACAGACTTCTAGCTCAATGCTAAATTATCGACAGGCTTCGCCTCGCTTGGAATCTATGGAACCAACTACTTATAAAATTGCAGTCCCTATTTTTTTTAACCTAACGATTTAACGGAATAATTGTCAGTTCCCAGTGACATTGTCCGATCGGGCTATAACTGTATATAAAGTGACTGTCACTCCAGTGAGTGAGTTCCTAATTGTGGGTTCAGGGCTTCAGATCAAAATTCGCTAGCGGAAAAGTGTCCAGAATTTGAATGATTTTAACTGATGAGGGATTCTGTACAGGTAATATTACATCGGTTTCTGAAAAAGAGTTCGCATGTTTTGGTCGAAACTAGCATAGTTGAAGCTGTGTCCAAACGTTTAGACCATGTGGCTGGCCAGTGAAGCGCCGGTCTATCAAATGTCTGTGGGAGTTTGGACCATCGAAGCGGCTTCCATGAGACAATCTCGCTCACAAAACGACTATAAAAATTTATTCCCTTATCGCAGCTTCCTTGTTTGTGGTGCCATAAAAAAGCAACAAACCTCTGCCGAGCCAGCATTTTGCTGTTCACAACGTGTTTTTGTACCTCTCCTGCGTTCAGGCGAAGTGTGAGATCCGGAAACGACTAATTAAAACAGCCATTTCTCGCCTGGTGAAACATAAAATTAATGTTTTACATTTTATTCCCTTTGATGCATTGGCGAAACTTTTCACGATACTTCACGAAATCTTCGTTTAAGTGGAAAGAGCCTGTTTTTGTTTTGATTCCTACATAACAAGACCGCCATCTTGTTTTCATTATATCTTTTTACGGCAAAAGTGTATGAAATAGGTCAAGCGAATATCCCGCCTTTATGTCTTTGGTAAGAATATTTGCCAAAAAGAGCAACTTTTTTTACATGGTATCACATGTCTCTATAACAGCCGAGTTTATATTATCTTCAATAAATGAAAGCGCTGATCCCTGCGAAGATTTCTACAGCTATGTGTGCGCACGTCAAGATGAAGAAGATTCACAGAGTGGCGGTCCTTCCTCTAATGGAATTTACGACGCTGTCTCGTATGAGCTTTACAGAGTAGTAAAAGGTAAGAACAAGCAAGCTGAAGTTAAACATTATGTGTTCAGTACAGTGTTTGAAATCGCGTATCTATCGGAAGTGGTTATTTATGAAAAAAAACAGATTGGTCAGGAACATTATCAAATATCCGATCGAAGACATTTGAGATTGCGTTTTGGCCCATAAAACAAAAAATCTGTTTGACTAAATGAAAAAAGAGTGTAAATTTTCGATTATTTACGGGATGTGATACGTTTCGAATCGTGCGGCTTTGTAGAAAGTGGCAGCCTGAAAATACCCCTCTAAGCTCAACAGTGGCCATCTTCTTAATTGTGAGAATTGAAAAGGGAAGCTGAAGGAAAAGCAAGTGACCGTCGGTATGAGAAAAATTCGGGTGAAATGGCTCATGGTTCTGCATTCAACACACGACTTTTGTTTTACTTGCCCTTGAATAGCCGAAGCACTACTGTACAAATAATTAGACCATGCTGCAATAAATTGTCTCGAATATTTTATTAAATGTCCTAAGGTTTTGATACTCTAATCAATGACGGAGTTACTCTTGATAGTGTGATTTAAAAAGATTTCGTGTACCGATCACGGGATTGGGCGTGTGTATAGGGAAAGCTTCTGCACAATTTCAGTATAACTTTGTCGTTCTGTTCCGAACAAACTACTATCAGGTAATCACATTGGTAGCATAATTTCCGAAGGAAGCTCCAAACCTATAAGAACCATAATATTTAAACATTATATTTTTGATTTATTCATTTTTATTTAGTAACATAGCTAACCCCAAAGGAAGGGGTTGTAGCAGAGTGGTTAATACATAGATACAGGTGTACACGTTTGGATAAGAAAACATCAAAACAACATCAGAGTACTTCAGTGCAAGCAATACAGCGATTTCCCGAGCTAGCCCTCGAGATTTAACTAAATTGCATTTATCACACAACGCGAGGAACATAGATTCGAAGCAATATTAAAACTTTTTCGGAAATGTATGTACGCACAGTCATCTACTAACCAATAGAGCAACATTGAAGCACTGATACACTTTGACAACAGCAATTAAAAATTTCAAGATGAATCTGGAATATTTCAATGTCGTCTTCTGTAACCACATGGGCTTTTAGGTTATTCCAGTCTATTATGGTCCGAGGCATAAAGGAATACTTAAATACATTGTTTCGGTTCTTAAATAGTACTAAACTGAACCCGTGTCGTTGCCTTGTGGCGTACCCTGAGGAAAACTCAACATAATCAGATGCCGTGAAATGCCTATTTTATACATAGCAGGTACAATTCTTTTCAAAACATTTTAATATAATATCATTCCGGACAAAAGCAGAATTAAAAAAACAATGAGTAGTGCTGGATAGGGCACCCTCAAAGCGCTGATTTTTTTTAAACAAAGGATTCTCACTTCTGGTGGTGCCGGTAATAACCGACTGCCGGGAAGCAAACTTTACTTGCAGAAAGCAACTTTACATAATGGGTTTCCAGAAACTGCACAGCATTCACATACAACATAAACAATGGCATGTCTTTAGATGCATAACGTATTCTATTTTTGCAGACGAATGCAGTATTGCGTCCCCCGGCTGAGCGATGATGATGCTAATGATTATGATGATGACGAGAGCATTTTGTAACAGGCGCATAGAGGGAAGAAGCTTGATTAAACCAAATGCCTAACTAATGATAATCCGAAATCAACAACTCTAAGCTAACTGACTCATCATACTCACAATGACCCAATCACCAATCAATGGATACGAAATCATAAAATGACATTGGGTTAGCTCGTAATTTTCGTAGAATAGGATTGTGGCTGATTTGATTGCGGGATTTGCAATTGCATTGGAGAGAGCTTCGCGTTTCAACCATGTTTCTTCCAGAAAGGGGCGTTAGATTCTTACATTATCTATTAATAGTGCTGGAAGTGCAGTATGTATACGGTATTCGTGGTGTAACTGTAAGGACACAGTGTGAACGCTTCTATAACCGAACATTTTGGTTTCACTACAGCAAACAGTTACTCTAGGACAAAAAATTGTGTCAAGACGTTTTGGTGTATCTGGTGATTATGCATCCAGCTTTTATCGAAATTTGAAGATATATGTATTTTTGTAAGGTGTGAAGCTCCAAAAAGTCCTGCTACTAAGTTCACACGTGATTTTTGTTTTCATTGTCTAAGGGTAGTGTGCAAAAACCGGAAGTTGCTACCCAAAAACGTTATTGTGGGTGTTCTCGGATGCACGTGATTTTACACAGTGTACTCGTGCTAATATTTGGAGAACTAGAAGCTTGTATTACGATTTCGGCTGAAGGAGTCTTCGTTTCTCACGATGCTTGCCGTTGTAGTGGCGAGGATTTGTACCTCGGGTAATTACGCTTTTCCCTTTAGCTTCCCTTGATCTTAAGCTTGGACACGTGAGGGGCAGAGGTTGTAGAAGCTAGTAAAATGACTCCAGAACAAAGGGACGTCATTGCCATTTTGTTTACCATAAGTAATTTTTTACATTTGCTTGAGAACCGTGTAGTTTGTTGCCAACTAAAGCGCCTTAAATGTCAAGCCTTTAAACAGTGCGTCTTATCTACTTGCCCCTGTAACTAGCGGCAGCAACACCCCTCGGAGCGAAGTGACAGGATATGGGTGTATCACCTTTCGCAAGCGCGTCTTAAACTGTCAGTTGTTAATTAGTTTTACAGATGAAAGGCTGCTTTAATTAAAACAAACTAACGAAAATCCGTTGTGTGTCCTGTGCTCGAAGCCATGGGTGTCAGAAATTTTGAATTTCGAAAGGTAGCGTGGTTCAAAAGTTTCACGCCATTTTATGGGTGGGTTAGGGTGTTTCTGTGTTCTAATCATCTCTAGGTCATTTTTGAAAAGACAACCAAACATACTTCTGCTTTGTATTTCAGAGGAACTAGGACACATCGTAAATGAGCCAAATCTGACAACAAGCATAAAAAACGCTGCTACATTTTACAGGGCCTGCCTGGGCAGCGGTAAGAGCCCAAACCGTTTCAAAGTATTGAAATTCAGCATTGAGAAAAACGATATTTATGTGACACATCTATCTTTCCGAAACTGCCCACAAAATCTTGGAACACGTAGACGATAGCCCCCCAACCGAATCCCATTGCGGACTCCTCTAATGCTTTCCTGCATGTCTTTCACAATAAACATTGATAATTTTTGTACTCTCAGCACGACCCTAGACAAATTACTTCGATCGATTATTTAAACAAACTGAATACAGTTCACGTCCGCCAGCTCTAATTGCTCACCCATATCGATATTTGCATTAGGTATCCATCCTGTTACGCTTTATCTATATAAATTACGTGCAATCTTACGCTAGAACAAGACTCCGACTGTTGGCACATTACTGCTTCGCCTAGTGCCACCCGTAACTGTTGCGACTCCATTGACTTACACTGCGCCAGTGTAACTTCCTGGTGTGATGAACTCTTAATGGCACCCAAACAACAAATTTCCATTGCTGTACTTCTCAACAAGGTAACACATCACAAATAACGCAATATGGTGTAAGTTGAACAGAAGGATCTCGAACTAAATGTTAATACTACCGCCGCATTCCCACCGTAATTCCGTAGGTAACAAAACACACAGAAAAAATGTTCAAGTACGGCTCACACAGGCTTCAGTTTTGCATAGGAATCATATAACGGCGTAAGCTGCTAGGAAACATGAATACCACTTCTGGTATACCCTAAGCTATATTAAGTTTCAGCTGTATGCTTTATCTCATCTTTCGAGCAGATCTCACCTACCACTGAAAATTCATTCATAATGCCATCACAGACTTTGTCATGCCAAACTGCTCGCGAAGCCTACCTTAGTGAAATTAAACGCATAGCCTATGCTGCGCGTCTTTAATCCCGCCTTGCTTTTTCATGGCTCTCGGTTTTACACCGTTTTTATTATACTCTAAACAGGCACTCTCGACCAAGCTCTGCCCTATAATTTACTTGTACCTCCACCATAGAATTCATTCACCGCATTCAGCTCCGTATGTCGTCGACGAAACCTTCCTAAATATTCCCGCAACACTGGAACACTCTCCCATACAGCATTGCTTCGATCGCATACCGCCTAAAATTCCACAAATATTAGAAATGTTATTTATTTTATTCCATTTAAACTGGCGTGGAGGATTGTCGGCAAAAGAAGCCTTAGTGGAACCTCCTTTGTGATTTATCAGTAACCCATTCTTCGGTATATGAGTTATGTTTAGGGCTTGCTAATTTCCCGTTTTGTGAGGAAGACTCTTTTGTCTGCTTGGTTGTATTCTATTGCAACGCCTTGTTCATTCATTTTTTAGTTCACGTGTTATATTTTGGCAATGAAATAAATCAACGTGGTCCGTAAGGACACTGCAATATGTAGGTGTTCCCTGTAAGTAAAATCTTTACTCCAAAAATAGGGTCTAACGAAACCACAGAGATTTATGCCGTGAAGGAGATCATGAACCAGAGTGGTTTCCGTCTTTGGCCTGTATTTCGTGACTACTCCGAATACCCCAAAAAGCAATTCTGCACCATCAAAGAAATGATGGACATGACTGGCTTCACGGCACTCTTCGAATTCCATGTAATCGAAGACAGCATAAATCCCCCATCACGCATCATCGTGGTAAGTACACAGAACGTAGAACCTACTATCAGTGGATTTGCTACTGTTTTTGAAAAGAACCCCAAATGAGCGAGATGGGAGATCACGGAGCGTGAAGACACACAAAGCATTTGTGTACCCCTCTATTGTAATTCAATTTTAATTCTGTTCTTGTTATTCATGTGTTCACATTTGTAATTTACCAGATCCTCTGAGTTATTCTACCTGCAAATTTATTTCGCTTGACAAGTTCAAAGCACGTGACAGGCGTATTTTACCTGGAATATATATATATTTTTTTCAATGCAGCTGGTGCTGCTTCTCAGTGGGCCATACTGAGGTACATCGTTCCTGTGATGTTACAACCACATATAATCAGGGCTGAATTAGGCAGTAAAATAATGCAAACGGGTGTAGTCTTTACAGTATCTTTGAGATGCGGTTCCTTGCTTCTTGTAGCATACACCGAAATTAATAACATGACGGCTATAACACACATGTTTGGATCGAAAAGAAACAGACAAGTTAAAAAGCCCTCGGCCTATTTCTTGCATTGTAATAGGGAGACAATTCGTTGATTCGGCGTTATCGATCTTCGTTTTACTTAGGGCTGGCCGCACAACCCTTGAATGCACTTGAACGCATGCACTTGAATAAACTCGGCTTGTTTGTTTCCACAGCAGGGCTGTTCAAGCTTTAACTTGGTAAGGTGGCGTTCGCAAAAAAAAAAGCAAGGAATATACTTAGCGATCATGAGGGTGGGCCTCTTGAGGCGCGCCCCGGGTCGTGCACGTGTTTGCGTGGGTTTCCACTACGTGAGGAACTGTCAAACAATACCAAGAAGCAATGGCGACCGCACGCGAGCATGCGCCTCGTGACGACGGCTCGGCGTCGTCCTCCACGACCTTAGCGAACACTCTGCCCGGCGTTGGCGGCGTGATCACCCGCGCCATCTGCTCCTCGCCAGTTCACGTGCGTTCACGCCTCAAGTGGGAAACACAGGAAAGCTCGCGCTACACGGCGAGTTCGCGAATCCGTTGTCGCCGATTCTAACACGTTCTTACGCGGTCGAGTTTGGGAGAGATGTGAAACCCTGCGGACAAAAGGATCCAGGCCTGCCTGTTACGGAGAACTTGTAGCGTCAAGTTCAGAAATCCATATGAGGTGCAACAGGGCATCCTCCGACGAAGGGAGAGGGGGCGCCAGCTCTGCTATTTCTACAACCTTGCACCACCAGCGGAAGCTTCGCCAATTTTTTTTTCATTGGCCCGTTGAAGACGGTGGAGTGCCTGTCACAATGTGAAGCAAGTAACCAACCCATGACGCAAACACAGCAAGCATGAAAAAGTGGCTTACACATCTCTGAAAAACTCAGGTATAGAACGTCTGTTCACAAAGCCACTGGTGTGAAGTGTATAGGGAGATGTCTCCTTCGAAGTGAACTGTTGAAAACGGGATATTTGCTTTGTGGTGGAAAAGAACGCCGGGAATCTCGCCTCCGACTTTTCTCGCAGAACTTCATTAACCAAAGTTGTTACTAAAGTTTCAGTTTGTCCACGTCGACATTCATGATGCGGCCCTAGATTCCTAGGTGCAAGAATGGGGTTCAAACCCTGCATAGTACAAAATAAAAATTGGTATCACCGTCGTAGTTTTGAGAAACCGGAATAGGACGACTCAGCTACTGCGCGTCCTCAGACAACATGAAAAAATTCGACGACATAGAAGGATCCACCCGACTGTACTGGAAGTGGTACCCACTCTGCCAGCTTACCGACATGCATATTGCTCGGGAAATAAACCGAACACCCGGGCACAAAAAAAACAGAATCCCTAAACAAACATCAGTCGTCCATGTACCTGCTGCCTTTACACGTCCCTTGTTAGTGTCTTCTTTTTCTTTTTTTGCCTGTCCTTTACAATGGCTTTTGTTCGTCTCCCCTCGTGTCACCTCTAGGAGGTTTTGTGCGACATGAGTGCCTCTAATTAGTGTAGGAGGGAAGGACATGGGTGCCCGTAAACTAGCCTTTGATGCTAGTTAAACAACTTACACGGCTACTGTCTGTCTCGCGCTAAAAAAGCGACAAACAACCAGCCCTTTGGGCATACCGAGCATATTACCTGAGCTCTCAGTGACGGAAACTGAAACTGCTGTAATTAGTTTGCGGGAATTCCTCATCCTGAGCACGTCACATATCGTGCATTTGGCTGCATGGGAAATGGCAAACATGAAAGGGCAAAAATAGAAAAAAACGTAAATTAGATTTCACTTTTGCAATAACCGTTATCCTCTGTTTACTGAAATTACGTTACCAAACTACACTGTTAAACATGAAGCAATTGTGCCTTTTGATTGCTCGAAAACCAAAAGAGTTGCTCAACGAAACAAAATCTTCATTCTGATTTTGAAACACCCTTCAAGAGTTTCAGGCCGCATTAAACGCTTAAATGGTCTTCGTTCGTAACCACGAAAGCTGTGTAGACCTGCTGGCTGAGCATGCGTGGGTCCCTGGTTAAAGAATTTAGGCTCACATTTTTGGTCATAGGTAGTGTTGTCGCAAACGAAGCGAAATACTTTCCGCAGGCTAGCCATAGTACCTGTTGGGGAACACAGTGGTGGACGAGGGAGAATCAATTGCAATTTCAGTTTGTGTAGACAATTTCTTAGTTTGCATAGCCATGGAACGCGACCACATTTTGATCACTAGAGACAGAAACTCTCAGCAAAATGCCTATCGGTTTCTTCCGCCGTATCAAGCCTATATAATATATAGGCATACACTAAGGGAATAGGAGCATTTTAATTAATTGCTTATTGTGCCTATAAGTTTGTATTAGAGTATGTAGGCTTTGTAGCGCCTATTTTCACTGTTTGGACCTATATGGACTTTTTATCGCTTAAAAATGCCTTTTTTGTGTTCTATAAGCCACTTTTTGATTTTTCGAGTCAATGGCCTTCAAGGGCTCTTCTCACTTCAGAAGCAGGCAGTGTTGCGTTCTTCCCACATCGTTTGTGCAAAAAATGCGTGAACCACACCAAACATACCGATAAACTCAAACTGTGCATGAACCACCCCAACTTCGACATACAACGTCGGCCAAGCCTCCAGCGGCAGGTACTATCGGCGTCAAATGAAACGCGAACACAAAAATATGAACCTAGACACATAATAGCGCGATTTCTTTCCATGCGATCAAAAATGACGCGTGGCTTAGTTACAAAAACAAATTTGGGAAAAGTAGATTTCCAAATATACCAATCGCGTGCCATTATATGAACTCTACAAAAAGTATTTTTCAATTTTGCACGTTTTGGTTCATATTTTCGTGTTCGCCTTTCATTTGACACCGATAGTACGTAGCGGCACCGCAGCCCGCCTCCCCGACGCCGCCCCTGTACTCTCAAGCCATAAATTAAGATTTGAATGTACATACCCGGGCAGAAATCTTATGGAGAAACGTCAGTGCACCCCACAGCATCACTTAAAACCTGAAAAAAAGCCGATCCCTCGGAACATGCATCCCGAACATTATAAAGGACGACGACAGACCATGGCCAAAGCTCAAGACAGGATGTACGGCAATGACGAGGAAATGGTCTATACAGACGCAGCAAGTTGCAAACAGATCAGAGAAATGGTGGTGGTGCTGACAAGAGGCAAATTCCTCACAAGCGCAACCATTCCAAAAACTACAGGTCAGGAAGCGAAAAAAGGGGACTTAGCGCTGCCCATTACTCTAACAAAGGCCACTACGACCATCTCCAACTGCCAGCAGGTTCATTGCGGGAATGTTGACTCTAACAGTGCGCCGCCTCCTGAGCGCAAACCCTCCTAAATGGATGGTCATGATAGTTTGTGCCCCAGCACACGCCTCTCTCGCGGGCAAGGATTTTAACCACGCGACGATCAGGCCATGGGAGGACAGCCTGACCCCATCCAAGTTTTCGCGTACCGGGACATTACCCAGCATTAGAGGCTACAACAAATAATATATTACTCGCCACACCCCCAATTATACAAACACCATGATCCACGCTTCTATTATTGGAAACCAACCCATTCCCTCACGCTGTTTGACTTCATATACAATCAAGTTCTCCGGACAGTAAGGCTCACTGCACCAGATACTCTATGAATGTAGTCAAAGCCGGAACTTCGCACCACCCTTTCGTAGTTTCGAACTTCGAGAAGTGGGAGACTGCACTGTCTAGCGCACACTTCGCCGACTAGGTCATGATGCTGGATAGAGCTAAGCGTGCGAATACGGCGTTAAGACATATCGACTGAGAAGCTACGCCTACGCATATGTAAGCTAAATTAAATGATTTGCTCTATCTCGCCACACACGAGCTCTTTTTCTCCATGTCCTTCTGACGCACTGTGCCCGCGGAACAAATGCGAAAACGTCTTCCCACGTGCCCTATCAATTGCTAACGCGGTCAAAACAAAAAATGAAGAAAAAGAACGCGACAGAGAAGCGCACATGCCACTCAAGGTATACGACGCCTCATAAGGGAAAACCACGTGCAAATATCACACATCAAAGATTTAAAGTGACGCCACGAACACGTGCACAGTCATCCAGCTATCAAGACGCAGCGGGTGTAGGACGAATAGTCATGACAGTCGTCCTTTGCCGTGCCAGGTAACTTCCAACGGCGTGTGGAAACCTAGAAATAAGGGAATTAGTTGCAAAACAAGTTGCGTCCTGTGTATTATTGATAACCGGTATATAGTGCAGAGTTCCTGAAATGTGTAATTTCAGCAGTTTTCTTTGTAATCTGCTTCGGCAGAACAGAATGGCTCAGTAATGTCTATGGAACTATTGTACTTCCCTGTAGTGTTTTTGCAAATAATCGGTGTTGTTAAAAGCTGAGGTGGCCCCCTTCTCTTTCAGCGTATAAAAAAATACCTGTAGTTAAATCTCTATTCGGCCCGCGGCAGTAAACGAATATGCATCTTCCACTAGACCCCGTTGTTACCCCTTAAAAATTCTGCTGTGGGCCAGAAACTGCTATAAAACACTCGATGGTTGTTCTAAAAACTTTGCAGGCGACAAAAGTCCATCAGCCCAAAGTATTTACACCATACTACAATTGACCATCACTTGGCACATTCGCGTGCTGCTTCATTCACACTCTTAGCAAAAAGCATTTCCGCAGATAGACGCTTCGGCTGTTATCTGCGGATGAAGAAGGATGAACTTATTTCCAAGGTCGATAGCAGATCCACCACCGACTCCAAATGACCGGTTGCTGATAAAGCCATTCCTGTATGAAAACCTTCCATCGTGCCTGACATGAATTCCCTGAATTCCCCGTGTTAAAAGAATGGCCAAATGTTCTCACGCAAATATTCTGATATTCTAGATGGAATAACTTAACGGAGCGTCCCTAAAAAAGCGCTCTCCCAAAGTCAGTCAACGTTGAATGTTGTTTTTTCGCGCACAATCATTGGCTGAAATGATGTAGAACTTCAAGAATCAAATTATTAAGACGGATATCTTTGTCAAGGCTTTAAGGGTTTCTTCTGTTGAGGAATCACCCTGAATATCACGTAAATGTGTTAAAAAGGCAACCCTTGTGTGCGCACGTTAAAGATCCCCAGATTTCGGCGCACGTTAAACATCCCCAGGAGGTCTAAATTACTCCGGAGCCCTCCACTACGGCGCGCCTCATCGCCTGCGTGGCGTCCGCACGTAACACCTTATAATCAATCAATCAAAGTCACGTTAGGGTTCTTACCATAGTATATCGGTGCAGATTTGAGGATATTTGTAGCGATCTAGAAGAACCAGTGATTTATGCATGTCAAGCCTTCCCGAGCGAATGCTGCCCGTATTCCTCTTCGCCTTCGCCGTTAAATTGGTGACGCCGCCGGCTGTGCATACGGTCACATTACGTCTCGGCGATCTGGGCAAAACAAATTTATGCCCGGTCAGTTTACGTTCAATAAGAAAATGCATACTTTGTTTATTGGCGTTGGTATATTTAGTTCGTTTTTAACAAAGGCTAGGTCACCGTCCTTTTTTTGAGCGCTTGGCTTGAAACAAGTCCTTTCTAGACTACCTGTTCTGTTATAGCTTTCAAAGCGATTTTCCGCACATTATGACAAAACTACGTGCAGCTAGACAAATGTAGCGCTACGATAATGCTTCTTTACTTTGTTGCAATGTTCGGTGAAGTGTAATTGTTGCACACTTGAGATTTTATATTGTATACTTAAGTCGATATGCGACAGAGTGTCATCTAGGCTTTACGGGAGTGTCAGACGACATACGCTCACTACACTTCTAAAAATGCGTGCTCTGTAGAAAGCACGCACACCTTCAATGCAACGCAATTCTTCAAGTGTTTATTTAGCTGTGCTATTAACGCTCTATCATGACAGTTTTAAGCCCCCCGTTCGAAAGCACTCACTAACGAAGGGGAAGAGTCGATACATCAAGTGGTTGTGGGCGCCTTCAGTTACATTGCGATGGCGTATATTAAAGACCTGAATCAGCTGAGTCGAGACATTGAGAAATTACAAAGAAGTGGTGTGGTGCATTCGGAGGAGCTCAGGGTAAATGTTTTTAACTAAGTGATCATTGTGCGCCAATTTTTCAGTGCATGGCCGCCCTTTTGCAACGTCTCTCCCCGTGCCTTGCTCACGGCTGTCATAAAACTTCGTGTTAATATGACGATTTTGAAAGAATACAAACTCTTTCATTTATTTGTTTCAAGTGGTACTATACAAGAAAAGGCAAGAAACACGTACACCTCGCCGTTGTGGTTAAGGACGCTTTGACACATTCAAGCATAAATCTTCGACACGGCAGAAACAGGCGACCACCCCGCATCAGTTCTACGTTCTAAACCAAGCACACCCACAATATCTGCAATTATTTTTTGGCAACCCAATCGTCCTGGTGCTTTGGATGGGCTAGCACAATGAATTGTCGGCTGTGAATATTGCTTTACCGCTCATCGACAAAGGACTTCGCCTGCTTACAAGACAAGCAGTTTAAAATATCAGGGTTTATTTTACTTTTGCGTAATGAGTACATGTAATGGAAGAAGAATTCAGTTCGGCCACATTGCGGGGCTCGTTGGCAGCGGTAGAGACCCTGCTTCTGGGGAGAGGGGGTCCCGTAGATTATGTCAGCAGGGAAGCAGCGCATGCTCTGTCTTCGTGAGTCCCAACGCTCGTGTACTTTTTTGCGCTTACCAAACCTCTTTTTATGCAGTTTTCCAATCTACACGCGGTGACCCGATTAGTTTTCTTAACAGCCGTTCTTATCTAACTTTTAAATACTTACAATACTCTTTTTTGAGCTATAAAGACAGAACCGAAGTTTATCTAAATAGATAGGCTGGCGCCCACAGAATACGCATACGCCTGTCGCTAAGCAGTACCTTTCAAATATTTTCGCAAATAATAAAAAAGGAAAGTATCAGGCGCCCAGCAGAGATCACGTAAACCGTGACTGAGTGAATTTGCCAATAGTCACGTGTGGAGCAACTTAGCAAAAAGCGCGCACACCAGCTCCCAAAGAAACACGCAAAATATTCCTTTGCACGTTAAATTTTAGAAGTCACCGACAATTTTAAAGGTACAGCTATAATTCAAGCCCTCCCGGCATTCGCAAGCTGCCCAGCCGTGTCATCGGTGGTGGTTGCGGTGTTTATTGCAGCTTCGGCATAGTCACATGCCTGTTACCTCCAACTTTACGAAAACTAAGGCTGCTCTCCGTAAGCCCATAACTTGAGCATTAAATTTAAATGTCTTTCTCGTGTTTTAGGATGAAAGTACGCCCGCACACGTGCACAGTAGTCGCACGCAAATGTGCACGTACTGCCATTCAGGTGTTCGTACCCCGAAACATCCAAGCTCGTTTTCTCACAAGGCATTGGGTGCGGTTACGAGTGGGGGAAAAAGACGCCGCCAAGTATCAACCAGAGTACGTCGAGGCGCCTAATAACGAGACTGCGAAGCAAAAGAGGGCCCCTGGCGTCGTTCTCGCTGCGGTTGCGCTCTCCGATAGACGTTTTGTAGGTAAAGTAAAATGCCGCGCTGCACATTCACATCGTTTAACAATCATTGGACGCCCCGTGTGGCGCCAAGGTTGCCGCACACGGAGTGGCAGTGTGAACACGTGTAGGGCGGAAGAGTTGTTTTGTTGCGTGCGCCGACAGCGCGACCAGCGGCTCTTCGGGCCGCGATGACTCGCTTGGTAGGTTTTAGTTCTACTGACAACACCGTGGTCTCATCGCTTCCGGCCTACGCATATATCACGCGGAACGTCATGAAATTGTGCGAGGGGTAAAATACGCCTTTCATTAGGTAATTTTCCGGCAATTAAAGCATCTTTCGCTCCCGATTAAATGTTAAGAAGGCTACGGGGCGGTTGAACCTTCGTCTGATCACAACGTGCTAGTTGCATTCAGTCCCAAAAACCCAAACATTTCGTCTGGCTAGCAGTGTGTGCGCCCGTCTGTCAGTTTGTCTGCCTGCCCATCCGTCTGTCCATAGATAAAGCCGTCCGTTGAAAGGGTACAAGAAATCTTGAAGGGGTAGTTTATATAAGCAAAATCTCTTTTAACCACTAAATCGCTCAAATGCTTCATACTTGTCCACAGTGTTGAGTAAAAGGATACATTAGGCACTTTTGAGAGAAGCCATATATGCTCTACTGGTACTCGCTGTGTTTTTTTAATTGAAAATAATTGTACGCGTAATATTGCAAGAGAAAATGAAGAATGCGCGCTGAAAACAATATTCCTGCCCAAAAACACACCAAATATCTGGCGTGAGTTTGGGCTTCGTGGCGATGTTCCAATAGATCCAAGTCAAACAGTATCAAAAGCTTCCATTAGATGGCGCGTGTAGTTGAAAGCGCGAAAAGTGATTTGGCTATGGCAAACCTCATCCGTGCTTATTTTGAGATGAGCGCAAGGCAAGGGATGAGCGCGAGTAATGGGCGCAGAAGAGAACAGCCATTTACGTTGCAGAGGGGCCAGAAGATCATTGTTTTTCGAAGACATTTAAAGTAAAGTGAGCATACACACGGCACATTTTTATTATTAAAGCCGTACTTACACCGGCTACTCTTCATTTTGAATCAAATGTGAATGAGGATTCCTTTGTTTGTTTGAACTGTGTTAACACCGAAAATAAAACCCGACGTGTTTGGCCATATATGTTACCAACTTCGTTAATTTGAATATATTTTGAGGCAATCCTTACACAAGTAGTGTCTCGGGGGACAAAGGTAAAGGCAAATAATGCTTGACGAGGCCACGTCAGCCTTAAAACGAGATCAAGAAAAATCAAGCAGCTAATGTTAACAAACGACTGCATCCAACTAAAAAAAATTGGCCGCGTATATTCTCCTCTCGTTCCAAATGTCGACGAAAGACGATGGTCATGTGGTGCCCCTACCACGTAAACGCCACCCTTCTCTTTCCCGCTCACCTCTTATGCTGTTCCTCTCCCGTCTCGCTCCTCCAAAGTTAAATACGCTATAGATTTTCTGAATTCAGATTAAATTTATCGCGTTCAACTGTTCCACGCCGGGTGCACTACGGTGGAGATCCGTGTGAATCGAGGCACCTTACTACAACGTTTGTAGAGCCGCGTTGTCCTGCTGCATGCACGTTCTAAGCGGAACATGGAACCACAACGTTTGTATAACTGCGTTGTCCTGCTGCACGCGCGGTCCAAGCGGAACATGGAACCAATCTAGTGAAAGCTTTTGTTACTGCTGCCGTTTGATTTCTTAAAACGCCGCTATAAGCATACTGGCGGGGGAGGCAGCTGACGATTTTGGGAATTTATTTTCAGCACTGGATGTATTTCATTTGCCACCGCAACAATTAAGCATCCTGAACTTTTTAATACAGGAATGCTGCAAATATTCCTTATGTATTGATTTTCTACCTCATATTTGCGTTCTTCTTACAACAATGTTGACAACCATGAACATTGCCAGCGGGCGTACACGTTTAGATTTGGCTGTGGATATATAAACCTATTGTAAAGGTTCTATTTTACTGCATTATTTACTCAGTTCTCTTTCACTCCGCTGAGCAGGGTGGCTGAACTAAGTCGCAGCCAGACATAGAAACAAACATACAGACAGAGCAATATTTCTGCGTTTAAGTAGCCCAAAAAGCAATATCACGTTTAAAAAATTGCCATGAAAGGATATCTTTCCCAAGTACCAAGCAAAATTCGGTACTTGGGCCAGTAGGTTCATAGGTACTTGCGTAGGCATGCTTACGCGTTTCGCAGTCTTGGTGTATAGTCTCTATTACCCAACCCAATCCTTCCCATGAGGAACTCTTGCTCACTTATACGAAAAGCTAATTGAAGGATGATATTGTGACATCGTGGTTCATGGGCAGTGTACACTGTGCTGCGCCCCTCACGCCGCATATAACTTTATAGACGGCGTAGCCCATGAACGTTAGAAAGGTCTCAAAAACCTTCTCGTCAGAGACCATACCATGTCAATTGTTAGAATCGGGAAAAAACTAATACTTCCGTTCTTGAAACCGACTATGACATGTAATTAAGCACTCAATCACGGCACCAGCGTAGTGAATACAGGGAGTATTGAATACACGTGCAGTGTCAGATTTTGTATAGGTATCAATCTTCTAGAGCCTCTCGTCGTGTTCTTTATTTATAGTAATGGTTTGGGCAGAAGAAGTAATCATATATTTGTGTTCATTTGTCCTCGCAGCTCGAACATCAGCTGCCTATGTTCAGTGAGCTCAAGCGGTTTCAGCAACAGAAACCTGAGAAGTACAAGGAATTGGCTCACCTTGCTACACGACTCATCCGGCCACTTTCAGGCGCTCAAGAACGTCATTTATACGTGGAGGACCTCGTGTCTTTCCAGATAAGCTTCGAACAGGTAGTGACACAATTCTTTTTGTGCTTCCGGGTGTGCTTTTTTGCAAATCTCGGTGTTTACAAAGCACGGTGTTTTTTTTTTTGTAATGAGAAAAATATTCTTTTGCAGCCCACACACTACGCGTTTTTTGCAGTCTTCACAGCGTCGCTTTTAAAACATAATGCTCTTTTCACACACCTCCCGACATACTGCATTTTGATCAGTTGCGTCTTTTGCGCGGCAAAGCTACCAAATGGTCTCGACGTTATAGCCTCGTTAAACAGGGACACAAATTCCTTCAAGCAACTAAAATTCAAGATTCCATGTCTCAAGATTCCAACTTCCATCCTCGCGCCCTGGGCCGGACACGCTTTTCCACTGAGCCCATGTGGCAGGTTTATAGCGTTTCAACTTAGCCCTTCCTCAGTCGTAACCGAAACACCTTGGAAATACTGGCTCCCGTTCTTTCAAAGGAATGAAGTAACTCAGGACTCAGGACATTTACCCAGCATTATTGGGAAACACAACACTGTTGTTGCTTAGGTGCCTACGAGACATTATCGCCAATAAAAACCTTGCGATGTAGAAACATGCAGGAAATAAGTGATGAGGCGAGCAAACGGGCTACAATCTTAGCGCGACGTTTGATTCTTTTGTAAGGTTATTGTTACGCACCATATTGGGTCTGTTGATAGTGCTACTTAGAAAAACGGCGCTAAAAACGGTGCGAAAGGAAGGATGGGCAAACACAGCGGTGAACGGCCAAATGAGTTTTATTTAGATCAACAACGAGTGTATATTAGAAACGGAAACAAAGATAGGAGGAAAACATTAACGAAAACAGAATAAAAGGAACTTGGTTGTGGAAATGAAAGCAGCTGCGTGTAATGCCTTGTTGTAATGAACCCAATGTAATGAACCCAAGTGACTTATCTACCCTCGAACAACTCGATAGGGAGTGTGCACAAATATCTATCCCCAATTATGTGGATAACGAATACCTCGCGTGCCCCTTGTGCGCCACTCACGATACCGCCTCAAAATGAAGGGACTATCGCATGCTGGCGGGTAGATTTAGTATTGCTTGAACTTTGCCCAGTGTGCAGCTATATTTCTGCCAGTGCCGGTACACAGTGTTGGCGTGATTCCTGAACTGATGGTTAAAGCAGCGGCGCGTTTAACCTACACAGTTTTTGCCACATGAAAACGTTATCTAACATACAACACCTTCTATACACTGTGTAAAGCGATTGGCATGTTTTTTGCAGCATTTTTAACCGTTAACGGGCCCCGCATGCACCGGACGGCCCATAACGCCGTGCTTGGAAATTTAGCGAAATGTAGAGCCTAGAAAATCTACCGGTATATACTATTCGCGTCGCTTACAGGGATCCGAGATTGCTTTGCGGTTGGGAATGATGATTCTACTTAAAAAAATTCTATTACGAAGACATATACTGAGAGAAGTCGCTTAAATGCGAAACGTTGAATGAAGCTATACCCGTGAAAAAATATATTTAGGTTATAGACCACTCTGATTTCGGGGCCACCAAAGGTCCAACTGACGTCCCATAATTCAGCCAATTTTTCAAAATAACCAACGAATGTACGCTTTCAGACATGATTACGCGCAGCAAATTCTCCAGAACTATTAACTCCGGATGAAAGAGCCCACGCCCACTTGACAAATACCAATACTGCACAACGAGCTTTATATTGTTAAATTTTTTTGTCTTTAAAACAACACAACCAGTATTTGTTACAATCTGCTTAAAATCAGGTATGCTAGGCATACTGCACATGCGGTGATTCATTTGCGTATTTGCTTGTGTGAAATTACTTATTAAAGGTCACTCAATCTTCAGGCAGATGGGTCCCATGACTACAATTCTGCACTTTCTGTGAGGTCGCAGTTCTTTAGGTCAGCATGTTCATTTTACGTTTTGGAGCTGCGGCACCCCCACGTGAAATGTAATTGTTACCTGCGGCTAGCGCGATACAGATATCACCAATTCAAAATAACCATGCAAAATACCACAAGAAGTTATAACTGCGGCTTTTACGGCGGGGTTTATCAGCAACCGATCACAGCAAGTCGCCAGCGTAGAAATTTTATGGGCTTCATGTATTCTTGCTGGATATTTATGACCATCTGTGATATCGAGAATAAGCTTTTTTTATTACTGGTCTTCTTTTGACTACTTAAAGGCGATAGTCTATACCTTATGCATTTAGCAACGTAGAATTATGTAGCTATTCAGCGGAGCTACGCTTTTAGCAAAAATGAGTTGCTGCCATGTCATCTTGTACAAGACACTTCCCGAAATATAACAGTAGGAGGACAAACTTGCTTTCAAACTCCCGCGGAAAGTTTAGCAACCTTCACGAGCAACTTTTAGTAACAATAATGTTCCTGAATAAGGACATTACCCCCTGGAGCCGTGTCAATGTGGTTTCATTTTTTCACAGGGTTCACTTATTTTCCGGAATTTCAGGGAAGGTTAGGTGCGGGTCCTCTTACGTGTTGAACGTAAAAGAAAATCTACACAAGTACCAGTGATAGCAAACTACCATTGAACAAAGATTTTGATAGTAACCGTGAATTTACACTTGCTGCTTTTATCATACGACATTTTTGGAGTTCTGGTCTTGTAGTTATACGAACATCTCAGCTGCAAGTAATATTTATAGTGTTTACCTTAACAGTGAAGTAGCGGTGACATGCCTGCTCGGCATTTCATATGCTTGCATACAAGAAATCATCTACCCTATTTCTACCAAATCTCGCCTGATTTCTACCAAAATCTACCAAATGCGTCGACAACCTCCGCCCGATCTCCCTCACCTCCTGCGTCAGTAAGGTTATGGAGGACGTTGTTCTAGACAGGCTGCAAAGATATTTAAAAAGAAGTGAAAAAAATGTCAATACGATGTTCGGGTTTCATTCGCACCTTTCAACAGAAGATATCCTATTGCAACTGAAAACGACACTTCCAAATAGGCCAGTAAGACCACGCCCAAGCCCATCCTCACGTTAGATCTCACGACAACGTGGCTGATTCCGCCATCATAACCAACCTCAGTCACCTCGGCTACGATGAGAAAATGTACGGTTACGTTCGCGACTTTCTTACAGACCGGCAAGCTGTCATCAAGGTAGCTCTTCTGCGATCCGACTCCTTGACATACGGAAGTAAGGTACGCCGCAAGGCGCTGTACTGTCTCCAATACTTTTCAATACAGCTCTGATACTCCTGCCAAGAGAGTTCGAGAAAATCCCGGACATCAAGCACGGCATTTACGCCGACGACAGCACTATTTGGGTAAGCAAAGGGCCGGCAGGACCATGCAGGACCGCCTTCAACAGGCTTCAGACGTGGTGAACGCCTACGCCAAAGGGTATGGTCTCGCCTGCACTCCTGAGAAATCGGAGCTTGTCATGGTGCAAAAACTCCGCCTAGATACAACCGCGGACATCTATATCACGTCGGATTGGACCAAGATCTATCCCTCCCCAACAATCAAAATACTCGCATGATATATCAGGCAGATTGCAAAAACACCCAAAAAATAAAAAAAAAACTGCGCTAGTTCAACAGCCAAATCGCCAGTATGCTTCACCGCAATGCCAGCCAAAATCATGGCATGAAGGAACAGGACATGCTGCGTCTGGTCTAGCCTTCATAATTTCGAGAATAACGTACGTCGCTCCCTACACCACCCTCTTCCAACTGAACGCCGGAAGATTGACACCATCACATCCAAGGCCTACAAAGAAGTCCTCGCACATCCGACTAGCACCTCTACCGCTCACATGATCACGCTGGGAGTACATCGCACACTAGACGGAGTTATGGAGGCACACCTGAACGCCCAAAAAGCGTGACTAAGAACTACTGCCACCGGACGACGAGTACTATCGAACGTGGTGTTTGTGTCGCCAACGGAAACAGATACTGCGGTAGCCCTACCCTGGGATATAAGATCCAAGCTAAACGTTATACCACTTCCAAGGAACATGAGCCCCCAGCATCTCGAAAACAGAAGAACGGGCAGGGCGCTAGCCCTCAAAAGCCAATACCGTGACTCTAGTACGACTGTCTTCACGGAGGTGGCAGACTACGCGCGTGCAAACACCACAACAGCAGTCGTCACCAGCCCCACAGCTCCCATGCAAGTGTAACCCTTCGCAAGTGCACTATCCTCGAAGCAGAAGTGGCACTCGCAGTAGCCATAACGCACACCCAAGCCACGAACATCATTACGAACTCACAAGCGGCGGGTCGAACGTACGCGGCTGTAAGAATTTCTAAGGTAGCCGCACGAATTATAAACCAACCCCCCACCAGAAGAGAAAAGTCAAGATTCTCTGGACACCTGCTCACTCGTCTCTGTGGCAATCAAGCGGCGCACGCTTCCGCCCGAGAACGTGCAGGCCACGCACCACAAGAGGATAATAAGAGGACTAGTCACCCACTCATCACAAACAATGACATCACCCAACACCGCATGCTCACACGACGCACCTTCCCCCCGCCGCCGGCCAGCAAACGAAAGAAGAAGAAGACACCCTTCGACGGCTTTGAACACATTTCCACACCCCATGCAGCTACATACTATCCACCCCACATTATACTAGCCCCTATGCAAACAGTGCGGCAGCGCAGCTACGCTCTACCATATGGTTTGGGAATGCCAGTCAAACCAAGACCTTGATCCAATCCCTAATACAACTCACGAGCAGACTTGAGTAAGCAGCTTTGGCTCGCTGAAAGGGCGAAGATGGCAGGCCGCACCAACGGAGTCCTGAACTGAGGACCCCACCCACGATCCCGCGCGACATAACCGTTGATAAAGTTTTGCTCCTCTTCCTAGCATATAATCCAGATTGCAGACGCGTTTGTGTGTTTCGCAATGAAGCTGCTCTCAGTGCTTCCTTTTACAGGGAAAACTTATGCCCTTCACCTTCGTCTCAAATCTAAGAGGATATTGCTTCCTTGGAAGGGTGCATGATCTGTTCATCTGCAGAATGCACAATTATTGAAAGCAGGAGACCGGCGAGTTATTTGTAACCGTCATCAACAATCACAGAAATAGAGTTCATAGACGACAGTATCGTCCTAACATTTGTAAGGTCTGGAAAAATATAGCAGTAGTTTGTAAGCAGCTTTATTTTAGTGTAAATTAGTAGTATTTGCTTTCCCTTCCATAAAACATTTGCTACGACGAAAGCCACCGTGATCCGTGGTGGACGTTTCTTGTGTGGAATGATAAAAAAAATGTACGCATCGGGGGTTGCTGTTGCGTTTCCGTTATGTTAGCGTGTGGATTGCTGTTTTTGTGTGTCCTATTTACGCAGCATGTTCCCCCCCGATGCGTCGCATCTACCCCATGGTTCCCATCGCGGGAAGATGGTGTAAATTTTACGGTTGCGCCGACCATCGCGATACCAGGCCTGTTAGTCTCCATTTCAAATCATCGGCGGTCACCGGAGGATGTCACCGGAGGAGCGCCGGCGGAGCGACTGAGCGGAGCGGCGCAGTTACCGCGTTTATATGTACGGTGAGGGGAATGAGAGAGAGCAGCACAGAGCAGCGCATGCGCATGTGTTAACCCGCACCCACGCACAGCTGGCACGGCGACGGAGCGAGCGCAGCCGAGCTCTAACAAGAGATCACGCTGCGGTGAGAGCGGCGCTACGCGCAGCTGGTGCGGCGAGGAGAATGGGTGAGGGTAGCGGACGCCGCCGGACGACGCCGGAGGGACAAGGCGGGTGAAAGAGATGCGTTGCATCTAAAATATCATTGGCTTAGCTCGGCTATGCCAAGATATATTGTCACGTGGCTGAAGACGACGCAGTTGTCTTCAAGGAAAACAAGTTGATTGGAGTGAACTTGTGCTCCCCTAACGACTCAAAAACTACACAGGCGGCGACGCAGCAGTACACAATTTGACGTGCGTTGGCGAGCGTCGGAGAGTGGAATGGAATGCCGCGGCGTCTGCTCTGCAGGTTTTTTATCTTTAGGCGCGACTGTTTCTCGAACCCTCGATTTACTTCCATAACAAAGAAGATTAGTCTAGCCTGTTCACGATAGTTCGGAACGCTCTCCCTATCAGAAGAGATAACACATGCGGAACAGAAAGAAAGAATCGAACACGCGCTTCCCTTGGCACACAGTTAACACAGACTGGCGCAGCCGGGAGGTAAAAGCAAAACATAAATAAACAAACCCAATGCATGGTTCGCGGCTTTACCGCCCCTTTAGGAGTGCATCGACCCGATGCTAACATAAGCGACAGTCCGAACAAAGAAAAAATAAAAGTCAGCCATCGTGCGTACAAAAGTTTTAAGCTAATCACGTGGACGACTTCGGCTCGCGTGCGTCGTCGTGATGTGCCGGGATCACCATCGGGGTTCAATTCGTAGGTAAGTTGGCCAATACGTCGTAGAATCTGATAGGGTCCGAGATACCGTCATAGAAATACCTCACTCAGTCCGCGTCGTCGGATGGGAGTCCAAACCCACGATCCCCTGGGTGGAACTCGGCGTCTCGGCGTCAGAGGTTGTAGCGACCGGCATCCACCAGCTACTGGTCCATTGTACGAACTCGAGCAAGTTGGCGGGCCTCCTCCGCACACTGAAGGTACCGTTTGACGTCGGCGTTGAGGTCGTCGTCTTCTACTTCCGGAAGCATGACGTCAAGCATCGTAGTCGGCCGCCTTCCGTAGACTAGCTCGACCGCTGTCATCTGCGTAGTTTCTTGGATAGCCGTTTTGTTCGCAAACGTGACATATGGGAGCACTTCATCCTAGGTCTTATGTTCAACATCGACGTACATGGACAGCATATCCACAATCATCCTGTTCAAACGTTTCGTTAGTCCGTTCGTTTGAGAGTGGTAGGCCGTCGCTCTTCGGTGATCCGTGTTGCTGTAGCGTAAGATTTATTGCATCAGCTCGGCAGTAAAGGCCGTACCGCGGTCTGTTTTAGAACTTCAGGGGCTCCATGTCGCAGCACAACTTGACTTATGAAGAACTTTGCGACTTCTTGGGCAGTCCCCCTCGGAAGAGCAGCGGTCTCAGCGTAGCGCGTCATGTATTCTGTCGCTACGACAATCCACTTGGTCTCGGATTGTGACGTAGGGAACGGGCCAAAAGGCCCATTACAATCTGCTGGAAAGGCCTCGACGGGACGCCGATCGGCTGCAGAAGTCCGGCGGGTCTCGTCGACAGCGTTTGTCGTCGCTGGCACTCACGGCAGCACCAGACGTAGTGGGTGACGTCGGTTGTAAGGTGGGCCCAGTAGCCGCGATGGGTTTGTTTATGTTTTGCTTTTACCTCCTGGCTCCGCCGGTCTGTGTTATCTGTGTGCCAAGGGACGCGCGTTCTCGATTCTTTCTTTCTGTTCCGCATGTGTTATCTCTTGTGACAGGGAGAGCGTTCCCAACTATCGTGAACAGCCTAGAATAATCTTCTTTGTTTTGGATGTAAATCGACGGTTGGAGAAAGAGTCACGCCTACACATAAAACGGCTGCAGAGCAGACGCCGCGACATTCTATTCCACTCTCCCACGCTGGCCGACGCACGTCAAATTGTTGACTGCTGCTTCACCGCCTGTGTACTTTTTAAGTTGTTAGGGGAGCACAAGTTCGCTCCAATAAACATTTTTCCTTGAAGACAACTACGTTGTCTTTGGCCATGTGACATCTGGGAGAGGTGCGGGGTAGATGCACCCTCCGCCCTCGTCAAGCCGACAAGCAAGTCCCACTCGTGCCAGCCGCCGACAGCAAGGTCTTCAGCCGGAGTTTGGACTGCTTCCGAATAAAGTGAAGAAAGAAGACGTCGTGACCACCACCATGATCAAC
The DNA here is from genome assembly GCF_048455015.1 of Haemaphysalis longicornis. NCBI lineage: Eukaryota > Metazoa > Arthropoda > Arachnida > Ixodida > Ixodidae > Haemaphysalis > Haemaphysalis longicornis. Next base: position 122,024,892 of record NW_027526361.1, on the reverse strand, counting down.
GCAGGAACCATGACCAGCACTATCAATCCTGCCCTCGTTCTTCAACAGCCCCGGGAACCACAATCGTTCCGCGGATCCCCCAGAGAAGACCCCGAGGACCGGTTGGAGAAAGTGGAGCGCGTCCGCATCTTTAACAGGTGGGATGACGAAGAAACGTTCCGCCATGTTTTCTTCTACTTAGATGATACGGCCCGAACGTGGTTTAAAAACCATGAAAGCTCCCTAACAGACTGGACTCTCTTTAAGAGGGAGTTCCTCAAAACATAAATAAACAAACCCAGTGCATGGTTCGGGGCAATATTTAGTCTGAGCTAAGGTTCAGCTGGTTATTATTAGGTTTCCTGGCGGCCCAGATTTAGCTGATTATCATGCTTACTGCTGCTGAAAAGATTTCCAGTGCAATCCAATCCATTCGCGGCGCATGTGGCTGTGGCCCGCCAGCTGTGCGCCGTGAGACTCCACTTCTTCCGCATGCGCAGCACGGCTTTCCAGGAGCCACGTGAAGCTGCTCAACCTCGGCCAGTGTAGCTCACGCTACAAAACGTTGGCCGCATATCCACTCACTTTGCCGCAAATGTGGTCGAAAAATTAGTGTCTTCTGCAGTCCCCTTCCTCGTAAATGCCTCTTGTTTCTCTTTCCCCTGCTTGCATGTTTTTTTGTTCCCGTCTCGCTTTCCCCACCATAAACACGGTGGCACTTAGATGAAGTCTGTTCAATTCTTCCGCATAACACTGTTTACTAGCCATCTATTGGTGCTTCCCGTTACGGTCAGATTTAGAATGCCGCCACGTCGCCGAGGCAAGCCAGCATGGCCTTATCAAAATATTGGTCAAAATTTGTTTTCCTGGGTATTTTCAGATGCTATCGCAAATCACAAGCAAACGTATTTTGAATTAAAATATCACTGCCAGTACCAGGGATGTAGCGATGTTTTTCTTTACATACTCCTCAGCTTTTTTTTTATTCAACATCGTGAACAAGTATGAGCATGTTTTCAGATTAGTGGTTTGGAAAAGTTTTGCTGATATAAACTTCTCGTTCAACTCTTCTGTAGTTTTGTCCACGCAGCTGAATCGAGGGACGGACAGACGGACGTACGGAGAGACAAACAGAGAGACCAAATATTTTGCCTTTGACTGAAACGCAAGCAATGATAGCCTTCTTGGGGGCTACTAAAAGGCGTTCAGTAGCCAAAGAAAGGCTATGGTCTTCAAAACTCTACCGTATGTATGGTCTGAGCTCTGACGGTAGCCACGATCAGTGGTTGTTAGGCACGTGCATTACGTCAGTTGAAATGTGCCCAATAGGCGTGTTGTGATGTCGTTCGTGTTCCATTGCTGCCTATTCCTATTGTGGATCATCTACCATAGCTGCCAACAAACCACTGTACAGTGCCTTAATATAGCCTGATTTGGAATGTAGCCTGATTTGGAATGCACTAAACGACGTCTGCAAGACTAGCAGAAAAACCTCAGGAGAAGCGCAAACTTGAGGTATCGTTATGACGGGATTTACTAAAATTCTTCTGTAGCTCTTTAGTAGCTCTTCCGTAGCTCTTTGCCAGAATTTGTATTGAGTACGTTTTTTGTCATGGGGAAGCACGGTAATATTTTCGTGGGAACAACGAATAGGACAGGCGAGAAGGGACTTCTAAGGTGCGCTCTGGCAACACCTGCTGTGTTGGGAGCCTTGGCGATAACTATGCGGTTTAAACAGGCTGACTACCAACGCTTCCTGGTGATCCCTAGAATGGCAGAGGCTGTGTACACACGGAGTATACCAGCTAAAATTCAGCGAACAAACTAAAACAGTGGTTTTGTAGTCCGAACGGGTAAAAGAAACGTCAGGGTTGGAGTACTTCTGTAAATAAAACAATAATATAGTCAGCGGAAATCCATGTTAACATACCGTACCTATCATGAGACATTGATTTGCGAGCCAAGAAACTACAGACAGTTGATGATGCGAGGTATTCTCATAACTCACACGATAACTTAACTTTACACCTCAAACATCTCCTCTGGATTTGGGCCCCGTTATCATTACCGGTGTCGCCGCAGCTGCTTCGTAAATTGGTTCCGCGATCAGAAGCCGAAGCGAAGAATACGGTCCGAAGGTGGTAACTAAAAGACGCGCTGCGGTTCAATTTCGGCACTTAATATTCCTTGAAACTCGCCGCTAAAATTCGGCCCTCAGAGGCCATCCATTTCATTGTGGGGTTACTATCGTTTTGCCGTGTGCTTTTTGTTACTTAAAATAGGTGAATCCCGAAAATTTGATAAGCAGCTTCGTGATTCTTCATTGTTTGCTAATTTACGGGAGACTCATATTCGACACGCAGAAACTAAAATTCTTTCAAAACATTGACCTCTTTGCTATGTAAGTCGTTTCACGGGAAGAAGGAATGTGTTCGAAAATATTTGATGCTGTATATTATGTTACTGTTATGAAAAGCTGGATAATATTATTGGAGCGTTTGGAACTAATTCTGACAAATAATTTCAGTGGTTTATTTTCGAGGCGCACAACACAAGCCTTTATAACTTGAATTAAGAAATGTAAAGAGAAAACAAACTCTTTTTATTCGGGAAAGAGTGGGTTAAAACTGCATTACAATAGCAGAAAAGTCCTCTTTTTTATACTTCAACTTCTGGTGTCCATTGCGTGCACCTAATATCATGTAAACGTTTTTTCAGAGAATGCACGAATACATAAAAGAAAACTTTACAGAAGTTGAAAGTGACGCAAGATATACCATTTCGGAACTGCAGCAGTATTTCGGCGACGTAAGTAATTGCTGTTCTATTGAGAGTGGCATGCAGCAGTAAAAGAGCAGCGACTCACTGATGCTTCAGAGTGAGATTGAGCTCCACTGATCGTGGAGGCAGTGCTACTGCCCCCTTTCACTGCAACCTTAATTAGAAGGAGAAATGAAACGAAACGACAGGAGCACACTCCGTATTTTTTTCATCACGCCAATTCCGAGTTTCCTCCACCAAACACTTACCACATGGTCGCCTTTGTTCTAGTCTTTGTCGTAAAGTCAGTGGAGTGCTGACGGTCTGAAAGTGGTAAAAGTCCCATTAGAATGAACACGGCAAGAGTTTACCTTAAAACAACCCCGAAGATGCAAGAACTTGGAGATTCCAAGTTTTCAAGATTCACGGACGACATAATCGAACTTCTTTTCACAAAAGAGCTTTAACACCTCCGGCATTTTGCGGAGCTGTTAAAAAAAGAGAACCGTGACATAAATCGTCGTCTTCGTGCCGTAAAAATGAGAAAAATTCAATATTAACGACCACGTTATAGGTATAAGTGTAAAAACCTGTTGGACAACTTATCAGTTCGGAAAATGTTTGAGTTACAGCAAAAGCTTAACCAATGAAATTTGCAGAGGTATCTCAACCGCTAGACTAGGTGATCTGAAAATGGGCCACGTAAGGTTGGTTGGTGTTCATGTACAGCTGATTTTTAATCTTAGATTTTTGTACGCAACGTCGGTGCGAGTCGGCACAAGTATGTTTCTGAAACGTTTGAAATCAATGGAAGAATTCATGTGCGCACTGACAGTGCCCCTGCGTTATAACTTACAGATACCCCTCTTGCATCACCTAAACGAAGAGTTCCAAAAAGTGAACATTACAATTAATAGGGTAGAAGAAGTGCTTCTCCACTCCAAACTACACTTCTTTGCGTTCATGAACGCCATAAGGGGAACCAAGCCGTAAGTATCCATTTTTGTTTTTTTTTAATTTGAGCAGCTAGAACTCCTCATATACACCTGGGAAGCATGTTTTCAGTGCTGAGCCGTGGCAGTAATACCACTGTATATGTAAGGTGCATTTTATTGACGATAGCTTTTATTCGGCTACTTAAACATTGAAGTGTTGGTCTGTCTGTATGTGACGCGATTACTCCACCCGCCGACAGTGTTTTTATAGCCTGCTTCGCGACAACCCAAAACACCCTGCACAGTACACAAATTGGTAGCTTCAGCCACCATTCGGCGGAAGGGCGTGGCTTATCCAGAATGGGTAACCACTCCAGATCTTCCAGCATTACTTTATACACGTCTCTAATATAAGCGACACTTTCAATGAAGTGCCCACGCACTGTCGGAGCATCATCATGTGCATTTTGAAGTGCTACGACAGTTTTCTACCTGAAATGCAGACTAAGTGCCATGAACATGAGCAGAAGAATGGCGACTAAGTCCCATGAGCACGCCCCCATTATTGTTTATTGGCAAAAAGCAGATGCGTTACGGCGTTACCGGTAGGCCTTTCTTGAATGTTTGTTGGAGGATATCCCAGTGGAACACCGCAACCTGCAGTGGAACACCGCAGTTTGAAGAAAGAAGATTTAACCAATGAACGCGCTGGCATTAGTTTCACTGTTTTAGAACATATTGTACTCAATCTATCGCATACAACTGACGATAAACGGGAAAAGGTAGACACGCATCAATCATATCTTTGTACGAACGCTTCCACGGTACACTACTCAAATACTCCGAGGAAAACCTAACTCTGCTGCCTAGGTGGTGCCTAGCAGCTGCCTTGAAAACGCTAATAATTGATTGAGCTATCCAGGATCCACTTCGAACAGCCCATAAGTGCCTGTGACAAGTTCATTAAAACACGGAGCTTCTTTCCATCGGTCGAACGTCTACATCCCGCTGTGACACGGCGAGGTCTTGGCGTTGACCGTTTAGTGATTTTGTCGGTCGTACAATGAAAAGCACTCATCTTAAGCTTCTGATAACAGACCTGTGACTTTGCGTCTTGTGACGAGCACTGTAATCTGATTAGCGGCCGCCGTGAGTGATGAGATCGGGTGGCTCAGTCAAAAGATCTCCCGGTATGCGCCACTAGCAACTGCGTTGTAAGGCAGACACCGCCTACCTCAGACGAACAAGTAACCGTTTGAATGCATGCAAACCCATTAGCACAAATGTTTACGCCAGTGATTAACAGCACAGCGTTAGCGGCAATATTTTTTGTGATTTATTTGCAAGGCACTGATAGGGTGAGTACAGACATCTCTTATTGCATCGCTCTTGCACGAACTTGCATTAAGTCAACCTGATTCTTTCGCTTGCAGTGATGACCTCTACAATTACATCGGCTTCGTTCGAGCCTACCGGTACCTAGAGGCCACTTCTCGCCGGTTTAGAGCTGCCGTGGCTCAGATGGACGCTGCACCGGGAACTTGGACATTCCCCGTTCAGTGGATAGTGTGCATTTCCTTTTTAGAGAAGCTTATGCCCCCCATCATCAGCCGAATGTACGTGAAGCGCGAAGTTACCACCACAAAAAAACAAAAAGTACGTGTTGCGCTGACTTAACTTTTATTTGGCGACGTTGGCCTGCCAGCTTTCTTTATTTTCACGACTGCCATAGACCTCACAAATATCTCAGAGAACGCTTCAAAATATCATCTTGTTCCGGTCTTTGGTGAATAGTCGCACAGCCAAATCTATTTCGCTGTTTTCTCTACTCATTCGTTGAAGAAATGCGGGTGCCCACCTACTGCTTAGGCGCTCTTACTAAACAATGATTGTTATGTTCTTACACTTGTATGGGCTCAAATAAGAACACCTGACGGCTGTTGAGGTTTTTAAATTGATGACAACAAATATTTTTACCACCAAAATGCATAGAAGTAAAAATGAAAGCGAATACCATAAATAGTTTGACCGCGTCTCTTGTATGGAGCGATAGCGCAGTTCCTGGCCCTGCAAGGTCATCCGTTTGACGTTACCGCCATCACGAGAGACTTTCAGTGTTCTAAAGTCTGACCTTTCACACATATTGCTTAGTTCTGACAGCTTCCTTTCACCTCTACCTCAGGACTGTGAAGTAGTAATGCTTTGCACAATACAGATCTAGAAAGTCAGCGGTGCGTTACCGGCAGCAGGTACAAAAGTTTTGGCTGTCTGTAAAACGCTGTGCCGGCGACGCCGTTCTTCAGGTGATATCTTCGTTGACGCCACATGTCATTTTATTAAACATTGTTTACTGGGAATTTGAATGAAATACCCGGTGAGGTAAATGGCTGATTTAGCTTGTGCACTGCAGTCACTGAGAGGAAAATAGTTTCATAACAAGAATGCAATGCGGTTCAAGTCATGGTATTGTATCAGCCCCACGAAGAGAACCAAACGGTGAGAAAGTGCAAACAGCACAACTAACAATATTTCTCCAAACTTGCCCAAAACTACAAAATTAGAGCCCTTATTTCCCCATCTTTGTTAAGGTAGAGTAAGTATTTTTTGCGTGCGTCTGTGCCTAAATTCACAGAAAAAATGTCTTTTTAGATAAAATCTCTCCTGGACTTTACCACCTCAATATACAACCGTGAATTTCGATCAAAAGCATGGATGGACCACGACACCAAAAAACAGGCGATTGAAAAGGTATTCCATGCACATCTTGTATTTTTCTAGAGCTCAAATAGGTTCAGCTTTATATACTCAGCAATGGTTCGCTATTATCCCTATTTGCTGCTTCGTCCACTAAGTGGGGAGAGGGCTTCCATAAACAATTTTTGATACATGAGACTGCTAATGCACCTGTGTTCATTGAAGGTGAAACTGCGTTTAGCAATTCTTTATTATAGTCATAGAAAACAGCATACAGTATTCGAAATACCAACCGCCATGCTTGGCTCTACACTGACGGCATTTTGGAGTATTGCTGTGTATCAGCTACGTCGACGTCCCCCCAGAAGGGCTTGCAATCTTGTACAAGATCCTAGGAACTTCACGTTGAAGTTTGGAAGACTTCTTTCGTATTTCTATAACATTGGGGGTACGTAAGACAAAAATAGTACCGGTGCGGATGCACTATATTAAGGTGCTAAAACTTTTGTTTTTCTTTATTAATGAAGCAAGTGTTCATCTGATACAGCTTCTAATAATTTATGGAGGTAAATTTTATTTTGTTACACGTTCACTCTTTGTTCTCCACAATGTACAAAGGCGACGGCAGTTCCGACAGTCTGGCTGTTCCGTGAACTTATCCGTCAGTAGCCCAGTCATATTAGGTATGTGCCAAGGCAGGCCTCGGAAAATTATTACAGGGTGACATTATTCCCGTATGCTAAAAAACATCAATGCAACTTTAATCTAAAAAGAAAGATGGTTGAATTGTAAAGCTTTCTCTGTGGGAAATTAGGTAGGTGGGAATTTGCAATTTGTTTGTTTTATGGGAAATGGTGCCTTGCTGGCATGCACGGAAGTGCACAGAACGACACCCCAAAGGGCAGGGAACGAAAAGATATTTAATCCATCTCACTCGAGCAGCGACAAGTCCACTCCGTCTTCGTGGTCGCGCCGAACAGCCCCCCTTACCCCGCGCTACACACATTTATATCCCACGCAAGGGGTGAGGGGAGTCGGTGATAGCGACCGCCATGGTCCCCGACTACAAGCGTGCCGGAAACGCGCATGCGCACTGGTTTGTGCGCCCACACGTTAAAGTGCTGCGAAGGTACGTTTTTTAAGGCCAGAACTATCGCTAGGAATTCGGCTTGAAATATCGGGGTGAAATCACGTAAACGCAGCGAGACTGACCAGTTAAGGTGGGGACTAAAAATTCCCACACCTGCTCACTCCTCACGCTGGGATGCATCTGTTTCAACAATTGCATAATCCTTAAACCTTGCAAAATGGTCGTTCAATAGTCCAGTTAAAAATCGCGACTTAAGCATTTTAGCGTTACTGGGGAAAATATTATGGAAAGTTAAAGGCGCAGGAGGAACGTCACGGGGCATTGTCAGTACTGTGGGAATATTGATACTCAATGGAGAGAGTAACGTCCGGGCATAAACACACTGTGGTCGAATGTACCGAGGCCACCAAGAGCTGTAAAGGAGTGCCGGTTCTGCAACCATCAATGAAAAATATCTGCTCTGTGGAGACTCAAAAATTATCATAACCGTCAGTGCTGTTAGTAGCTGAAACCGAGACTCCAGGCATGGAATGCGGGCCTCCAACTACAAGATGTTATTGGTCACGCACCTTGGGAGGCTGAGGCACAATCTCACTGCACGATGCTCCAACATAATAAGCTTTCTGAGTTTGTAATCTGGTGAACCGGAAAAGAGGGTGCAGCCACACTCTAAAATGGGACGCATGTACCCCCTGTAAATAAAAAGTAAAGTGTCCCTTCTCATTCCGAAACTCCTATTGCTGAGTCTCCGCAACAGTCCAAGTGCCCGTTCCCCTTTGGTGGCGATATGGTTTATATGAGGACGCCAATCCATTGTCTCTTGCAGACCACGCGAGCGCGTGGCGAAAACCACCGATGCGCGCTCTGGAGGCCCGGCGCCAGTCGTAGAGACCGGCGCGGGGCGCATGCGCGTCCAGTTTTACTCGAAGGCGCGCTGATTTCCTCGCTCCCTGCAGCGGTGCTGAGATGGTCACTGAAGCACCACCGAGCGACGCGTTTGTAGCATTCCTTTCTTTCCGATGGCACATTTGGGGCCTAATGTGACGATTGCACGGGCTTTGGCGCAAGTGTTCCTCGTGTCCTGATAAACGCTTGCGTGGAATGTTTTATTTGTTTGTTGTGGGCTTCATTTTTTATGGGCCATGAGACTAGCGGCTTGCGAACGGCGTAGCCAAATCAAGCGCGTACGAAGCTCAGTCCCACGTACCGTGCTACGGACAACGAAATGTTACCTGTACGAAAAGCGAACCTTTATTCATCTTGTATATTTTGTAAACTATTTGGCCAGTGAACACATATTTCAGCTCGAAAGCAGGCGCCTGCTTTCTGCGGATATCTGACGGACGTCCGAATGTCCGACACCGGATTTCAGACAGAGGGCGTCTGTGGTCCAATGGGTCATACGCGCTTAATTTGGCTACGCCATTCGCAAGCCGCTAGTCTCATGGCCCATAAAAAATGAAGCCCACAACAAACAAATAAAACATTCCACGCAAGCGTTTATCAGGACGCGAGGAGCACTTGCGCCAAAGCCCGTGCAATCGTCACATTACGCCCCAAATGTGCCATCGGAAACAAAGGAATGCTACAAACGCGTCGCTCTGCGGTGCTTCAGTGACCATCTCAGCACCGCTGCAGGGAGCGAGGAAATCGGCGTGCCTGCGAGTAAAACTGGATGCGCATGCGCCCCGCGCCGGTCTCGACAACAGGCGCTGGGCCTCCAGAGCGCGCATCGGTGGCTTTTGCCGTGCGCTCGCGTGGTCTGCAAAATTAAGTCCGCGCCTGTACGTACTCTAGCAGGCATTCGTTGGGGTGTTGCGTCCTGAGACCCAGTTCCCGCAGAATGAGAATCTCGTACCCAGGTGGGAAAAATTCGGCCCGAAAACTTACCCTGAATGTGTCTCATGACTCGTACGGAAACTGCAGGCGCCACCGGCAGGCTGCAGACCCTTGGAAAGCCAATGGCAGTACTCTACGCAGCATGTGCGCGTCGGATGCTCCCACGGCGGCCCTGTAGACATCAAGCTTATCAAGAAAAGACGCAACGGATTGAGGGTCGTGGTAACCGCGGTAGGTTGGGATGTCAGGCTGCAATCGCGGCGTTGAGTCTTGTGGCGTGCCCATGCGTTGCGTAACCATCTCGCATAAGGCAGCCATCCGTTCGAGAGCTTCACCGAAGGCGTGCTCGGGGGACGTGGCCCCAACGACTGCTCCCGACCGAAGTTCCTTGCCTTCTATAGTAGGCTTCATTTCAGGGCGCGACAAGTCAAACAAAAAAGAAAGGCGTCAAAAATTCAAGAGGAGTAAGCGCACATACTGTTACAATGCATGAAAAAACCACGCTGGGCGCCACTATGGGAGATGAAATGTTTATTATTAGGAAAAAAGGAGGTGGCGCGATTGTCTTAGGGGTGGTGCCCTCCTTCCAGGGCCCCATACTCTTCTGCTCCTTTCCCGGCTCGAAGAATCAAGTCCTTCGGAATCCCGAAGTCGGAGCTGGCCAGAGCTGCCTCGCATAGCACGACCGTATTTGTGGGGTTGTTTCCTGAAGGCCAGATGATAGGGCAGGCCCATGTTGCGTGAAATAGGTTGGAAGGGTTTCCGCATTTATTGCCTGCGTCTGTGTGTGTTTGAGGGAACATTTTGGATAGCCAGGATTTGTAAGGATAAGTGTTCGTCTGGATTTGCCTCAGCGTGTGAGCTTCTGCGCCAGAGAGGTTCTTGTCCGGGTTGGGGAAAAGGGCTCGTTCACCTCTTTGGACAGTGAGGCGTTCGCCAAAGCCACTTGGGAGGGGCTGCAGAAGGCTAGGACGGTTAGCCGCGCGGTTTGTAAGATCGCGCGCAGCCTGGTCGGCCCTCTCGTTTCCCTCCAGCTCCTCGTGTCCTGGAGTCCAGACAATGCGGTGGAATTTATTCGACATTTTCGGCTCTAATTTTTTAAGTCGCTTGTGAATTCTTCCATTCATAAGGTTTTGCGTAGCCTTTTTGGAATCTGTGACTATTTGGAGGCTTTGGTTCTTATGCTTCCCATACCTCACTGCCAGGAGGAGAGCACCAGTTTCGGCTTCGTCGGCAGTGGTATCTTTTTAGCGTGAGGCAATCCTTGATGGCTCCTTCGTGATCAATTATAACTATGGAACCATAGAAATGTTAAAAAGAAGTCAACTGTGCAAATTGCAAGAATAGTGCGAAGAATAACTAAAACCAGAGCCGGCCTCAAGGAAGAAGAAACTCTGCGCATTATGCAGGCCTTGGTAGTCAGCCGCCTGGCATATAGCTTGCCTTTCCACTGCCTTAACAGACAAGAGACTGATGAAGCCAATGTCGTACTCCGCACGGCTTACAAAGCAGCCCTCGGTCCCCCAAACTATACATCAAATGAAAAGCTGATGAGCTTGGGTGTATCCGACACCTTCGAAGAAATCAGAGAGGCACTCCTCATCTCGCAAAAACAACGCCTGGAAAAAACAAAAGCTGGCAGGGCTATCCTGAAAAGAGTGGTGTCCCCCGCGGACGTACACTCGATTATTGACAAAGTGGACATGAGTAGAGAAGTACCAACACGACTGAAAGTGCTCCCCCCCACCTCGAAACATGCACTCGTGCCTACACAAAGAGAGAAAAATAGCACGAGTAGCCTTCCTACGGAAACAACTTGAAAACGAAAAAAAAAATGTCGTCTACACCGACGCTGCTTTCTACAGCGGGAAAAATGCCTCCACTATGGGAAATCGCGCCTTGCTGGCAAGCACGGCAGAGCACAAAACGACACCCGAAAGGGCAAGGAACTAAAAGAAATTTCATTCATCTCACTCGAGCAGCGGCAAGTCCAGTCCGTCTTCGTTGTCACGCCGAACAGTCCCGCTTTCCCCGTGCTACGCACATTTATATCCCAGGCAAGGCGTGAGGGGAGTAGCCTCCCAATGTTTGAATTCGATTTATTTAGTCGTTTTACAAGCTTAGCATATGAGTAGACACTTAACTTTACGCATCACATACACCATCAAAGCCTTTTCTCTTTGAAGTTATGGATTTGTAGTGACTGCGGCACACCGTAAGAGGCTTGGCCATTGTAACGCGACGCAGGTGGTTTGCGAACGTTCGAGCACTTCACAAACGTTCCTATGTCCTGAGACGAGTTCGCGTATGACACATGAGGAAGTAATCTACAATCCAAGCTGCTAAGACCTTACTGGAATGGCGTAATCGGGAAGACGTCGGCTTGGCAACGCCTGCGACTGAGCTTCCGTTTCGACGGGGGAAGCGCTTTCTTCTTGATACGCTACGCGCTTCGTCATCATGCTCATAATGTACACTTTGTGGAAACCGATTGTCTAAGGTTGGCTTTTCTGCACTCCCTTCTGATGTTACTATACGCCTCGAGCGCGGCCTGTAGGGGCGCCACTGAAACCCCCCTAGCGGCCCGTTTCGAAATCAGGTGCGGGAGTCTCCGTTCCTTTGCTCACTGTCGCCGCTGCTTTTGCGGCATGTTCACGACTGAGATCAAGCGTTTGCGGGCGTTGGAAATCCATGTTTATGTGGAGCAGTCACTCTGTTCGCAAACGGGGTGTGTTTACGATAGTGTAAATGTTTCTGACGCGATCTTAGTGGGGTATATTCGGTCTGTAAAAGTGCCAGGTGTGTGTCACAGGCCAGCGTTGCGGAACCGGCGTACGCATGGACCTGATTGTAGTTACACAGCCCTGAATTTACTAGCAGTGTCTCCGTAACCACCGGTTCTTCAGATATTCATGCTACGGGTATACACTACGATGTAAATTAGTTTTATGGGCTTACATATCCAGCGGAACACTCATACCTGACAGCACGCCAGTTACTTTTGCCAATATTATACCTCAGATATTGATCACCACCATTTACTAGCCAGTGTGTGTTAATTTGGGAATATTCAACGTAAGTACGATGGATAATGCAGAATTATACTCGGGGATCAGCACACTACAAAGAGTTGTCTTGTGGCGAGGTGAGCGCCCGCAAACATTCACCTGCTACATGTATCCTGTGCGAGCAGCGCGCAGACAGGCTTAGAATATAGTCGGCGTCCGTGACTAAACACTTCTTCGAAATCTCGTCACATGGTACAGGGAGCCTGCAGAATAAAGGAGAAACTGAAATCAGAGGTACTTATCACATATCACACTCTTCCAACGACACCTTTCATCGCTTGTGAACTGCCTACCCTGTATACTTCCAAAAATGCGACCGCCGAACGATCAGCTGTTCGTTGAAGAGTAAAAACAAAACAACAGTAAACGCGAGATTTGTGTGTGTGATTACTAAAACTTTCATTGCTTGATTCCGCTCCGCATATGTATACAGCGTCCGTCTCCTCTACCCCCCACCTATGTCTCGCGAAATAGCAGTGCATAGTTGGTCTGGTGAGCCCTACCTGGCTTAAGTTTCGACAAACGTCTTTAGCATGTTGGAAGCTGCACTGTATTTTTTTTTCATTTCCGTTAGAGCTATTATGTTTCTTCTGCAATTGCACAGCATGTATTTTTCCGTGGTTTCATATTAGATTGCCTTGGTTCTTGCTACAAGGCGTGTGTTGGCACATATTTAATGGCGTACAGGCTTGGAATATACTTAACATTTTCGCATGGTTTACATTCTTATAAAAGGCATCAGTTATTGTCCAGGATTGGCTAATCTCATCCCTGAAACATTTTTCTGCGACGCATATATTCGAAACGAAGCTGCATTCGTTGTCCACGTAGCAAAATGAATCCAACCTCTCAATGTGCCAGTATCAGGTCTAAACGAGCCGACAGTAGAATTCATTTGTGCCTCACGCATTTGGAGGTGACAGGGGTGATATGCTGCTACCGTCGCCGACGCCCGGAAGAGCGGCGACGATGCGCGCAGAACCGCGTCCCCGGGTAGCTCTTGCGGGCGATCGCGTGCTCTACGAAGACGTAGTTGCTCTTTAAGGGACTTAAACGTACTCTTTGCTTATAGACGTCAACATAGCAAGTTTTTTTGAGGGCGCGGAAAGGCGAAAAGAAGCGAACTAGAACCAAAACACTGCACGAGCCCCTATCAGCCATGTAGCGCACATCCCGTCAACGCCGCGGAGAAGCGGCGGCAGGCGGCGCAGCGATCGCGAAGCTCCAGGCGTATATCAGGCGCAAAACAGGCATAAAAGCGCCACTTTAAAACACCCTATTTACCTTTATCGATAGTTTGTCGCTGTACTTGTGTGATCAAATCCGGACGATTTAACCCCCCCTTTCCGCCCTGTACAAGCCATACTCCACTTTTCGTGCGTCTGTTTTGTGTTCCCCTGCTTTTCGTTGTCGCTTCGCCGAAAAGAAAAAGGCCCGTTGCGGGGTCGCGGCAGGTTCAGCTCGCTCGCGGCGTCTCCGATTCCGGGAAGGCGACGTCACAATCACGCCAGCAGACTCGCACTCGTAGATGTGGCGTGGAGGCGGGAGCCCAGGGAAAGAGGGAACAAAGGTGCGGTACAGGAAATAGGGGGACAAAGGTGCGGAACAGTCGGCAGATCGGGTGAACTTTATTTAAGGGGGTGCGAGCGGCAGCTTGGGGGAGTCGACTGGAAATTTTTCAACGTGCAAGACGCTGGGTGACGGGGCTTTTGCGAAGTCCGTCGGTAGGCCGGCGGCGGAACGACCAGCGCCTCATCTCGCGGGTCTCAAGGCCGACCAGACGCCGCACCCCGGATCCCCGAAAAACTTAAGCGGCTGCCCGGTGGCGAAGTCGACTCGACATCGACCGGTTCGCCGTGACTTTCCGTTATTTCCGTCTGCTGTGACTGTCCGCCCGCGGTTGCCCTTAGCCACGCCTTGCATTAAGACGGATGCCTCCTCCTAGTTTTTCCTGTGTCACGTACAGCTTTCGTTCCTGCTCTGTTTTTTTTGTTTGTTGTTGTTGTTGCCTAGTGTTAATCTATAAGCTTGCCGAGAGAGTGTGTCTCTGTATTCCCCCATTGTGTAGTGTTTTTTTTTTTTTTGTGGACGGTGCTTGTCTAGTTAACGCCCTGCGTTACCCGCTGAGCGCGCACGTGCGCGAATTATTCGGCGTCTCCCAGCTTAGTGCCTGCGCGCACAAGGTCGATGTCCGCTTAAAGGTTTTTTTAAGTCAAGCGCTGTCTGTCCCCATTTGATCTCATCTTGTTCATACAGGAAAGAATATTTAGTTTTAAACGTACTCGTGCACCCCTGTAGCCTCTCATTCGCTCCAGCACACGTGCACACCACGGGCCGGCCACCCTGCAAATATAAATAACTGTTGTCGCGCCTTCTTTGTTTGCGCGTGCGGGCAACGGGGGTCATGACAACGTGTGTCAGCGAATTGTTTGGTGAAGTCGTGGTCCGCTACAGCGAAAGGAGCATGATGTGCGGGTGGGCAGCATATTGTGGTTATTCTCGGCGAGCAACGTCCTGCTGGGGGGTCGCTATTAAACGTACGACGACATTGGTCTGCTCGGCGGCGTGTACGCCACACGCTAGCTTCGGGAAGAGCCCCGATTGTGGAACGCGGCGTTCCACAAGCTGATCGAAGTTCCACATAGGCGCCGGACGGATAAACACAGCAGCTTCCACTGCTATACGCTGCCCTATCGGGGCGCCAACTATCGGCGCTCATTAGCGTCATGACGCACTACTTCGCTTCACCTCTCATAGACGGCAGCACCATAATGGAGAAGTTAAAGGGAAGGACATAAGGAGCCTTCGTACAGCTATCCGGCCATGGCTCAGTCGGCAGCGCGTTACACACCTCCCGTTGCGGCCACACTGATTGTGGGCAAGAATCCGAGTGCCGCCGCGCCAATAAACTTTTTCTGCTGATGTCCTTTCCGTGAGGGATATGCCGTCGTTTAGGTTTGTGTACCCTGGCATAAAACACTTTCGTGTTAAAAGTCGATTTAAGCGGAACTACCGGTTTCGCCAAGTTTGTGGCACTGAGGATAGCCTCTACGTTTTCCTATCTTTTCGGTTTGTTTATACCAGAACGATTGTGCAACTCCCGAATTTAACCACTGAACAAACAGGGCCCCTCCACTACTCTGTGCTACAGAATACCGCCCTGCACAAATTAGTAGTAGTTAACCACTTCTGCTAATTTATATTTTCAAAGAGGTAAAATAAATTATTTTGACTTGTGTTATTCTTGTATTGGGTATGATAATTGCTCAAATAGAACATTAGCGTCCCGTCTCTGGTGTCGGGTTGCACACCAATTTCAGCGAATATTTTGTTAGAACACAACTTGTCTTATTATGTTTTGTATATTTTTTTCAGCTAAGAAGATTAAAAGTTGTGCTAGGGCATGATGACTGTCTTCTCAACGACAGTGTCTTGGAAGAAAAATTCAAATACGTAAGTTTTGTCAGCAAGTGGCTACCATACCTGAAGCTCTAGTCGAATACAAGCCTCGCCTCATTTCACCCATTTTAAAGACGATAATCTAGCCTGGGCTACTTAAACACTGAAACTTTTGTCTATCCGCCTGTCTGCTCTGCGATTCAGCTACCCGGAAGAAGGACTAAAGTTTCTGAACGGAGTAGCTGATATAGCCAAATACTTTCAAAATAACATGCTCAGTTGAACCTTCTTTCTTTTCAGCACTGTTGACCATAAGGAAAATAGACCTTTTGAGGCAGAACATCAGTACTTAGCCGATAGTTACCGGTGCTCTTTTAATAGAAATTTGGTGTGCGCTAGACATTTGTGAAAGCGAATAAAAACGCAATGAACATTTTTTTTTTGTCTGAAAATACAAAAAGAGTTCACGTTCGAGCCTATGGTTTTCGGCGCCCTCTACACCAAACACTGGCGAATGTTTAACAGAAAGGCGAGGAAGCAGTGGAACGCGGAATATCAGAATTGATATACCAAACCTCCACCATCTTTCCTGTTGGAAGGGCGATACGGGAGGGAGAAGACAGGCATTTAAGTGGCCGAGCTTGCAGGAGACTATCGTATTTCAATGACATTTGCAGCGAAGTTAGAAGATAAGCGGCCATTTTTGTTACTTTCTCATCTATGGCTGTTACGTTTCGGTTTAGGGAGATGGCAACCGCAAAATGCTTTATTTTGTAACCACAAACTACAGTGAACACGATGACTGCGTTTTAGATGTGCCAACGCTCTTAATCCATGTGGGCGCCGGCTTGTAAAGCAAAATCAAGCAATTCCGCATCATTCCTTCATTGCCGAAATATTAGTATTTGTCACTGAGAGAATATCGAGATTCTGTCTTTCTGTGAAGAGTAGTCTTCAGCAGTAACCGCTTCTTTGTTTATGCGAAGCACAGCATCGCCGTCTACGTAAACGGGAAGATTGTTTACCGATATAAAAGCGATCAGAGAATATTTATCCTCCCATCCGGAATCTTACGCTAATAAATAGGAGGGCCTCAAATTTACAATAGCACATCTTCTTGCAGAGTTTTTTGAAGCACTACGCGTTGAACCGAACGTATGCCCAAAAATGCCCGCTTCAGTTTTGAAGCTTCAACACCGCTACCATTTGTTTTCACCCTTCTCGACGCACAGAATGCATGCTCACAGGGTCTGTTTGTGCTCATAGAAATGAAATTGCAACTATTTGTTACTTAAGTTTCTGGCTTGCATCAAATTTAAGCGGGACCTTGGACCTTACGGTATTCTTAGGCTGAATAATTATTGCGCATATTGTTCGCTGGAAGTGGCTCTCAAGGGAAATTTCGAGGACGGCCACAGAATAACAATGACGAATTCTGCGTACGGTGTAATTGCTGCAGTTTAACATCCTTGCATTGCGCCTATGGCTTTATCAGAATAAAAGCATGCCCGTCATGAAGTGCGGAATCGTGACTCCGAGTTTAAAAAAAGCACACCGGAAAGGCTGTGCCTAAGAATACTGTAGTGCCCTGCCGTTGCTGAAACCAAAACAGTAGGCAGGTAGCAGTGCCACGTTTCAACAGTAATGTCAAGGACATTTGTTAGGTGGCGTCTGCATTCCTTGAGAAAGATTGTCAATTACAACTAATTATTCCTAGTACCCTCCAGTGCAACGCTTTGGCAAGAAAAAAACCTGTCATTCTAGAATAACATAGAGTAGTATTCCAAAACTTCAACTCACTTACTCATTGTACAAATGTGAGCTGAGACTGAGCGTTGTATTATAGACCTTGTATTGACCTAGAAATTTTCGTACATCAGGGCACGTACTACCGTAATGTAGCAACAGTCTAAATATTACAGCACGTGGTGTATGGACACACGGAAAAGTTACCCACGACGCTCATAAGTGGGAGCATGTATTGTAGAATTACCGCTGTCAACATCATTGTAGGTCCAAATACTAAAGCCCGATAAAACAGCCTTTAACACAAAACCCGTTTACTTGTACTGCGAGCTCCCAACAACAGCGTGCTGTCGTACAGCGCTCTTCGTAAAAAAGGGCATTGGGGTTTTATAGATAAAATTGGCTTCTTTTGTTAAGACATGCGTCCTAAAACGAGCTTTTCCGAATGATTCAAGGGAAAAAAGCCGGAATACTAAACCCCATTGCACTAAACCAAAAACAACGATGTTGCAAAAGCATTCCTCACATGCAAGATTAGCGGTGGAGAATTGAACATTATGCATTTTTGTACAGTGGCTCTACAGTCATGAATGAGATTTCACTCTTAAAAAAAACGACTGTTGTGTCACCCACATCTAACCTTCCTGGGGTAATGTACAATCGTCATGGCGATGTCGGAACCACTGGGGTTTACCCTCTACCTCGATTCCTTCCGTCCGATTTCCAGGCTGTATCGCTGAATTTGAAGCTGTATACGCCTTTGAGGCAGTGTATCCATTCTGAGGTACGTACTTCGTACGTGACCGATGCCGGCTATCGTTGTGGCATCTATCCAATACAAAATATTTAACTACCCGCATTTCATGTCTGAATCTCAAGTGTTACAAAACAATTCTTTGAAACGTACTCTACAAATGAACGAAACCAGCTTTTCACGGTACCCCGCTTGGGCTTTCTACTGCACTAGCCTGGGTAAAAAAGGAGATAGAATTTTGATACCTACACCGACTTATGGAAACACATTTTTTATTCACGTTTGAACAGTTAATAGTTTGTTGTTAAATTTTACATCGTTGTTATAGGTTGGTCATCTGAATGAAAGTGAGCCATTTGCTGATTTCTATTACAAATACAGAAAGAACCTTCACCTGAATGAGCTCTCTGACCTGCGAAATTTCCACTGCTACGCGTTGACGTAAGTCATATTTTGGACACGGACGCGGCATTTTCTCTGTTCTGTGCTTTCCAGGATAATTGTCTAATTTAAAACGGGAATTTTATTGCCTATTTGAGACTAAAAATTTCATGTACTTCTGTTGGAGGCGGCGTTTGGTTTGCTCTGTTCGAGGGCATCAGCCAGCGGGCACTCACCTCACTGAACTACATTTAGTGTAACTTGAAATACAGTGGGCAAAACTAATTAAAATGTATCTAATGCTGACTGCATGAGAGCAGTGAAATTGGTAAAACAATTATGATATCGCTCCAGGCCGAATTTAGCTTCCAGAAAGTGTAGCTTCAGTTACTGTGCTGTCAATAAAATAATGTGTTTGGCGGACACTACAAAAGTTATACTAAAATCCTCAGCTATTTAGGAATGATAGTTAAAGCACAATGCTTATCACCAGTTGAAGTATTGCTTTACGCAACGAATCAACAACGCGGCTATAAGGTGGGCTGCATTGGAAGTGCACAGAATGATTTGAACTGCCTTAGTATATTTATGGTTTTATATAAATGGTGTGTTTCGTCATGATCAGAAAAACATTATTTAACGGCGTGAGTTGCCAATGTCATTAACTGCTGAATAGCGCAATACCTTAGCCAGTGAGCAGCTGCGGCAGACCATCAGTACACACACAATGACAGCTGTCTCTTAAAAAAGTGAAACCTTAACTTCCAAACGAGAAAGATAAAAACGAATGTATTGCAGCGTACCCAACGGTTTTCCATATTCCAACGACGCCTCGGAAGTACCGCACTCGCCTGGTAAAGGCGAAGTGCCAGGTCGCTGTTCGAGTACCGCCGATATCCCACCTTCTTCTTTAATGGGCAAAGGTGTCACTAGTCTGGAGCGGTTCTGTGAATGGGGATTCATGTTCGAAAAGCGGTCTTTACCAGAGCTAAGGGACGCTGGGTATTGTCTATCTGGCGGGACCACCGGATATCTAAAACGTCACACTGCCGGGGGTGAAAGAGTCTGGCGGTTTCTTTGTCACCAGGGCTTACCGAAAGAAGCATTCAACATGACTGTCAACATGCGCCTTGGAGTGCGTTGGTGTTGCCGGTCACGTACCGGTAAAATAGGAAGAAAGGACGGCGATCCTGGTGCTCCGAACGTCTGCGGAGCGACAACATTTCGGAAGTTGACGTGGCTTGTTCAAGAGTTCACCCTTGCGGAACTGGGCTGCTGGGAAACTCGGCTACTTTTAGGGCGCAGCCCTCTGTCGCCAGTCTCTGGGCTGAGCCGCGTTGCCGTCGTTCCCAAGTGAACGATGGCAAGACCGACGACAGAAAGAAAAAGCGAACTATGAAAGAAAGCAAAGAAGGAGAGCGTCGCGAAAATGGGAGTGGAGGATGATTCGCCGTGTCGGCGCGAGCCAGCGCTCTCTGAAAGTGGGCGGTCGAGGAGGAGAGGAAGCAGTATGCTGTGCCCGAACGAGGGGCTCGACGGCGCGTCGCTCGAAGAAAACGTGAGGGGGCGTGCGCGTAATGGTGAGGTTAAGGCCCCTAAAATTACTATGGTAGCGTCATTCTATGATCTCTCCACCTTTCGCTCTCACCCGCGCTCCTTCCCTCCTCCATGTTTTGCTATTTTCTTTTTCTACGGCCAGCGCCGCCCGCCATTGGCCAACAGAGAAGTCACGTGGTAGCTGCTATTTTTGGTTTTTCTGCCTTGGCGGCCGCATCGGCTCGCCGGCTGGGGGATTGAGCAACGCTGCCGGTGCGGCGCCATGTTTGGCTGCGCAGCTTCAGGGCCGGGTTTATCGTAGGCGCCACCGAATAGGAAAGTAATGGCGTATTCGGTTGGGCGTTTACGAGCGCACTGCAGTGCTCTGTAAAGCGGCCGCGCCTTCGGTTGGTAGAATTCGGGCGCTCGAACTACCTTCGGTTGACGTAGTCCAGGGTTCGACGGAAGTCCGTCTGGTCAGGTGGTAAGTTCATAATAAAATTGAGGTCACTGACCAAGTCAAAAGAATAAAATTGACGTTTACGATCCCCTACGGGATCCTTGTTCACAATGAGGCGAGGCAAGACGTCGTCGCCTGGGGATCCCGTAGGGGTTCCGAAACGTCAATTTTATTCTTTTGACTTGGTCAGTGACCGTACCTTCGGTTGAATCTTTCGGAGCGTCAGCCTCCGACTCGGAGCGCTCCCGACCGCTCTGATTTCGAAGTGAGATTGTGGCGCGATCTGGCCGGGAGGACGGGTCACGTGGCACAAAATGCCGCGGTTTACCACAGCCGGACTGTACAAGCAGCGAGCGCGCATGCGCGCCCGCCGCTCCTTCATCCCGCTGTGGGTTTGCCCGGGGCCTTCCCGCGTTGGCTGCACGGTGGCGCTACAGACGCGCTGCTCCGGGATTGCCGATGCATTCAGTTGGTACGCTGTCTCTCGCGCTCTGATTGCGAGCCGCCTTGGCATCTGGCGAATCAGAGCCAGAGGACCGGAGCGGCCAACCGAATACGCCATAAGTATTAGCTGCTCGTTCCGAGTAATTGTTGCATCGATGTCACTTTATGTTGCTTAGCAGTGCCGATGTGTTGTGCCTTAGGCAGCGCGAATAGGGTCAGGGATGGCAAAGACCTCGTTATTCGGTCCGGGAAACGCGACGCAGAAAGGAGAAAAGTTTGCTTGCACAGATTTGAACGGGCAAAAATTAAGCCGACGCTGTCATCACTCTTTCCTGAGGTAAGTTTCTGAATTCTTGTTCTTGCTTTTTTGAAATCTGAAAAGCTTGAGCGGTCACTTACGAAGAAATACGTATTCCCTCCGCGACCGTCGTCCACCCTTTGTTCTGAGAAGGCATTGCGCGCAGCGGCGAGTTCGTCACGTCGTAAGCTTTGCTTTGGATACGAGGCCGTGTATTTGTCATATGCGCGCTTAACTCCCAGCATAATTATCAGTGGCGTAGCATGTTTACTCGCTTGTCGTAAGGTTTTCGTGACGCAAGAATTATTCACCTGAATTGGTGCTTGTTTTGGCCGACGGCAGCTTGCGTCTGACCATGTAGCGTGTGCGTTCCGAGTGCGTGCAAGCTCATTGTGGCGTGAAGTCATGTTTTGTGTGTAAGCGACCAGGATAGTAATATAGTCCCGTTGTTATGACATTGGAGGAATTTGCTGCGTAATATGCGCTTGGTCGGTGCGGCGCAGATTGAGGCTGCAAAGAGAAAAAAATTGCGGCTAGGAAAAAAAATATAAGGCCACCTTATTTAGTGAGCCCACCGTTGACGTACGTTTTATTCGCAATTTCTGTTACCGCTTTGTTAAATTTGGGCAGGTTTGAATGGCACTTGAAATACATATTCGCACCGCAACGGCCATACGCCCTTTCTTCCATGTATGCACAGTGCCCAGATGACCGTTAATTACATCTTAACGCGTGAGGCCATACTTTTGCAGTGTGTGCGTTTACATCATCTTAGTAGTCGACGGCGCATCGTATCCAGTCATTGCAATGTGAACCAAAACACACGGGGTGACTATATTATTCTCCGCAGACCTATTTTTGCCCAGCAAAGCGCTTGTTAAACGCATTTAGTGTAAGCGAGTGTAGCGTGGACGCGGCACTGAGCAGATGCGCGAACACGAATTTAACCATGCTACGGTATAACGGTCACTGTCTTCTGCAATGCATTATTGACTATATTTGCGGAGTGTTTATGGTGCGTCTCAAACTCGCTGATGACATTCTTCTCAATATCATTATTTCACGGATCAATTTGAGCAACGGATATTGGAGAAGCTTGGCGTTAAAAACTAAACCCAAATACCACTCCCAGCATTTTTTCTCACAGGAAGCCACGTCAGCAGCACAAGCCACCTGCACGACGTCATTACGGACTTTTGTTCCAATAAAATATCCATTTGGTGGCACCAATTCATTTTTGTGATATACATTATTGTTTTCTTTTGATAATCATCGTGACATTGGTTCTGTTTCGAATTTCTTCCGGGTGTATTCCTGTGTTAGTGGAATGTACAAATACGCCAGGATATATCACAGCACAAAATAATTCTGTCCAGGCGCCTCCATTAATAACAGCTGTAAACTACCGCGCCTGGTAAAAAATGTATTGCATGAATAATTAGTGTAGTAATTTTTTACATAATTTTTGCCCAGGGGGACTCGATCGCTGGTCTTTATGAGAAATAGGAGACGACAAATCTGTAATTTCAGTTTACCCGATCGATTGATCGCAGTCTTCTCTGGCGCGTATTCCCAGAATTATAAGCCTCCGTTTTTCATTCGGTTCGTACATGAACGTACGGCCGCAAGTTCAGTTTAGTGTATCCGGCTGCGATGTCCGGGAAGCAGGGATTTTTTACGTCGCTGTACTACGTACACACACGCACAACAGCACGTGTGTATTTTTTTATTCTATTCACAGCAGCCTATAACGATATGAAGCTGAAAGAAACATTTCTACAAAAACGGCCAAGCACTTTAAGCTGCGCGGAATTAAGGTAGGATGTATGTCGGTAGTAAAAGCGGGCGCAGACTGAACGCCGCTAATGATTCACAGCCATCGTAAGAAAGGCGAATGCAAGAACACCAGCGCAGCACTCGAACGATGGCGTTGCGAATGAAGCGCTCGGTATACTGCGGCTGACAGTGCGCAAGCCCTCTGTGCAGTGATTGCCCGACAACAGTCACGCGAATGCAAGAAAGGAATTACCCCAACAGTGCAGTTAGAAATATCCACGTTCGATCCTTCCGCGTTCATGAACTATCTTCAGATGTTACAAGCATGCCGCAGACGTAAACAAACACCGCGCTGTGCGTATGCGTGAGCGGCATCCACCCCGTACAAAAAACCCCTTCTAGAAAAATTTAAAAAATAAAACAACCTCACTTCGTGCGTGTTGGTGAAATAAGACCCTAGAAATCCTACAAATTCCACGAAACAGCGATTTGGTGCAAAACCCAGGGCAAACTGCAAGAACTCCAGCGAGCGGACCGTAGCGTTGCGAGGGCGTCTGCTCCGAAGCAGCCAAAAAAATGGCGGCACCGCTACCAAGGGCGTGCGGCACCGCGGGTTAGGGCAAAGAAAAAGAGGTAAGCGGCGGAGAAGGAGGGAGCGGTTAGCGCTACCTTAGTAATTTTAGGAGCCTTAGGTGAGGTACGTTTGCTTCCTAAGACGCAGTTCGCGGTTTTTTCCTGAGACGCACTTCGCGCCACCGACGTAGAGGCGCATCATTGCTGCCCTCAAGAGGACCGACGATTGAATGCTGCCTCAGGGCACTGATGCTCGCCCAAATATCCCTTTACCGAGTGTTGTAATCGCCAGCCATTTTAGATGCGACTGCATCTCATTCACTCGCCTTGTCCCTGCATCCGGCGTCGTCGGCGTTGTCGACGTCCGCCCCTCCCCCATTCTCCTCACCGCGTGAGCTGCGCTCTCCGCCGCTCACCCCCTCTCCTCTCCGATAGCGAACACTCTCTCGCGAGGGGCCTTGGATTGGATGCGAATGGTTTGGCTTGCCTTGGCTTGGCTTGGATTGGATTTGGATTGCATTGGATTAAAGTGTATTGTGTTGCGTCATAGCCGCGGCAGACGCACTGGCGCCGGCGCGTCCGCTCACCGTTATGCGCGCAATTAGACGCGGTGCCTGCGCCGCTCCGCTCCATCTTTCCAGCGCCGTTCCTCCGCTGTCCAACGCTGCAACGTGAACCCCCTATGCGTCGCATCTACACAGGGGATCCCGCGAGGGGAGGTGGGAGTTTTTTTAACAGAGGAGCTGTTGTTTCTGTCCGTGAGTTTGGGGTTCGTGCGCGCTGAAAACGCACTGCGAGGAACGTTATCGCGTAGGCGTCGCGCAGCTGTCGCATTACCCGCTCAACAACGGAAAGACACGTGACAGCGGTCGCCGCAACACTCGAGAGGATCGTGCGAATTCGCTCAGTATCGTAGGAAATCCCTTCGCTCGGGAGCCCGCATCGTCGTGTGCATGCGCTCCGTATCGTACAAGAGACCTCGCACGCGACGTCTTCGCATGGCCGAAGAAGAGGCCGCGAAGCGAAAGGCAGGGCGTGCTACTGAAACTATGTGTCCGTCAGTGCTCACCTACAACAGCTTCGCTATTCACGTCTTGCGCATGAGTGCAAGCTTCCCCAGATTGTTTTTGTTATTTGCCAAAAACACTTGCCTGCTGCCTTTACTAAAATTTGTCACAAACTTTGGATCATACGGGGTTACCTTTTGTTAGAGTTGTCGGCACGTAAGTCTGCATGATTATTCACGGTGTACATGCAGAGTAATATATAAACACGCGTGTTTGATTAAACGTGGTTTGAATCTAGTGAAAAATGTGTAACACCGGCATTAGCTGTTTTGTGAACGTGGGCTAAATCCCAGCACTTCCGACTGCAACTTTTGTAGTACGACTTAAAAGATTGCATCGTCGCTTCTTTCGAAACAGCCTTCCGGTTCAGAAGTTTTCATCAGGGGATGCCTCTCCATTCGCTATAAAATGACATAAAAGTTTTAAACCTGAATTTTATTCCTTTAAAACGATTTTCTAAAGAATCAGTAATAATGAGTTGTGAAAGGGAAAACTGAATAAAAAGTGACGTGACGAATGGGAAGCTAAGGGGGCCTAGCTATTCTTGGTTTTATCTGGGTGAGTATTCTATGTTGCTATCCCAATGGTTAGTGCCGCAAATGTCCAATCAGCGTCCGAACCTCTTCCGAGGGGATTAGCGGCACAGACATTCACAGCAGGTATAAAATCCTGAGTGTGACTGCCCCGGTAGCCGTCAGGAAGGAGAGGAAACAAAATAAAAATATCTCAGTTTTATAAGAAATCGCCAGCAGAACTTTGTTTTCCTAGGTATTGCTTTTTTCGTTTTGGAGTGCAGTTCGATCTGAAAGCTTTAGTAAAGTTTCCTGAGAAAAATGCACACTAGCGCGTGTAATACCGTGAGTATACATTGTAATATATCTGGAAACCTTTTCAGGGACGTTCGCGCATACCATTCTCCGGAAGCATTTTACCGCCAATACACCAATGAAATAGGTGAGAAGCTCCAATCATAGGAAAGACGGGGAATCGTATCGACGCCCCTTAGGTTGATAGGGAAAATTATATTTCCTAGGCTCACGCCTGCATTTTCTGTCGACATGTACACTGGGTATTGATGCTTAAGCGCCGCACCATGTGTTACCCTTTTTGCCCCTCTGCATGCCGAGCATATTGTTCACGGCGAAAAGGAGCCCCGATTCCTTAATTGAAAGTGGCAGGTTTTTATTCAGAGTTTGTGTGTTTGTAAGTGCTGATCCCGAAGACGCGGGATCGCTCCTCGGCCGTGGTGGCTGCTTTTCTAATAGAGGGGGAAACCGCAAACGCCTGCGGGTCGAGATTTCATCACGCATGAACGGCTTCCAGGTTGTCAAAACTAATCCGGCGCCCTGCATTAAAGGGACACTGTAGTTATTTGTAAACATTGCGGGATTACCAGAGAAATTGTAATCCGGAATCCCTAGGCCATGTTTTGAGCGCTCTGGGTGTGTTTATGCGAATTTATTTAGTAGAAAAATCAAGTCGAAAAGGCTGTCCTCCTCCCTGCATCCTAGCCCATCTTCTGTGGCGTTTTCGTGTGACGCCAGGCAAAAATGGCTTGACTTGATTGCGCTACCGCACTGCTCGCCAGAGTCCGGCGTCCCTGCGTTTAGCCCTCCTGCCACCGACGGTTCACTCAGTTGAAACAAAGGCACGACGCCTTTTTGAATGGAAGAATGTGACTTTGTTTGTTAGTTTGTAGTTTTTAAATGTAGTTTGTTAGTTTGTACACTGTATCAAGCTCAACACCCAGGTCGCTCCAACCAAGCGCTGCAGAAGCGCACATGCGACGCTTCGCTGACTGGTATGCTAGTAGGAAAATCTAAAGCTAATCGAAGGTGGGAGAGGAGTCAGCGAAGCTAATATGGGTACTAAGGAAATAAAACCAACTAAAACTTTGACCGCACAACGTAAAACGAGGCTTCAGGGAGCACTTTTTTGCACTGAGTGAACAAGCACAGCGGTTAGCAGCACGACCCCACATCTGCGAACGCTTTCGCGTCTATGAAAGGCGATTTCTATACGTCAGATAATGTGGAAATTTGGTGGACGCTTACAGCACGAGCCCTATACAACAGTCATCTAAGCTGCTTGAAATGCTGAAAACATAGTATAAAGTGGTTATACATTATATACCTAATATTTCCATTACCGGCAGTGTTGGCTCGTGGCCGAGTGGTCTGGAGCATTAGGTATGTTGTTTTGCAAGTCGCAAGTTCGACTTCCCGATGGTACATCCTCTTTTTTTGTAGTTTGATTTTTCGTTTTCAGCCCATGTTTTCTATACTGAATGCAGCATTTATTGGCTGTAGCGTTCATTGCTCCAGGAGAGAGTTCGGAGAACACGCGCAAACTGACGCGCTATCGAGTTCTCGTTGGCGTGCTACCGCCATAAGCACCGAATGCTTTCGGGCAGTGGGCACAGGCCAGAATCAGCAGACCCTTGGGCTGGTGCGAACACGCTTCTTACGATACAGGCATGAGTGAGGCAAGCTCCAAATATGGGGGAAGAGCGCATGGCATTTGAGCGTCTGCGGTGACGCGGAGGGCGCTCATCCGCCGCCTCGGCCTCGGCTACTGATTGCTACGAATCCAGGCTGTCCTGGGAGGCTTATCTTGGGCATTTTACAGCCGAAACATGGCAGAAGCGCAATGTGATTATTACTGAGATCTGAAGAATGCCCATCCAATGATAACGTCGGATTTCAAGCCTGTTGTTTCATAGAACCGAAACGGAAACTTGTTTGCATCAGAGTCTTGGACATCGTCCAATCACGTAGCACTTTTACCTGACGTCACTGCGGTTCCTTGTTGTAGCCGCCGCAAAACGCGCATGGTAGTTTTCCTTCTTTCAATATTTACAACATAAATACCACCTTATCGCCCACAAACGATCGGTGAAAAGTGTGTTCATTAGAGCCAGCCTACTGAGTGCAAGCAAATTGAGGAGCTCCAAAAATTCACTTCAGTGTCCCTTTAAGCCGTGCGTCATATCCGAAGTGTAGCTTGGGCGCCTTAAACCCCACAAGCGATCAATGATTGTACGCAACAAAATAACACATTAATGCTTCCCTTGGAATTATTGTTTTGAACCGCCAGATTCAGAATACTCGAAAGTATCGCATTGACCTCACAGCTGTGAGATTTCTACTGCGTGCGCAGAGCGATAAAACAATGATTGAAATGATGGGCGCAAAATAACCGCGGCGTTGTTATTTACATCCCAATGTTTGAATTAGTGCGCGCAATACTCTCCCAGCTTACGGTTTGGACGAGCTGTTTACCCTCAAACGTTATTTAGGAATTCCAGATTAGCGGTTTTACTGTTGTAGAAACGTTGCTCACCGTAGTGGGCGTCAAGAAGTTGTGCTAAATATTTTAACTAAACATAATCCAACAATTTACAGTTATACTGTTCGGACTACTGCAAGACGCTTTCTTCGACGAAGAATTGCCCATGTGAGTAAACATATATTTCGTATTTTTGAAAACTGTAATATGAAGATGTCGAATTCACTGACAGAATGACAATTAGAATTGTGTAGCAGAGTCAGCGTCCGATGACGATGGCAGGCGAGACTACAACCGTTTGACGCAATCAGTAACATATTTATGCCTGCTGCCTCACTTGAATCCTTAGGTTCCTCAGAATATGGCGCGCGTTGTGTATTACATCGAATCCATTTAAGAACCTTGGCAGAGCGTCTTACAGGAACGCAAAAAGAAGATAGGTGATTAATGTATCCTGCTTCGCTATGAAGAATGTTTTGTTTCCTAAGCACTTCACATACCACTCGAGCCAAACCTGGAAAGCAATTGAAGAGGATCGATGGGTTTCTCAGCAGCCTGATAATCTACCTCCAGTAGAGGCTACTGGGATAACCCCTGTTTTTTTTTAATTAGAGCTTTGACACCTTACACGTCTTGCAGCGTGTTGCCGTTAACTATTAACTGTACTTGTGAAAACCGTCGTCGTAACAAGAAAAAATTAGGTCTTAGATGCGCAGCACATGATACACTTGAGCAGAACAAGGGATGGCTAAAAGCCTGGTAAGAAATTGTTTCCGCATAGAACGAATGCAGGAACCTTCAGTAGAGGGCATTTTCTACAGTTTTTTCAATCACGTCATAAGCTTTTTATAGGCCCAATCATAGCGTTGTAAGAAAGAACTGCTGGCTAAAAATTTTATGTGTAGGGAAATGGGTAAACTAGTACCGAACGCGTGCATTTTTTTATTGGGAATAAGTTATAAAATGAAAAAAAAAACATGAAATCATTTTTTATCAGAATAAGAGAGAAGAACAATAAAGTGCGCGGACCATACGCACCCCATGATAGTTACCACGTTGTCACAAACCAAGTTCATAGCTTTGAAGCAAAAAAAAAAACTAATGCGGTCAGGCCACACAATGCGACAGATAATGTTTGTAACATTTTTACATCTCATGGGCATTTTCCTGATATTTATGCCAAGGGAATAAACTAAACTACACGACTAATTACAGGTACCTCAACCTTGGTACATTCGGTGTGCTTGTAAGCAAAGAATTATGGCGTGGCTACAACCGAGAAGGTACGTCTAATACTACCCTGAGAATTGTGGTGGCCACCGATCAAAGCCACTTTATTACTGGTAGAGTTGGGTATATGTTCGCTTATTCGACGTTCTAGGCCCAATGGCAAGTCAATAAATACTACAAAGTCCCTACGCTCGAATCATAAATATTTTGACGGTACTTTCAGGCACTTCAACAGTGTTTGAAATGCGATTAGTTTAAGTATGTTAGATTTTTTCTGGACTCAGTCGACTTGCCAAGCCACAAGAAATAAAGCGTGAATGATCCAAACCGTTAATTTTCAATAACATATTTACAGCCGCGGCCGCGCTCCGAACACAAGCCGTCCTGTGCAGATCTGTTGCGGCTCCTGGAATCACTCTCACAATTACAATGCAAGTTCAGTGTGATTGTTCTGAAGGTTGAACAAACGGCGGCCCTATTGTTTCCGACTTTTCTAATGCCCAGCTGCTCCACCTATAATTTCCGTGTTTCCCGTTTGGCAAGCGGGTCTGCAGTTTCTTGGGTCCTCTTCTTTTGGTCAGCAGCATTATGCAAGCGATGATGACACACGGAGCTGAAACTTGGCCCCTTGCTAGACAACTATAAAGCAAACTAAGGCTGGCTCAAAGGTCCATGGAACAATTAATGCTAGGAAGAACACTCAGAGACAGGAATCTAGCTGCCTGGATCAGCGAACAAACTGAACTACAAGATATCACGGTTCAAATCCAGAAACAGAAATAGACTTGGGCTGGCTTTGAATTGACACCAACCGACAACCGGTGGACAATTAGAGTAACAGAGTGTACACCAACAAATGGGTCTAAAGAAGCGAAGGTCACGAACCCGTTGGAGGGATCAAATAAAGAAAGTCGGGGTAAATTGTGGACTCGAGCAGTGCAGGATAGGAGCGGTTGAAGGTCAGTGGGAGAGGCCTTCATCCTGCAGTGTACCTGAGTCGGCTGATGATGATGATGACGATGATGCACTGACTGCTGCTCGATGGCAGTTCTACAGCACCACGGCTGATTTCGTCAAAAAAGTGGCGTCATAAGCGAAAGTGATGTCACCGTTTGCTATGATATCACTGAATGCGTCACCTACACTACAACTTCATGCACTGCCCACCACGTGCGTTCAGGCCTCAGAATTGGCTCAAGTAACGGACAAGCTTGAAGTAATTGATTATCACTAGAATTAACGCTGCAAAATGAGGCTAAGTGTAGCAGACTGACATACACATACACTCATAAATATATATATATATATATATATATATATAAGAAAAGAAACTTTGAACAAGGTAAAAGCACGATTGTTGCCAACGTTTCAGTCTCTTTGCTGAATCGTTGGCAACAATCCTGCTTTTACCCTGTTCAATGTTTTCTTTTCTTGGGTTCTCTACCAGCTTCATAAGTTCAACTGCTCCCTATATATATATATATATATATATATATATATATATATATATATATATATATATATATATATATGTATATATATATATATATATATATATATATATATATATATATATATATATATATATATATATATATATATATATATATACTGCGATGCGAAGGGAATTAGCAATCACAAGCGTAGCAGATTGTGCGGGTGTATTCGAAGGCAGAAAGCGTAAGGGTACAGGGCCTAACGCAGGTACCTAACAAAACAAGCTCGCTGCCAGGAACGCACGAGTTGGTCCTTCGTCGTCTCCACGATAATCCTCGGAGCATACCCAATTATGCGGATGGCGCTTCGCCATGTACTATGCATTCTTGTGCCACGCTAGCTCGTCTGGGTGGTTACAACCACCCCCGGTAGAAAAAAAACCCATCTTGGTTACTCAAAAGCATGACGAATCTAGACGGTCGTATTAGGGCTTCAACCGTTCCCCATGAACAATTCCACCCCTCAGCGTCGAAGATCTGCGGATGGTGCAAAGAGTTCAACGAGGTAGTTGACGGGTGAAGTGCGTTCAATGATTTCGTACGGCCTATGATACCTGGTGGCCAGTTTTGGGAGAGACCAGGATTTGAGCAGGGTACTCAAAGCCGCACAAGGTAGCCCGGATAAGCTGCGATCTTTGAAACATTCGTCATGACGATGCTTCTAGCGCTGCTCATCGGTTGATGTAAACGAACGAGCATATTGACGGCATTCCTCGGCGCTTCGAGCAAGCTGCGAAATCGGTGTAAATTTGGCTGTGTCGGGCTTGTACGTGAGAACAATTTCGATTCTGTACGACGGCTCTCGCCTGGCAATGCAAACGACGAGAATCCTGTCATCGTCTGCGATGACGTGGTGTAAGCAAATGTTACCAATGGTAGAGCAAGGTCCCACTATTAGTTCTTCGAAGACATCTACATGGAGAGCATGTCACCAAGGATGCGATTGGAGTGTTCGTTTAGCCCATTTGTTTGTAAGGGGTATGATGTGCGGGTAAGATGAACTACGTAGCATTCAGAGGGAAGGTCTTCATTACATCACACAAGAAACTCGCCCTCGGTTTCTCGGCTTAGAGGCGCCTGAAGCGCCTCTTGTCGAAGACCAAACCAATGCCCAGACGTTTAAAAGGCTTCGCTGGGCAAGGTAGTGGCTTCAAAGGAACGACAAAGCGGGGTGGCGGCGACTTTAGGCGTTGGCATTCCGGGCATGAGCGCGCGTACTTGCGCAGGCAGGTGAACATGCCGCGCCAGCAGTATGCAGGCAAAGCCCCTCCTAGGGCCTTAGCGCAACAACATGACCGCAAGTAGAATCACCGTGAAATTAGGTGCATATGTCGCTGCGCATACGTCGAGGAATGACCAGCAACCTTTTTCGGCCACCGGAGACGTAGTTGCCGCAATAGAGTAGCTCTCAACGGAGTGCGAAGCAAGAAAATGTTCGGCCTACGGCCCGGGTTCCTCCAAGAGTTGATTTATCGAATAGAATTGCAATACAACCAATCCATGGATCCTTGAGTTGCTCAGTTCTCATGTCGCTGACGGCAAGAAGCAAGGTAGGAAGCGAGGTAGGAAACGTGAGCAAGCACTGCTGAGCGTGACAGAGCGTCAGCGTTAGAACTGTAAATGACCCGGATGTCGTACTGTTGCATTCGGAGGCCCCACCAACCAAGACGACCTAATGGATTATTGAGGGAGGAGAGCCAACAGAGGGCGTGATGATCGGTGACGACGTCGAATGAGCGGCAATACAAGTACAGCCAGTACTTCGCCGGAGCCCAAACTATGACCGGCCACTCCTTCTCTGTGACAGAGTAGTTCAACTCCGCTTTCGTCAGCGTGCAGCTCGCGTTTGCTAGGACGTACTAAGCAAAACAGGCCTTTCCTTGGGCTAGCTCAGCTCAGAAACCGATCCCACTAGCATCAGTTTGAACATCTGTTGGGGCGGACGGATCTAAATGCCGTACTATTGAAGGCGATGTAACAAGACGACGTAGGTTAACAAATGCGCCTACGCCAGAGTGGGACCAAGCGGAGATGTCGCTGGCACTGTCGACGAGTTGAGCCACAGGCGAATTTATACAGGCGAGGCTGCGTACCAAGTGTCGAAAATAGGAGCAAAAACTGATGAAGCTCCATAGCGGCCTCAAAGTAGTTGGCTTTGGAAAATCTGCTACGGCTCTAAGCTTCGTATCGTTGGGGAAAAATCCCGTCCTTGGAATCGACATGGCCGAGGAATATCAGCTTGCGTGCAGCCAAGTGACACTTTTGTGAGCTTCAGCAGTAGCCAAGAACTTGCAAGGCAGGTTAAAACTTTTTCCAGGCAGGCGAGTTGCGTTTTTAAGTACGAACAGAAAACAACGACGTAAATGAGATCTCAAAGAACCGTCTTCCACTTTATCCTGCTGAAAATACTGTCTACATTTTGCTAGAATGAGCAGGGGCGTTGAAAAGCTCAAACGGAAATCATGAAGTATGTCAGGTTTAACAAAAGAGGCATTTCCTTCAATCAGCTTCCGTCGTCGGGATTTGCAGCACCCGTTTGGTAGGTTTAGCGATGGAAAGTATTCAGCTCCGTGGAAAGAAACAATCGATGGTGTCGTGGGGACACATTCTTACAGGTTATGGTGTTCAAACGGTGGTAGTGGATGCCAAACCTATTGGACCCATCTTTTTATTCTAAAGAACCACAGGTAACCCAGGGGATCTTTGACGGACGAATAATGCCGTGATGAAGCATGTCATTCACGTGATATTCAATGGTGCGGCGCTCTGCCAGTGATACACGATGAGGTCGTTGTCGAAGAGGGGCATATCAGCCAGTGTAATGCCATGTTGCATGGAACAAGAGACACCTGGCGGGGCACTTATTTCCGAATAAAATCTTTTAACCGGGTGAAGAGCATCGGGTTGTCTAAAGAGGTATCAGCAAAAGTCGACAGGGGCTTGGGCTGAGCGCAAGATTGCCTAGTTAAAGCCCACTGCGCTCGTCGAAGATCTGACTAGTTAAGATCTGACTAGTTAGTAGTCGATTGCCTAGTTAAAGCTCGTCGAAGATCTGACACCAACACCCGGCATCAGCCATCGTTTGGGTATCCTTGGCCAATAGCGTCTAGAAGGTGTCATCTTCAACTCTTCCAGGATGTGCCTGACGTTCTGGGCTTCCGTCACCGAAGGGTGGACGCGCTTCCACAAGTCAACCACGTCTTCGATATAACTTGTGAATCTTTCACCAGCTTGCTAGCCTAGTACACGTGGTCGCTGCTCCGTACGGAGCTTGCGTACAGCACGGCGGCCGAATGGTTCACCAAAGCGGTAGCGGAAGGCAGACCAGGTTATAATGCCCGACTCATTATCGCCATATAACTCCTTGGCAAACCCCTCAAGGGAGTAATAAAAGTTAAGTACTTTGTAGCCCCGTGCTATATGTTGTATGCGCTAACGCGTTCGCATGACAAAATCCGGACTTCGACATCAGTGTCGTCTGGTATCGCACCAGACCAGTATTCTGGAGGTCGTGGGTTCGGATCCCACCTGGCGGGCATTTTTCTACACATTGTTTCTTTCCAAATTTTTATCTGTTTCAATGACCTACCACATCATCCCCTTTGCTTTCTGACGTTTTCTTGACTGCCAACTCTTATTTCTGTCTTATTTTCAACGAGCCCCTCATTTCCTATTCTGATTCACTATATATATATATATATATATATATATATATATATATATATATATATATATATATATATATATATATATATATATATATATATATATATATATATATATATATATATATATATATATATATATATATATATATATATATATATCTTGTGAGGCACAGGCCAGGAGACGTCGGGCACCGGTTTATTAAACTAATCCCGCAAAGAGCGACAGGCTAGCGAGCTGAGGTCGAGCGCAGAGATTCCAGAACGTCCCGATGATGATAGCGTGGACGACGATGTGCGCGCCGAGTGACGCTGGTGGCACATAGCATCTGGCACATAGCCACTGAGGAGAATGTCCACATACGGCTGCTAATGTCTGCCTTAGTCATAGCTTACAATATATATATATACTATATATATAGTAAGGAAATGAGGGGCTCGTTGAGGAAATACAGAAACAGAGGTTGGCAGTCTACAACGCCAAAGGAGGCATAGGGGTGTGGTTAGGCTCTGTTTTTTATTAATGTTAATGAAGTTACGATTATTCTTAAATATAAGGAAGAAAGAAAGAAAGAAAAACACGTGCCCAGAGTGGGGACCGAACCCACGCCTTTCGATTAGATCTCGAATGCCTTACCAATTCGGCTATCTGGGCGACTGTGTTCTCCTTCACTTTCTGGGCTATTTATATTTACTAGAAGTGTATCTGACGCTTGAGGGTGGTAGGCAGTGCCACTCTAACTACACGGGGAGAAGTGGACCTTCTTTTCAACCCCCGGGGCGTGACTCAAACGTCTGCAGCCTGTCATGAGCGGGTAACTGGCGGGAAGCCCTTTTCTGCTACCTAGGCATCATGGCTGGTCCCCACTCTGGGCACGTGTTTTTTCTTTCTTTCTTTCTTCCTTATATTTAATAATAATATTAACTTCATTAACATTAGTAAAAAACAGAGCCTAACCACACCCCTATGCCTCCCTTGGCGTTGTAGACTGCCTACCTATGTTTCTGTGTATATATATATATATATATATATATATATATATATATATATATATATATATATATATATATATATATATATATATATATATATATATATATATATATATATATATATATATATATATATATATATATATATATATATATATATATATATATATATATATATATATTGTCACGGGCACACGTATGACAATAAATCGAACTGCTGTATTATAGGCGTAGGTGACGAAGGGGAGAATGACATCCCAGTTTTTATGGTCGGGCTGAATGTAACAGGAAATCATATCCGAGAGCGTGCGATGAAAACGTTCGGTCAAACCATTAGTTTGAGGGTGGTAGCTGGACGTGGTTCTATGTACAGTTTTGGTAGCGCGAAGAACTTCTGCAAGCACGGCCGAAAGAAATACCCGGCCTCGGTCACTAAGAAGCACTTTGGGCGGTCCATGTCGCAGAAATATCGTCTTCAAAAAGAATTCAGCCACCTCTAAAGCGCAGCCCGTGCGAATAGGAGCTGTTTTCGCGTATCGTGTCAAGTGGTCCACTGCGGTAATGACCCACCGATGTCCAGCCGAAGTGAAGGGAAGAGGACCGTAGAGATCGATGCCGACGACTTCGAAAGGAGAGGAGGGGCACGGCAGTGGTTGCAGTGTGCCTGCAGGTCCCGAAGTTGGACGTTTGCGGCGCTGACACAATACGCACGATGCAACGTGTTTGGCAACAGAGGTGGATAGGCCGGGCCAGAAGAAGCGGCTCTTGATACGGTCATACGTTTTGTGGAAGGCAAGGTGGCCCGCGGTAGCGTCGTCGTGAAATGCCTCTAAAATTTTGCGTTGGAGGGCACGGGGAATGACGGGCACCCATCTGTCGCCTGTTTGGTGGTAGTTGTACCGGTAAAGGGTTCCATTACTGAGTCGAAATTGGCGGAGCTGGCGGTGTGAACGACTATTGCGTGGTTGAGCGGAACCGTCTAACAGGTCAATGAGGTTGCGACAGTAAGTGTCGGACCTTTGCTGAGAGGCCAATTCAGGAAGTGGTTCCGTGCAAGTGTCCACAGCGGCGATCCGTAAGGCTGTCGTTGATTCAGAAAGCGCTTGAATGTCATCTTGAGCGGGGGATAACGGGCAGCGTGAAAGAGCGTCGGCATCCCCGTGCTTTTTGCCAGTCTTGTAGACGACGGTGAAGCTCTACTCTTGTAAACGGAGTACCCAACGTCCTAGCCGCCCGGTCAAGTTCTTTAGGGAAGATATCCAACAAAGGGCGTGATGGTCCGTGACCACAACGCAGTGACGCCCGTACAGATATGGACGAAACTTTTGAACTGCCCAAACTACAGCGAGGCACTCCTGCTCTGTTATTGTGTAATTTTTCTCAGCAGGTGTCAATGTCCGGCTGGCGTAGGCAATTACCTGCTCAACAGAAGATGTCCTGCGCTGTAACAGAACAGACCCAATGCCGTGTCCGCTGGCGTCGGTGTGTAGTATAGTGGGCGCTGTTTCATCAAAATGGCCGAGTACGGGATCAGAGGTTAGGGCACACTTCAGTTTCTGAAAGGCAGCTTCGCAGTCGTCGGACCATAGAAATGGTGTGTCAGAAGACAGCAGTTTATGTAGAGGGGAAGCGATTGAAGTGAAGTTTCGAATGAAGCGGCGGAAGTAGGAGGCCAATCCTAAGAAGCTGCGAAGTTCTTTTTGACGGCTTGGGCGAGAAAAATTTAGTACGGCATTTATTTTGTCAGGGTCGGGCCGGATTCCCTCTTTGCTCACCAGGTGACCGAATACCTTGATTGACTTGCTTGCAAAGTGGCATTTCTTTGTGTTAAGGGTCAAGCCGGCGTTTGAAAGGCAAGTTAACACTTCGTTAAGCCGACGGAGATGTTCGGGAAAAGTAGAAGAAAATACGACTATGTCGTCAAGGTAACATAGGCACGTCTTCCACTTTAAGCCGCGTAAAACCGTATCGATCATGCGTTCAAATGTGGCCGGAGCGTTACACAACCCGAGCGGCATTACGTTAAATTCGTAAAGACCGTCAGGCGTGCTGAAAGCTGTTTTTTCTTTGTCTTGCTCGTGCATGGGAATTTGCCAGTATCCCGATCTCAAATCCAGACTGGAGAAGTATTCGGCTCCTTGCAAGGTGTCCAAAGCATCATCAATTCTAGGCATCGGATAGACATCTTTCCGAGTTATGTTGTTAAGCGCCCGGTAATCCACACAAAATCGTACAGATCCGTCCTTCTTCTGGACTAGAACAACGGGCGATGACCAGGAGCTGGTTGAATGGCGAACTATGTTTTTCTTCAGCATGTCGTCGACATGTTCTTTAATGATTTGGCGCTCCTTCAGTGAGACGCGATACGGGCGACGTCGAATGATACACGAGCCATCTGTGTCGATTCGGTGTGTGGCTGCGGAGGTCTGCCGTAAGATGGTAGAAGAAGAATCAAATAAAATTTCGTGTTTCCCCAGAAGAGCCAATAGCATTTCCTGTTGCTGTGGGTCAAGATCCGAACTGATTGTTGCACTTATGGGAAAGGATGAAGGCTTAGTGCTCACCGAATGATCGTCCGACGTGACAGATCCCAATGAGACGACATTCACTGCATCGTCGCGCGGAGCACAAGCAACGGTGGTCCCTCGGGGCAAGAAAACCGCTTCGGCTGTAGTATTCGCTGCGGCCAGAAGAGCAGTTCCCGCAGAAAAACGGACGAGGCAGGGGGATATGACTACGCCATGAAGGGGGAGTTTTCCTGACGGAGCAATGAGTACATCACCGTCGAGAATTTTGTCCGAATTAACCGAGATTATAGTTTCTTGAGCAGGGGGAAGAGTTAAGTCGCAGGACGCCACCAATCGCAAGTCTGCAGTACCCGAAACACTGGCCAAGTCTGTATCATTCATATGAATCATCGGTTCACCACAAGAAATCACAGCAGACGCCGATTTAAGAAAATCCCAGCCTAATATCATTTGGTGAACGCATGATGCCAGTACTGCGAACTGAATGTGGTGTCGAATGCCGTCGATAAAAACACGAGCTGTACACAGTCCAGATGGTTGAATAGCAGCGGAGTTCGCACCTCGTAGAGCCGGGCCAGAATATGGAGTTTTTACTTTTCGCAGTAGAGAACATAAACTTTCGTGAATTATCGAAATGCTCGCACCAGTGTCCACAAGAGCTTCAACACTAATTCCTTCAACTAAAACTGATAACGTGTTCGCTGGTCGATGAGGAGGACTTCCAGAATTCCGAAGTGACGCAGTTTCGCCCCCAGAAACTGCCGCCTTTAGTTTTCCGTGTTCTGGGAGGCAGGACGAAGCGGCGAGGTAGAGCGGCGGCGGAAGGGCGTTGGGGAAGATCGTCT
Source organism: Haemaphysalis longicornis (assembly GCF_048455015.1). NCBI lineage: Eukaryota > Metazoa > Arthropoda > Arachnida > Ixodida > Ixodidae > Haemaphysalis > Haemaphysalis longicornis. The sequence goes on along the minus strand of NW_027526361.1, from coordinate 121,986,048 downwards.
CGGCGGGCGGGAACCGCGGTGCTGGTCCTGGTAGTCTGCGGGTGACGGCGAACGTTGTGCGTACGGCAACCTTTGAGAATAGTAGTCGTAAGATGAATGTTGACTCCTGCTTTGTGGAACGGGGGAGTACGCGAGCCTTTCATCTTGTTGGCGTCTTCGACAGAAACGAGAGATATGCCCCCGGATGCCGCAATAGAAACAGGTTGGGCGGGACGGACGCCAAGCTTGGTAGCCATACGCGAACTGAGGAGGACCTGGCAGAAACTGAACGGGACCAGCAGGTGGCACTGGGTGAGGATGCACATGGTCAGACCGGGTGAGCATGGGCGGTCGAGAGACAGGGGTAGACACAGGTGCCAAAGGCGAACATACAGAGTCGGAGAGAGGTGTCGAAATCGTGGCATTGGAAGCATAAGGCAGCGAAGCCAATGCGGCTTGAGTTGAGCCGGGATGAATATCTGTTGCTGATGGGGAGGCCGGCATAAGGTAGGCCAACTCTTGTTTGATCATCTCGCGCAGATCCGGAGGAGATGTCTCGCGTCGTGATTCTGAAAAACCGAGCGGTGTCTGCACTCCCAGTTCCTCGCGGATAATTGATCTTATCATGGAGCGCAAGTCCGCTTCGTCCATGGAAGCGCGGGAGTCCCACTGTGCTGGCTGCACACGGAGGGACTGCAGGTCGTCGAGGCGCTGACACATCGTTACGACCTGGTTAACGCTAGTGGGGTTCTGTGCGACCAGCGCGTTAAATGCGAAGGGAGAAATTCCTTTCAGGACATGGCGCACTCGGCTGTCCTCCGTCATATCTTTGTTGCACGGTGGCATAATGCAAGAACGTCCTCAATGTAGGATGTGTACGACTCACCAGGTCTTTGTATGCGCTCGTCCAATTTCTTTCTGGCGGCTTCCGTACGCGTAGACGACGTGCCGAAGAATAGGCGCAGCTCGGAAGTAAATCGCTGCCAGCCAGTGAAGTCGCGCTCGTGGTTGTAGAACCACGTCCTCGCTACTTTTCTGAGGGAAAGGGAGACGTTACGGAGCTTGAAGGCATCGTCCCACCGATTGAAGGAGCTGATTCGGTTGTATTCATCCAGCCAATCCTCGACGTCATCGCCGGGAAGCCCAGTGAAGAAGGGAGGGTCCCGCTCGCGGCTGGTTACGAAGCACGGTGGAATGGCAGAACCCGCCGCGCTGGCTGGTTCAGATGTCATCGGCATGGCCTCTTGTGGTAAGCGACGACCTGAACGGAGCTCCAGGGGTAAGTCGGGGGGTCGAGGTACGAAGGATCAAACCGCTTTACCCCGCACCTCTACCACTTGTGAGGCACAGGCCAGGAGTCGTCGGGCACCGGTTTATTAAACTAATCCCGCAGAGAGCGACAGGCTAGCGAGCTCAGTTCGAGCGCAGCGATTCCAGAACGTCCCGATGATGATAGCGTGGACGACGATGTGCGCGGCGAGCGAGGCTGGTGGCACATAGCATCTGGCACATAGCCACTGAGGAGAATGTCCACATACGGCTGCTAATGTCTGCCTTAGTCATAGCTTACAATATATATATATATATACTATATATATAGTAAGGAAATGAGGGGCTCGTTGAGGAAATACAGAAACATAGGTTGGCAGTCTACAACGCCAAAGGAGGCATAGGGGTGTGGTTAGGCTCTGTTTTTTACTAATTTTAATGAAGTTACGATTATTCTTAAATATAAGGAAGAAAGAAAGAAAGAAAAACACGTGCCCAGAGTGGGGACCGAACCCACGCCTTTCGATTAGATCTCGAATGTCTTACCAATTCGGCTATCTGGGCGACTGTGTTCTCCTTCACTTTCTGGGCTATTTATATTTACTAGAAGTGTATCTGACGCTTGAGGGTGGTAGCCAGTGCCACTCTGACTACACGGGGAGAAGTGGACCTTCTTTTCAACCCCCGGGGCGTGACTCAAACGTCTACAGCCTGTCATGAGCGGGTAACTGGCGGGAAGCCCTCTTCTGCTACCTAGGCATCATGGCTGCCGGAACCGAAACCCTCGCTATGCTTTCGCCGATAATATAGTAAGTAAATGAGGGGCTCGTTGAGGAAATACAGAAACATAGGTCGGCAGTCTACAACGCCAAAGGAGGCATAGGGGTGTGGTTAGGCTCTGTTTTTTACTAATGTTAATGAAGTTAAGATTATTCTTAAATATAAGGAAGAAACAAAGAAAGAAAAACACGTGCCCAGAGTGGGGACCGAACCCACGCCTTTCGATTAGATCTCGAATGCCTTACCAATTCGGCTATCTGGGCGACTGTGTTCTCCTTCACTTTCTGGGCTATTTATATTTACTAGAAGTGTATCTGACGCTTGAGGGTGGTAGCCAGTGCCACTCTGACTACACGGGGAGAAGTGGACCTTCTTTTCAACCCCCGGGGCGTGACTCAAACGTCTGCAGCCTGTCATGAGCGGGTAACTGGCGGGAAGCCCTTTTCTGCTACCTAGGCATCATGGCTGGTCCCCACTCTGGGCACGTGTTTTTTCTTTCTTTCTTTCTTCCTTAGATTTAAGAATAATATTAACTTCATTAACATTAGTAAAAAACAGAGCCTAACCACACCCCTATGCCTCCCTTGGCGTTGTAGACTGCCGACCTATGTTTTTGTGTGTATATATATTGTCACGGGCACACGTATGACAATAAATCGAACGAAGGACATTTCATTTCTGCGGGAAGAACCTGATCCCAAAACAACACAAACGGAACCAGCGTGGCGTTCGCGTTGAGAGGCCCTGAGGGACTCCGCTCGCGCGTTGCCCCTTTCGTTTTGGTCGCAGAGACAACCGAACGTGGGCTAAAGGGAACGCCTTCGCCTGAGAGCGCTCGTGAGCGAGCTGCGAGACAAGGCGGGCACGCCCTGATGCGACTCGCATTGCACCAGTCCATATGTCAATATAAATATACATACCTATGAAGGGTCCTTAAGGGAAGACATTGCGTAATTTCAATAAATCGGATTGCGCCGGCAAAATATCTTTTCTTGCTCGAAGTGATCTAGGGCCGTGGCTTGCGCAAAGAACAGTCCCAGTTGCTGTTTAGGGCAAACCTTAAGAAATACTACTTAATTAAGTTTTTAGATATTGAAGTTAGGCATGGGATTGTAAGTAGAAATTGTAGAGGATCATCAGTCAAAGAAATACGCAGCGTTAGATTTTCAAAATGCATGTGCCCGCAGACCTAAAGGCTCATTTCATGAGTACTCCGGACGCCAACATTTGGAGTTCGGCGGCTCCAAAACGCCGCAGAGCCATGCCCCCGTGTACACGACCGTCAGAGCTGTACACGTTACTCGAACGCCGCACTGCTTCCCGTTGGAGACATGATTGAGCCACAACCTGGCTTTAGCGGAAACGCGCGATCACGCACTCCATCGCTTTAGCAGGGTTGGGATTAAACCTGACGTACTCCTGGCGTGTACACCTCTGAGTGGTGTCAGGGGGGACATGGCTTCATAGCGCTTTGCACCCACCGAGCTAATAATGCCAGGTTCCGGAGGAATAAAATACCCAGACCATAGTTCTGGCGAAATTGCATTTTACGAAATTTAACGCTGGATATCAGGTTGAGAGATGATCCCCTACAATTTCTAGATTGCCATCACGTGCCTAACTGCAATATATGAAAGTTTCATTAGCAAGTACTGGCTATTTATTAACCTAAAAAACAATGGGAAGTCGTTCTACAGCGACAGACGCAGACCCTGTTTACTCCGCCCTGGAAAAACAAGTTTATCATCACGAAAAGCGTATTTCTATAATTACTTAAATTATCTACTCAAAACTATATATATATATATAAATATATTAAAATATAAAATATAAAAACTGAAATATTTTTGTTCGATATATAGCATAATGCGCTCTATCCGGGTTCGTTTTAACCGGGTTTGACGGTATATATATATATATATATAGTCAAAACCAGTTAAAACGAACCCGGATAGAGCGAATTATGCTATACATCGAACAAAAATATTTCAGTTACGGAAATACATCGGAAACATATTCCTTATAACGAAGTTCACATCCGATATATCGAACTCTGCGCGCCTAGAATGGCCGCCGAAATGCATGGTCTCGAAGCGGCGATTGAGATGTGGATTGGCCGCGACCACGGAGCAAGAGCCGCGACTGAGACATTGCGCGTCGCACGGAGCGACGTGACGCCCGGCACTTTCCGTAACTGTTTCCGACGCGCGGGGCTCACGACGGAACCCGCCCAGTCAGCGAATCCGGGCCAAGACAGAAGCATTGGTGAACTGTGGGAAGAGCTCGCCAGTGTTCCCGATGATGTCGCGAGTGAGAGCCGTCCGACGCTTATAATGAAGCGCTGTCGGCCGTCGATGTGCTCCGCCAATGCTTCTTCGATTTTGGAGGACGCGGACCCGAACTGGTGCAAACAATGTTTCGTGTAGAGAATGCTATGCTAGTTGAAGCCGCCAAAACGAAAGAGTGAAAACAAAAATTAGCGCTTGTTTTACAAAGTAGGAAATTGGGGCAGAAAGTAGCTTTATTACTTCCAATAGATGGATTACTTTGGGTGTGGTAATGGCTACTTTACTTTGTTCGTTTCTGCATGCGGGGATGGTGGAGTTGGGGAGGGGAGCAGGCTCCCGCGGATTGCGAACTCGTAACAATCAGCTCGTTATAGGCGGGTTCGGCTATATCGAACTAATCGAAGTGCATATTGCAGTTTGCTATAAACGGGTTTGACTGTGTATATATATATATATATATATATATATATATATATATATATATATATATATATATATATATATATATATATATATATATATATATATATATATATATATATATATATATATATATATATATATATATATATATATATATATATATATATATATGAGAGAGACGGGTTGTTCCTTGAGGCCGCGTTTATTAGCTGCTGACTCCGACCGTTCCGAGGAGGCCGAACCCACGATGATGATTATCCGCAGATGATAATCCCGATGGGCGGCTAGCTGTGAGTGATTGAGGAGCATACCCCTTGGTGACCAGAATGAATGATGATGATGCCAGGTTCACGGGGAACAGTCTCAATGCACATCGTTGTGCTCACACTTTTCCCCCCGCGGCTGAAAGCGGGCGCCTGCCCGCAGAAGGTTACGTTTGGCGACGGTTTAACGGTTTCAAGCGGGAGACATGCACTATCTCTGTCCCACGACAGCGACGGTCTGAAGAAGGGTCAACTGGTGACACGCGATAATTGACTGGAGAAGTCTGGTCGATGACGACGTACGGACCAATGTACCGGTGCAGGAACTTCTCGCAAAGTCCCGGTTTTCTAACAGGTGTCCAAAGCAGGAACTCTTCACCTTTCGAGAACTTAACGGAGCGATGGGTGTCGTCATATCTGCCCTTTCGTTCTTGCTGGCTCGCATCTGTGTTTTCTTTCGCCATACGTCGATAATGGGCGATCCGATCGATGAACTGTTCATGAAGTGGCGAAGTAGCGGAGACTGGGGCAGAGAAAAAAACGGTGTCGAGCGCAAAAGAGGGGAGGCGGCCGAAAACGAGAAAGAAGGGCGAGTAACCGGTGGTGCGCTGGACAGCGGTATTATAGGCAAATGTAACGAAGGGAAGAATGATGTCACAATTTCGGTGGTCGGGGCTGACGTACATGGAGATCATATCAGAGAGCGTGCGGTGGAACCGTTCAGTAAGTCCATTCGTCTGCGGATGGTAGCTAGAACAAGTTTTGTGGATGGTATTGGCAGCGCGAAGAACTTCTGCAACAATTTGTGAAAGAAACGTCTTGCCGCGGTCACTGAGCAAAACTCGAGGTGCTCCATGTCGCAGGATAATGTTGCGCAGGAGGAAGTCGGCGACTTCGTGAGCACACCCGGACTGTAAAGGAGCGGTCTCTGCGTACCTGGTCAAGTGATCGACAGCAGTCACGATCCAGCAGCATCCAGTCGATGTTACAGGTAACGGCCCGTACAGGTCTATGCCTACTGTGTCCGATGGAACAGAAGGGCAAGGAACCGGCTGCAGAAATCCGGCAGGAGGTGTCGTTTGTCGCTTGCGCTGTTGACACAACGCGCAAGAGGCGACGTACTTGGCGACGCTCGTGGAGAGGCCTGGCCAGAAAAATCGACTCCGAACACGGTCATAAGTCTTCTGGAAGCCAAGGTGCCCAGCTGTTGCGTCATCGTGAAAAGCCTCGAGTATGCGAAGGCGGAGCTGACGAGGAACGACAGGCACCCATTTATGACCGGAAGGATGATGATTGGCGCGGTAGAGCACGCCATCAATAACCCGAAAGTTGTTCAGTTGGCGTCGCAGCCGGCTATTGGGTGGTCGCGCCAAGCCACTCAGGCGGTCCATTAAAGTTCGGCAGTATGTATCGGCCCGCTGAAGCGAAGGCAGCTCGGTGGCCGTCTCTACTGCAGCATGGTTGAGGGGTGCCATGGGTAAACTTGGCGGCCGTGGCCCGGAAGACGCAGCTTGCGACGGGGAGGATAACGGGCATCGCGAAAGGGCATCCGCATCCGAATGCTTTTTGCCGGACTTGAATGTAACCGTGAAGTCAAACTGCTGCAAACGCAGTATCCATCGGCCGAGGCGCCCAGATAAGTTTTTCATCGTGGATAGCCAACAGAGGGCATGGTGATCCGTAACGATGGTGAAATGACGACCATAGAGGTACGGGCGAAACTTTTCTATAGACCAGACGACAGCGAGGCATTCCTGTTCCGTGATGGTGTAATTCTTCTCAGCGGGCGTCAGTGAACGACTGGCATACGCTATGACTCTTTCTCGAAGCTGAGCATCGCGCTGGAGAAGAACGGAACCAATGCCACACCCACTGGCATCAGTGTGTAATATAGTAGGCGCTGAGTCGTCAAAATGACACAGGACGGGGTCAGAGGTAAGTGAATCTTTCAGAGCTTCAAATGCGGCTTGGCAATCATCCGTCCATATAAAGGGCACGTTGGCGCGCAAGAGCTGATGCAGGGGAGACGCAAGGGTGGCAAAGTTGCGTATAAAACGCCGAAAATATGATGCCAGGCCAAGGAAGCTTCGCAGATCTTTTTGTTGAAGGGGTCGAGGGAAATTAATAACGGCAGCTGTTTTGTCCGGATCCGGGCGTATTCCATCTCTGGAGACGACGTGTCCCAGCACCTTTATACTCTTGCTCGCAAAATGGCATTTTTTTGTGTTAAGTTGAAGTCCCGCGTTGGACAGGCAAGTAAGTACCTCGTCGAGGCGCTCAAGGTGCTGTGAAAATGTGGACGAAAAGATGACAACATCGTCCAGATAGCATAAGCAAGTTTTCCATTTTAGGCCACGAAGCACAGTGTCCATCATCCGTTCTGATGTAGCCGGGGCATTGCATAGTCCAAATGGCATTACATTAAATTCATAAAGACCATCGGGGGTGGTAAATGCGGTTTCTTCTTTGTCAGCTTCATGCATCGGGATTTGCCAGTACCCCGACCGAAGGTCCAGACTAGAGAAGTACTCGGCCCCCTGTAGACAATCTAAGGCATCGTCTATGCGGGGCATAGGGTAGACGTCTTTCTGCGTGATCTTATTGAGTGCCCTGTAGTCGACGCAGAACCGTACAGAACCGTCTTTCTTCTCGACGAGTACCACTGGGGAAGACCAGGAGCTAGTCGACGGCCGAATAATATTGCGCTTGAGCATGTCAGCGACGTTGTCTTCGATGATTTTCCGTTCAGACGAGGAGACGCGATATGGCCTGCGGCGGATCACGGCTGAACCATCCGTTTTAATTCTGTGCTCGGCTGCAGATGTTTGTGAGAGGCTACATGAGTGTGCGTCGAAAGACGCTTGGTGCTTCGTTAGGACGTCCAGTAATGACTTTCTCTGATTAGGCGTCAGGTCTTGACTGATAGTGGACGCAAGAGCTGAATTATTACCGAGCGGGCCAAATAAGTTCTGACTGGAAGGGGGCACGTCACCGGAAACTACTGACGCAGGGGCATGGTCGGCTACTGAAGCTATAGTGGTTCCTTTGGCCAGTAATATCGCCTCATTCGTAGTGTTCAGTGCAGCAAGCACCGCACATCCGCGCTCAAACCGAACAAGGCAGGTTGGGATGGCGATTCCCTGGTGTAAGAACCAGGTAGAGGGCACCACCACAACATCACCAGCGTTAATTTCGTCCGAGGAGACCGACAGAATTCCCTCAAAACCAGCTTCCAAAACATGATCACATTTCAGCTTGAGTGTGTGCTGTGGCGAATCTAGGCAACTGGAATTTTCAGTGTCGTCAATACTGATGGCGGGTTCACGGCAGGAAATAACGGCAGAGGCAGAGGAAAGAAAGTCCCATCCGAGGATAAGCTGGTGAGCACATGGTGAAAGAATAGCACATTGAATAGAATGGCGGAGTTTTCCAATTAATACGCGCACGGTACAATAAGCGGAGGGCCTGATGTCCTGATTATTTGCGCCATGTAAATAGGGACCGCCATACGGAGTCTTGACCTTTCGCAGACGGGAACACAGATCAGCAGCAATCACAGAAATACTAGCTCCAGTATCCACTAACGCTTCCACTTCAATTCCTTCAACGAGAACAGATAACAGGTTACACGGAAGTTCGGGAGGAGTTGTAGTCGGTCCACAAAATGCAGTTTTCCCTCCAAAAACTGCATCGTCTAGTTTTCCTGGTGTTGGTTGGGGACATTTGAGTTGGAGACAGGACGGAGAGGCGACAGAGCACGACGGAAGGGTGAAGGGGAACGACATCGTGTCGGGCGGGAATCGCGAGGGAAGCTTCTGGCGTCATAAACGGGCGAAGGCTGGCGCGGAGGTGGCGAGTACAGGCGCTGACGAGGGGCGTATCCAAAGTAGGCGTCGCGCTCATACGGTGCGTAGCCCCGGCGTTCGTCCAGCTGGCGTCGCCGACAAAACCGCGAAATGTGCCCTCTGATGCCACAGTAATAACACACTGGCCGCTCGCTTGCTGGACGCGGTGGTCGCCACGCTGGGAATGGAGGGGGCGACGGCGAAGGCGCAGAAATAGCCGTCAAGTGGCCATGAGTAGTAGGAGGGGGAATTCGCTCCATGGGCTGGGATGGTCTTGTAACAGCTTCGGAGTACGAATGGACGTGCGTAGGAGCAGGACAACAAGGCTGTGGAACGTCGGTCATGCACGCTAGCTCCTCTTTTATTAAGTCACGCAGCCCACGGGCTTGTACGGGAGTGTTCTGGGAGCAGGTAGTGTCACGCTGCTGTAGCTCCTCTCGTATGATTGTTCGGATTAGAGTACGGAGCTCTGAATCCGGAAGGGAGCAAGAACGCGTACAATCATGTTGGAGGTGAATAGACTGCAGGTGGTCCAAACGCTGGCAGATCGTGCGTACATCCGCAATGGTGGTAGGGTTTTGAACCACCAGAGCATTAAAGGCGAAAGGGGCGATCCCTTTCATGATGTGCTGCACTTGGTCTGTTTCGGACGTGTTACTGTCAGCCCGACGGCACAGTGCGATGACATCTTCGATGTACGACGCGTACGCCTCGTTCGGGAGCTGGACACGGACCGCCAGTTGCCTTTTGGCTTCACCCGACCGGCTCGAGGACGTCCCAAAAATACGACGCAGCTCTGAGACAAAGTAGGCCCAATCAGACATGTCTTTCTCATTATTGCTGAACCAGGTCTTCGCCGCTTCGATCATAGAAAATGAGACGATCTGAAGTTTGAATCTGTCGTCCCATCGGTTGAATGCGCTTACCCGGTTGAACTGATCAAGCCATTCTTCAACATCGTCACTGCGGAGACCAGAGAAAAACGGAGGTTCGCGCTCACGGCCGGTGAGGGCAAAAACTGGCTGAACCGGGGCCGCAGCGGTGCTGCCCGACTGGCTGCTATCGTGCTGCATGGGGGTGGTGGGCAGAAGCAACCTCCGACCTGAACGGAGCTCCAGTGGTGCGACTGCGAGAGGTAGACAGCGGGACGAAAAGCACCCTCCACCACTTGAGAGAGACGGGTTGTTCCTTGAGGCCGCGTTTATTAGCTGCTGACTCCGACCGTTCCGAGGAGGCCGAACCCACGATGATGATTATCCGCAGATGATAATCCCGATGGGCGGCTAGCTGTGAGTGATTGAGGAGCATACCCCTTGGTGACCAGATGAATGATGATGATGCCAGGTTCACGGGGAACAGTCTCAATGCACATCCCTGGTGCTCACACTTTATATATATAGTTAAGAGAAAAGGTTCCTGGCTATGAGGTTAGCTGTACGATAGAGAAGTCAAACTGAAAAACATAACAACATTTATTCTAACGTTTCGACCGGGGGGTTATATTTATATATATATTTATATATATATATATATATATATATATATATATATATATATATATATATATATATATATATATATATATATATATATATATATATATATATATATATATTTATACATATATATATATATATATATATATATATTTATACATATATATATATATATATATATATATATATATTTATACATATATATATATTTATATACAAACTGTATGTGTACTCACGGTTAAAAAAGAAAAATGAGCGTAATAAAAAACAATTTTATTTTGGCGTTTCGTACGGGTATCATCGTTTTTCAAACTTGACGAAGGACGGTCCCCATTGAAAACGTCAAATTCAATAATTCAATTGGTTTTTTTTTGCACCCCTTCTTTTCTCTGTATTATTATGAAAGAACATATATATATATATATATTTATATATATATATATATATATATATATATATATATATATATATATATATATATATATATATATATATATATATATATATATATATATATATATATATATATTTATGTATATATATATATATATATATATATATATATATATATATATATAGGGAGTAGTAGAACTTTGAAGATGGTAGAGAACACAAGAGAAGAAAACCTTCGAACAAGGTAAAAGCACGATTGTGGCCTACGTTTCAGCAAAGAGAACTTGCTTTCCTCAGGGCAATCTCTCGCCTGGCAGGCAGGGTTTATATAGGGGTTGGACCCCAGGTGAAAGGAGAGGGAAAGATGGAAGGGAAATTGAGCAAGCTGATGGGTTTCGGAGTGTGTCGGGGGAGAGATTGAGGGGCCAAGAAGGTTGTCTAGTTTAGGCCGCGAAGTAGGCCACACGGAAGTCAGCTGGTGGTTGATATTTGTGGAATTTTTGGACAGACAGGATGAGAGGGTGCTTATTGACCTGCCGCGGGGTATAGGGAAAGGATCTCAGAACCGCCGGATGCAGAGCAGGCGGTGAGGGTGGGGTCCTTATCAGAAACTATCTGCAAGCCTCTGGTCAAAAGAAAAGATAGAGACGGGGGGAAAACTAAATAGGTCAAGAAAAAAAGAAAAAAAAGGAGAAAAAAAACAGGGAGGGAAACCACATAAACCCACACACAAAAGAAAAAGCAATGACCCGGCAACTGAAATGGCACGTGTCACACACGGCAACATTCCTGGAACAGGCCTGTCCTGAAACTCAAAAACGAAAAGATAAAGTTAGAGTGACGACGGGGCACAAGACCACGCGGAGTAAAAAAAAAGGGGGGGGGGGGGGAAATTAAATAAATAAAATTGAATTCCAAAAGCAAAGGTTGGAGGGATGAGGGCGAGTATTAAGCTAGACGCTAAGGAATGAAAAAAAAGGGAAAAGAAATTAGGTGACCAGGTACGGAGCAGAGTGAACGGTCATAGTCTTTGGATGAGGTATATGCACGAAAATGCCTAATGCTGCATTCCCGGTGAATATCGCAAGGATTCCAAGTTGCCCTTAGACGCATTAGTTCCAGCAGGTTCCATGGAGTTGAATTTGTGAATTAAGTAGGATTCTCGGTATTTCCTGTCCCTATGAGACTTAAAATTTGACTGAAGTATATATAACTTAAGGTCATCAAAATTGTGGCCTGGTTGGTTGAAATGCTGCGCTACAGCTATGGAAGATTTGCTAAGAGTATCTGCCCGGTGACCATTAAGCCGTAGGCTCATAGGTTGGCTCGTTTCGCCTATATACTGTTTGTGGCACATTGAGCATTCCAACATATACACAATGTTGGATGAAGTGCACGTAAAACTTGAATTAATCTTGTGGACATAATTACTGGCTGTGCTTTTTACAACGCAGTCTTTTTGCAGGTGCCTACAAGTATTGCATCTGGGGCGGGAGCAGCTGACTATGACTGGTTGCTTTGAAGGCCCTGTTTTAGCATGCACTAAAATATCTTTTAGATTCCTGTTTCTCCTGTAGGTAACCCTTGGTGCTTCCGGGAAAGTCTTTTTAAGTCGGTCGTTACTGGCTAAAATGGGGTAGTACTTCCGCAGTATATTGTTTACGTTTGGGAGGGCGTTTGAAAATTTAGTTATTAGGGCAGGTGGCCTGGCGCTTTCGTTTTGCCGCTGTTTGTTGAGAACGTCATCCCTTTTGAGATTAGACACACGTTGGTACGCCTGATCGAGCGAGCTTTTGGGGTGGTTCCTGTTCATAAGGGTGGCCTTGAGTTCGTCTAGGTGCTCTACGTAGTCACTGTCATCACTGGATACTCTTCTAAGCCTGGTGGCTTGTCCTACAAAGATCCCTTGTTTGCAGTGTCTGGGGTGATGGCTTTTATAATCTAGGTACTGCTGCCTGTCTGTTGGCTTTCTAAAAAGCGTGGTTTTAAGTTTACCGTTGTCTAGAATGACGGTAGTATCTAGGAAGTTCACTTCTTTTTCAGAATATTGGCCGGAGAATTTAATAGTCGGATGCGAAGAATTGAGATGGGATATAAACGTTTCTAGAGTCGCGCGACCGTGTTCCCAAATCATAAAGATGTCGTCTATGTAGCGGAGGTAAACCTGAGGTTTATGCGGAAAAGAGCTTAATAGGGTAGCTTCAAGTTGCCCCATGAAAATGTTGGCATAGGTCGGTGCGAATGGAGTACCCATGCTAGTTCCAAAAACTTGCAAAAAGTAAGAAGAGTCAAATTCAAAATATATGAGAGTTAGAACTAGTTTTAACAAAGTTATGTACACTTCTGGTGCATGTTGGTGCGGGTTCACTGATAGAGATTTTGAAATCGCTTGAATTCCTTCGGCGAACGGAATGTTTCTATACAATGCAGCAACGTCAAGAGTAACAAGGAGGGTTCCAATGGGTAGGCGCCCGCCCATATTTATCTCTTCTATTATGCGGAGGAAGTGGGGGGTGTCCTGAACGAATGAAGGAAGAAGAGCCGGAATGTCGGATAGGTGATGATTCAGAAACAGAGATAGTGCTTCGGTTGGGGTATTGTTATTCGAAACTATGGGTCTGCCAGGAATGTCGGCAGTGAACAATAATTCTACGGGGACTTTATGGACTTTCGGGAGGAGGTAAAAACGTCCTGCATGCTTATTATTCGGATTTATGAAATTAAGTCAGTAGTCGTTATTAATTCTCTAGATCGTAGATCTGTGAGGGTCTGAAGGATTTTTAGGCTGTATTCCTGGCTCGGATCGTTATCTAAGGGCTTGTAGTGGCAAGGGTTATTGAGCTGCCTATAAGCTTCATCTTTGTATTTTCCCATAGGTAAAACAACTACACTGCCACCTTTGTCGGCTGGCTTTATGACTATGTCGGTTCTGGCTGATAAGCAATTCAGGGTAACTTCTTCCGACGGAGTTGGGTTCTTGCGCTTGTTTGATCGCTTAGTTGTTGCCAAAATTTCTCTTGATACTGATTTTAAGTACAGATCCAATTCTGGAGATTGATCTACGTCTGGAGTCCAAGTGCTAGGAGGGTGGAGGGTGCGTTCGTTAATGTCAGGTTGGTCCTGCTTCTCCGAAAAAAACTCGCTTAGTCTCATTCTCCGAGAAAATTCAATGAGATCTTTGTGTAACTCGTATTCATTCACACTGTTATTTGTGGGACAGAAAGTTAGACCTCGTTCTAGGATACCTTTTTCGTCGGCCGTTAGTGTTTTGGAAATGTCAATAACGTTGCTGGGGCAGGTAGCGAGAGAGCTCGTTTTTTCGATAGGATTATTGGCTGGGGGAGGAGGTTCTATTAAAGCGATCTCTGTATCGAGGGGGAACATTACATGACCTAGTACTTCATAGCCGCGGCTATTGAGAGGCTGATCTCCTACAGTACATGCTGCATTTTGCGAGGGAAGTTGATCACGCTGAAACTTAACCGCTTGCTTATTGCTAAGATCATTTTCCTTACGATTTATGAAAATATTGAGATCTAGTTTCTCCTGCTCGGTGCTCGGTTAGTGGAAGAGCTTCAATCTGGCCGTTGAAGAGGCTGAGTTGGCTAGTATATATATATATATATATGTATATATATATATATATATATATATATATATATATATATATATATATATATATATATATATATATATATATATATATATATATATATATATATATATATATAGCGTATGAATGAAGTACAATGGGGCCGGTAAAAAATATACAGTGAAAGAGAAGACTAAAGGGTAACGAACGAAAATGTATTAACGTTTCGGCTTCGGAGAAGCCTTCGTCAGGAGCTTCTGACGAAGGCTTCTCCGAAGCCGAAACGTTAATACATTTTCGTTCGTTACCCTTTAGTCTTCTCTTTCACTGTATATATATATATATATATATATATATATATATATATATATATATATATAAGACAGAAAAAAAGTTTGGCAGTCAAGAAAACATCGCAAAGCAAAGAGGAGGATATGGTAAAACAGATAAAGAATTTGGAAAGAAAAAAAGTGGAGAAAAAATGCCCGCCAGGTGAGATCCGAACCCACGACCTCCAGAATACCGGTCTGGTGCGATCCCACCTGGCGGGCATTTTTTCTCCACTTTCTTTCTTTCCAAATTCTTTATCTATTTCAACCATATCCTCCCCTTTGCTTTCCGAGGTTTTCTTGACTGCCAAACTTTATTTCTGTGTTATTTTCAACGAGCCTCTCATTTCCTATTCTTATTCGCTAGATATATATATATATATATATATATATATATATATATATATATATATATATATATATATATAGCGAATCGGAATAGAAAATGAGGGGCTCGTTGAAAATAATACAGAAATAAGAGTCGGCAGTCAAGAAAACCTAGGAAAGCAAAGGGGAGGATGTGGTAGGTCATTGAAACAGATAAAGAATTTGTAAAGAAAGAAAGAAAGTGGAAAAAAATGCCCGCCAGGTGGAATCCGAACCCACTACCACGAACCCACGGCCTGGGGGTTAAAAAGAAGCTCCCCTTCACCCCGAGTAGTGCGAGTGGCGCTGGCTACCACCCCCAAGCACAGGAAACAAAAATACCTAAACATGAATACCCCAGAAAGTGGAGAGGAAAATCGCCACACCGGTAGCGTAGTGGTTATCGCAGCAGACTGGTATTCTGGAGGTCGTGGGTTGGGATCCCACCTGGCGGGCATTTTTTCTCCACTTTCTTTCTTTCTTTCCAAATCTTTATCTGTTTCAATGACCTACCACATCCTCCCCTTTGCTTTCCGAGGTTTTCTTGACTGCCAACTCCTATTTCTGTGTTATCTATACCTATAACACAGACTGACTGACTGACTGACTCATCAACGCCCAGCCAAAACTGTTAGACCTAGAGACTCGAAATTTCACGAGTTTATTTACGTCATTGAGTAGGTGCTCACTAAGGCGGGTTTTTGAGAAATTGCCCTCCTAACCGAAGAAAAGGGCGAAATTGTGGCTTCGCGAATTCGTGATTTTCTCGGTCACCCATTCACATATCGAAGCGTTTTTTGCTGATATAAGTAGCCCTTAAGAATACCTAAAAAGTAGTTTTTGGATTTCGCCCTAACCTACACCAGCGAGGTGATTCCGCATTCCGGATCTAAAACGGTGTTCGTAAAGATTCTCAAATAAATCTTTCACCGATTCAATAATCCAACTGATTTTTGCAAGAATATGTTACTCATACAAATGCACAGAAACGCTTTTAAGTATTTCGCTCTGCCACACCGCTAAAAGGGTCAAATTGTTTTTCACAAATGACACGGCTGATGAGCCAAAAAGGCCTGACACGTTATGTACACGTCTAGCCAAACTGCTCTTTCAAACGGCTACAGATTACAAGGGCACATTCTGATTACGGTGTTGGAGGTCAATATTTCTTACACTTTTAAAAATTCCACCGTGGAGAGAGTAAAAAGCGGTAAAATAGTTTTTCAGATATTAATTTTTTTACCGCCCGCCATCTGAGATATCGAACTGGTTTTTGTTGAGATAGGCAACTTACTATATCAACACTGTTATACGACATTTTCCAATGACACCCTCCGAATAGATGCAAGCGGGATTTCGGGGAAACACCATGTTTTTACACTTTCGTAAATAACCACCCATCCAGTTGATATCTCCCATTCGTTTTTTCTTGAAAATGCTGCCCAATTAATTGCCCAAAACCCACTTTCAGGATTTTGTCCTAACTTGCGGATAAGAAGGCCAGCGAGATTTTTTAATCTGCATCCTGTTGGACGTAAAATTCAGTTGAGTTTTCCCGCGTTCGCTTAGCGGTCGCCATCTGTTGACACCTTCGGCAACTACGCGTCTCCCGTAGGAGCAGGTGTCACATATCATAAATGTAAAAGAGAAGATGTACCAGTAAAAAGCGCAAAGGTTAACCCTCGGCATCTGCTGGGACTTCCTGCCACCTCGCGCCTCCCATAGGGAACCCATGTTACTTATGATAAAATTGTACCGATGAGCATCGTTTATATCTTCTGAGATAGCAGTTCCTAGGAGGAAGAATACCCCTCAGCCAACCGGCCTCCATCATGTGTTCCCAGCGCGATATCCTGCCGAATTCAAGTTGTGCTTGCAATCTGCCAGTCTTCCTCATATCATATAAAGAGTGCAAGCAAACCAAGCTCCTCCTTCTTCCATCCACTTTTTCAAACATTGAGCTGTGGGAGAACCTGCTGACTAACAGCGATCTGGATGTCCAGACAATACTTCCTCCAGAGCGAAGGCTGCCCACTCATCACATGGCTTTCTGAAATTGGGAACCACTCCCACTTCGCCGGCTCAATAAAACCTTTTTCACTCACTGACTCACTCGCTCGAGTGCACCGTCTTGGCGCAATTTGTTTAGCGAGAGTTGGAGTAAAACACGAGTACCAGTCGTTTCACATCACCACGACGCGCCTGCAGTAGGAGCCTATGTACTTACAGCAGGCAGGCGCTCCCGAGCGTGTACCGCTTCCCAATGAAGTAGCCTAGTATGGCGACTAACAAATACCAATTGCTGTCCTTAATATAATGGCCCACCCGGGCACCGCCGGGTACTACCGCTAGTATATATATATATATATATATATATAGATATATATATAGCGTCCTCCATGCATCCCAGTTGTAAAGTAGCAAGTTTTCACGCCAATTTTATTGTTTTACTTAGCCATGCCCATGCAGTGTTTTCTGTGGCAATGGCATAATAAATTAACCACCATAGACTGTTTACATTTCCAGTGTTTCCATTACAGTCGTGTCTTCCAGACAAAACACAACTTTTTAAAATTAAATAAACCTGGACTCACGCCAATTTTCTCCTTCACAAAGCACGGTTTCAAGACTCGACATCAGAACTGACCATTCAAACAGGCTCCAATAGATTACTTATGCTTTTTATACTTACCTTCAAGTACACAATTTCCGCTAAGGAAATATTTGCTGGCGTGTGAATCTTTCCTCCAAAATATTTCTAGTAGCACTCTTTTAGACGAATCACTACCTTGTTGCAACTGTCGGGGTTATTTGTCATGCTCGGGAAATATTTTTTATGCAATGCCAGAATTTTCCTGTTATAGGATCCCTTAGTTTATGGTTGATGTTGTCTACTTTCCAGGAAGCAACTTTGATGGTCAAGGAAGGAAAAGGAACTGGTGGACCAACTACACACGCGAAGAATTCGAGCTAATAAAGCAGTGCTTTCAAAGCCAACACTGGATAACGGTCAGCCAAGATGTACACGACAACGTAAGTAGCTCTGCGACACAACGCACTGCTTCCAGAAACAAACAAATCACATGTTTTAAGGCCTTTATGAAGCATTCTAAAAAGCTTGGCTATTGCAGTCGCTCTCGTTAGAACGACGGGAAGAAATAATTGTGACATAAATACCAATACGCGCTGCCACTTTTCTGGCTGCGTGGGGGGATATACGATGGCCTAACGTCTCCATTTGCTGCAACGCGTCAGGGTACGCGTACACGCGGCCGGATTTTCTGCGAACGGATTGTGCGTCCGACTCAGAAAAGCATTGGTTGTGACGCCTAACCGGGCTCCAATCGCAAGTGTGCGGTGGCTTGTGCTTGATATACGTTAGGCGTATTACGTTAGGCGTATTACACTTTGAGGTAACGTGCCACTCCTTGAGGACCCGTGGGGCGTGAAGGCATGTGACATGTTAACTAAATACTGTCATCAGTACGTAGTGCAGTCTGTGGTTCAAGTATTTTGGGTTATTTGTAATGTTGTTTGGATGCACGTAATGTCATGTAAAGTCAACTCTGGAGATAGACATATAAACTTACGCACTCAGGCAGAACGGCCAGTTACGAGTGCAACTGCTGTCAGATCCCGACGGCAGATTCACCAATTCCCAATGGACTCAGACGTCAAGATACCCAGTCACGATTCTCACATACCCCAGAAGAGAACTCAGCAATGAAGATAACAACTAGAATGAGAACCTGAGAGTGAATTCGCTAATTATTTTTGGCTGCGACTCCGACATGCCCACTCCCCAAAATTCTCACACACCCACACAAAAGCATGGGACAATGACGGAAGAAAGCAGCGAGAGGACCATTGCTGATTCTACAATACCCATTAGTGGAAGCTTCAACTTACCCATGCGCAGTGCTCACACAACCACGCTAGGTAATTGGCCCCTTTGGCTATCCCCCTTCAACATGTAAAGGATCCCGTTAGTAGTCTTCACGGACTGAATTATTATTGTATGGAAGTGGACAAGAAAAGACCCAAGGTGAGGACATAATACAGGTGCAGACTGATTGCTTCAAGAGCCTCTCGGTGCCAACTATTTCGCTTGCTTTGGCAGGAAGAGGGGCGTGATGCAGCGGAAGTGCTTGACAGCTCGCGCGTAGCTCTTCGACCTCTCAAAATGAGCGAGCACAACGGGTAGAAAAATGGAGCAATGCCGAATAATCTCCAGGGCAGTCACCAGCGCCCTGGACACTGGAGCCCTGAAGTACAGGTGCCAACCACGTGGTAACACCGAGAGAAAATAAAAAAATTATTTAGCTCTCTCTCTCCATCTGCCTCGCTATGTCTATCTCTCTCTATCATTCTAGACCTCCGGTTTGCTTGTATCGTTAAATGTGAAATCGTCCAGTATGTCCCCAGCAATAGTGAGTGCGCTGCCCACCTTTGTTCGTCATGAATGCAAAGAGCAAGCACAGTGTAGAATTGTAAATGCCCAGATCATCTACATCAGCGTTTACCAATGTCTTCCAAAGCAATGGTTTTGACAACTAGTTACCTGAAACTTGGGACTTTATGGTAATGGAAAGAACCAACAACATGATTACTATGAAATAACAATGATTTATAACAATGTTTTCTTGCGTATACAAGAAATATGTCGGATATCAAAAACCGTAAAAGTACAAAGCTCGCCTTTGTCAATAATTTAATTGAGATAAATAATAAAGCTGCAGAAAAGGGCAGTTAACCTTTTTTGAATGCGCAACTTACAATTTGCCTCACATTATATACGCTCGAATGGAGCTATGGTAGTAAGGAGGCATTACTAAAATCAGAGAACTTGCATTAAGGTGAAATAAAAGGGTGAAAGACACAACCTAACTCGATGTTTCCTGCCAGACAATGGGCAGCCCTTCAGCATCGCAGTAGCTGCTAATGCTCACAGGTCTGATACCGTAAGTTTTCTTTTGTGCCATCCTCAAAGCTTAGGCATCCGAAAAGCAGGCACCGCGGGTAAGTGCACTTTCGTCCACCTTATGACAATAATAAGTAAGCGCACACTGATGACGTTGTTCACGGGGCTTCAAGGTACACTGAGAGTAGCACTTCTCTAACTATTCCCACTTCTCTCAATCTGATTTCGAGCTGTTAGTTATTGTTTAGGCGAGGTACAATAGAATAGACAATGAAACTAAACAGTACTTATACGGGCCTGAGCTAGATATTTGTTCTGATGGCTTATTGACAACTTTAAGATTCGGCTTTTAAACAAGCTTGTGAATAACTTTTTTTAGGTACAAGCTGGTATTACTGCGGGCCCGCTGCTACATGCAAAATATATTTTCCCAAAGCCAAAGTGATGCAGTTACAATCCTCAGACAGCTTTGAACCAACACCTATTTGCACCACATCTTGATTAATGCCATCTACATAATTCAGTATGAAGCCAACTGTTACTGCAGCCTATGACCCGGCTCTCTATACCATCCGGTATGGGAGTGACAGCCAATACCAGAGCAACAACCCATTCCACATTCCTCCATCCAACAGCGGACAGCGCGGCTGGCGAGACGAAACCCACAATATACCTAGACCGACTTAATTCATAAATTTTTTCCTTCATTTTGGATTGATGCTGGCGAAAAGGAAATGTTGGACTCAACAGATTTGGCCCCCCACGAATTTTGTGCACCGCAGCTATAGTGCATGACTTACTACTGGGGGCCTCTGCGACTACACGCAAACTTTTTTAGATGCAAAGGACACTCTAAGAAAGAGCGTAAAACCATCACCTCCTGTACTTTTTCAATGCCTGCTGGGTCACCCAGATGCGTGTCCGCTTAGCCCTCTCCCACTGCGCCTGTGTTCCGCATGGTGGCGCCACCAACCAATCCTCCTGCTACTGTTCTCGTGGCCCCGAAGTTTGCATGGTACCAGAGGATCCGCGGGCCAAACCCGCGCTGAGCATTCTCGCTTTTCCAGTAAACGCTTGTGCATGTTACGCATTCTTTAGAATATCCTCGATCACACCTAGCTTTGAATACTACCTCGTGCGGCACATCAAGCGTGTGGAAGCGACCACTGTCTCTTATAAAGGAGTTTTCAGTCTACGAAGCTCTGAGAGACAATGCGCGAAGAACTTTAAAACTGGAAACCCAATCAAATCATTCCTCCGCGGGCATACCGCGGAGCATGCATGGGCTGCAACGATAGAGTGAATGTGCACCCTTTGCTGCATTCAAATGCTCAAGACCGAAGTCTTTGGCTTCGTCAAAAAACATCAATGTCAGCAGCTCCACATTCCGGACCAACAGCGCTGAGATAACACCGTCTCGAACCGCGATAAGCTAGGCATATCGCAGCAAAGCGCCCCCACAAGTCTTCTCGTCGGCGACGCCATTTTTCCAAATACAATATACGGAGGTGATTTCATTTGTCAGAGGATGCATAGCTCGTGCTGTCCTAGAGAAGATCCTATGTGATTAGTGCGTTGTTTTGGCGCAGAAGATGAAGAGAAGCTGCACCACAAATGGGCTGATATACTCCCAGGACAGATGTGAGCTGTCGTATCCAATGCAGCAGCTAGTGCGTCTGCTGCATGGCGAAGATTGTAGACTGTAGGATCTCGGATCGACGGTCGCTTACGAATCCATTAAAGCTTGCTTGAAACACTGGATTGTTCGCATCACATCGATGTCAGAATGACCCTCTCTGGGAAGTTTCAAAGCTTCGAAAATCTACCGTTATTACATGTACTCACACTGCAGAAAACAGCTCGCAGTTTTGGTTTAACGTCTTCTTTTGTCTGTTAATTCGTTTCAATTGCTCTGTTTGATTCCCTATAATTTGTCTCAATGTGTCATAACCGTATGTGCGATGTCCAACGTCTCGAGTAAAATATTGCCCAGGCTATAAATGCTGCTGTCTCGAGCTGAAAACGCAACCTTTCCCAACAGAGGCGATCGGCGAACAGTGAAGAAAATGAATTACGTACGAGGAATTACTGTGGCCTATTCAAGGCTGCCAAAAATTTTAGAAAATGGCGATAAACGCTGACACATTTAAAGCGGGCCCAGAAGCAGCACTAGCGGCACACAATCGGTTCGTTGAATGATGGCCTATTACATCACTGTGAAGTATGGCAAGGTTATATAAAGTGACCGCCAAAACACAGGCAAACAAATTTTATCTCCGTTCATACTTCTGACGAAACCAAAATCGCACACAAAAACAGGACATTAGCTGGACGGCGCAACCGTTAATGAAGAGAGATCGGTTCCGCCACTGTGAGGTTGCTCAGTCAGATAGGTCGGCGATCGGGGAGCACTGGAAGCCGACTGGACGCCGCAGGCATTGGAAAAGCATACGCGGCGATGGCAAAACCGCTTAGGTAGCAAACCAACTCAGACTTAGGCCTTGTGCACTCTCACTACTTGCGCGCGTCTGGCTGCAGCAAACAAAAAATTAGTAGTGAAGTTAGCAGGTAAAAGCATGTATGGTGTTGCATGTTCTCACCGCAAATATGTAGGCGTCTGGGTAGAATACAAAGAGCTTGTTATAAGAAGGATAAATAGTTTTGTTAGCTTGCCTCCGAGGGCAGCGCTAAAAAAGAGGAAATATATTTACTAATAGGTGCGCTACGCTGGGCGAGATAGTGAAGCAGTAAAACAGTCTGAATCAGCTCATTAGATCTATACCAATAAAAATCCTGTCTCATTCCATTCTTTGAAAGAGAATAGCGTGCGTAGGTGTGGTGGCACTGGATTGTGAAAAAAAAGAACGACCCTATTTTTTCCTTCGATCGGTGCACGGAATGAATCCGTTTAGCAGGAGCCGGCCCATTGCCGATCTTGGTGAAGTTATGTTGGTTGCCTGGCGACATCCAGCATGCGTATCGTGTTCTCTATGCAATCTTAAGTGTGTTTGCAAATACCTGACACGATTACATTCTCGTTTCTGCTACTTCTTTCACTCTTCGTAAGCGAGTTGCTGCGGGGTAGTCCGGTCTCTACGTAGCCTCTCTTTGATTACGACAGAAGTGACGTGATATTGAACCTGGAGAACAACAACTTGTCAGATAAAAATGACATAACCGAGAAAAACCTTCCATGAACCCCGTACACCTGTACCCATGTGTACGGAAACATGTACACATGCTTAACCAGTGAAGGTGTAGCTGAGGAGAACTTCTTGCTGGGCTAGTTGGTGAATAGATGCCATGATTTGAAGCGCTTGCCATGATTTGTCTCGTCTACTCTGTTCTTCGTCCGTGTGTGATTGTTGCGCTTCAAATCATGGCAGTGAAGTTGTGACGTGCCTATTTAAACACACTTCCACGGAGTGTACTCGGCTATACTTCCATTCCGGAGCAGTAAATGGCAAACGTGAATGAAATCTTTCACTTCACTTCACTTTATTACCTTAAAGACCCCACAAGGGGGTGTTACATAAGGGGTGGGTTGTACAGAGATGTAACAAATGCCACAATTTTTAACAAGACAGGTACATGGATACACTTTGAACAAAATGTGATGGACAGGTGATAGAAACGATGTCGCGGGGAAGGCCATTCCATTCTGCAGCTGCGGGGCAGAAAAAAGAAGCAGAAAAGGTTGTGGTGCCAGAACGGGGTCGGGAGACTTGTAGTGGATGGCCCGTACGGGGGGAAATGCGCGTGGCGGGAGCGATGTAAGGTGGTTGGCTGAAAGAACTGTGATAAAGCTTGTGGTAAAGTGATAGTGTAGCGATTCTGCGGCGAGACGAAAGAGTGGACAGACCAGATTCATTTTTAAGGGATGAGACGCTGATATCATATGAATAGGAAGAATGAATGAAACGAGCAGCACGATTTTGCACTGCTTCGATGGCGTTTATCAAATAAACTTGGTGAGGGCTCCAAATGGGTGATGCGTACTCAAGTTTGGGCACGAAATCTTTCAAGGCACGAAATTTATGGCAGGAGTGTTCCTAAACGCACTTTACCCGGGCCGGCTCGCTGAGTGCGTTGCCTTGTCAGCAGGGGTCTGAAAATCTTGAAAAACGACATAGCCCCACGAGAGTATAGATGAGTAAAATTATGTTAAATGTGAATACTAGATAAATTCTTCATTTATCATTACAAAATGATGAGCAGCGACAAAACTGTGGAAAACATTGGCTCCCGTGCTTGTGGCGAAGGGGGTCGACCGCGAATCTGTAGGCGAGACCCACAACGATTACCCGTGTGGCGTCACTTTAATTCACGCCGGTGCTGTACAGACAGTGACACCAGAGGCTCTTCCAGCCGCTACCTTGGACTCGCGGTGGCAGTGTCGCGAACGCAGCAGTGTCGGATGAAACAAAATTACACCATCTTCCCGAGGGGAACCCTGAGGTGATGTGAAGCATCGCATAGTTCCAATCCAATCCAATCCAATCCAATCCAATCCAATCCAATCCAATCCACTCCACTCCAAGCCAAGCCAAGCCAAGCCAATCGCTTCGAATCCAATCCAATGCCCCTCGCGAGGGAGCGTTCGCGATGGGAGAGGAGAGGGGGTGAGCGGCGGAGAGCGCAGCCGGCGCGGCGAGGAGAATGGGAGAGGGGTAGACGCTGACAACGCCGACAACAACGCCGGATGGATGCAAGGACAAGGCGAGTAAATGAGATGCGTTCGCATCTAAAAAACGGAGTGGAGCGTCTTTTGAATAGAGTGACGGAAGGCGGCACGCGATGCTATGGCGTCATCTCTCTCACTGTTGTCATTTCGTCATTCTCACTGTTGTCATGGCGTCGTCTCCCTCCCGCTTGTTTTATGGGTCGCCTCCAAAACGCACCCTCCCCCGCCCCAGACACTGAATCCAAACCACTGTCTGCCTCCCCATCTCCACGTGTTGGTGTAGCTTATTCGGCAAGACGACGGGCTGGCGCTCCGCTTCTCAACAGGCCAAGGTTCGATCCCTGTTGGTTCCACTAGTTTGGGTAGCTTGGGTGTAGCCGGTAGCCAGTAGTAGGCTGGGATGTCTCTTTGTATAGCCAATAGTAGCCTGGGAGTTTTCTGCTGACGCGAACACGAAACGTTCCTTGGCTGGCTCAGTTACGTGCCAGGGTGGCTGTTGGGGTATTGCACCATGGTGGCCCTGCTCTGCGGCGTTAGAGCAGCGTTCGCGTACATGTTTAGCGTTTGTTGTTGCTTTTGTGATTGCGTTACCGTTTCCGCCTTTTATGTTATAATCTGTACTCCGCGTGCAAAACGTCCGGACAGAAGTCAGTACTTGGCAGTAGTAACTATCACACTCCCACGTCATTTGACCACCGAATTTTCCTGCCCATTTACTATGATCAGGTTTTATTACGCACAAATATCTACCATTATATTTCCGTTGAAGTCTGTGTGCCCATCTAGATCTCCAATGTGGGTGTTCATGCCCCTACCAATAGTACCTCGCCGGGACGTTTGATATCCTCGATGTCGTTTTTTCGACAGGCCACCAATTTTTCGATTTGTCCTTTGCTCAATTTACCCGTCCACAGGTACGACAACTCTAAAGCCATCTCCCTACCCTCAGCTATTCCTTTCACCCACACATGCTCTTTACAGTCTTTCTTCAGTCTTCCCCAATTAGCTCCATGCCGCATAAAAATGCCCACTCCACTGCCCTTCCTCTATCCAGCCGTCCTGTTACAACCTTTCCATACATACTCTTCGATTACTGGAGGTTCTTCCGGGTCACGTAGGTGCGTGTCACTTGTAAGCCTTCAGCCCCATGCCAGGCAGCACTACATACACTATGATACAACACCTACACGCAGACACTCTTGAGGCACTCCTACACTTAAATAACCAGATATGGGTTCCGGGGCACCTTCCAAGGTGTTTAGTGTTGGCTTTTCAGAAGGAAGTGAAATACCCTTGCTCTACCGCCAGCTATAAACCCATTGCCCTGACAAGCTACCTGTGTAAGCTTATCTGGAAGATTATAAACCGTAGGCTCGTGTACATTTTTTACTACAATTGTCTTTCGAGAAATTCCAGGCGGGCTTCAGGGCGGGGCGATCCTCCAATGATCAGCCGGTTGTCTAGAATCGCATATGAAAGATTCTTTTATACACAAGCTCTATTGGTGACCGTATTTCTTGATATCTAGAAAGCTTATGATACGACATGCGTTAAGGCATCTTGCAGACCTAAAACCCTATATTGTAACAGGCAACATGTTGAACACTCTTGACAGTTACTTGTCCAAGCGAACGTTTCCTGTCAGAGTCGGGACGGCACTTTCAAAAGTTCAGATTCAAGAAAATGGCGTGCCTCAAGGCAGAGTTTTGAGCTCGACGTTATTTATTGGCAAGATAAATTCTCTGCGCAAAGCATTTCCTCCGTGAATCTTCCTTTTAATGCGTGCGGATAAAGAAGAAACATCTTTTAAATCTTTTAACATATCCATATGTTAACATTAGGTCCAACTTGGGGTAAACGGACTCTCTCGTTGGGCAGACGAAAATGGTTTCCATCTTAATCTCGGGAAAAATACCTGTGTTGTATTCTCAAAGAGAAGGGGAGTAAGGTCTGACCCTGCCATAAATCTCAATGGGGACCCAATTCCTGTAAAAAAGGAACACAAGATTTTGGGTGTGGTGATGAACGAAAGACTCACATTCGCCTCTCACATAAGACAACCAAAAATATCCGAAAACAATAAACATTCTGAAAGTCCCATCTCACTAATGATACGGTGCAGATGAACAACTACTGCTGTTCCTTATTACCGCTTTGGTAGGGTCTCGTTTGTATTACGGAAGTTTTTCCTACGGAGCGGCCAAAAAATAGCGTTAAAAATGCTCTACCAAATGCTGCATTTGAAGCTTCGCCATTCGTGCGGTGCTTTCCGTACAAGCCCTCTCCAAAGCCTATATGTGGAATGCGACATATGGTGCCCAGAATACCAGCAAACTTATTTTGATCTTTTATATGCTTGCAAACTCTCATAAATCGATAACCATCCTTTTGAACCTATTTTATGGATACATCCACATCACAGTTCTTTTTAAATCACTCATCCAGGCCTCTTCCCTTCTCACAAAGAGTGAGAGAAGGCGGCTCTACTTCAGGTGTTTTTTTAAAAACACCTTGATATCATCTTACAGTGATTTTATAGCACCATGGCACCTTCGCACTGCGTCGCGTGAATTTTCTCATCCATATCGATAAAAATAGGCAACCCAGAAATATGATTCTACTAGTATTTTCTGTCACTGCACGAGAAATACCAGAGCACCGAATTTTACAGTTATGCCTCCAGAACTTCCACCACCATGTCACGTGCCGCGTATGGACCCAATTTTACGGTTTATGAGACCATTAATGAAGTGTTCAGCATTTTCGCAGCAGAGGCATATAGAAGTTTAGTGGCTGTGAATCACATTGTCGAATTCCAAAATGTATTATTTACACTGATTCACTAAGCATTCTGCGGGCGTTATCATCCCCAAAGAAGTCCAAAAATTACATCATCAATCGTATTCTCAGGACGATTATTTTAGCATATGCCTCAAACCATGAGGTGACTGCTTGATGGGTCCCAGGCCACTCGGGGATCACGGGAAAAGAGACGGCTGATGAAATGCGCACCGCTTCGGCACTCAACAACACAGTGCACGCAACATTACCCTACAACGACATCAATCCATACATAAAACAACAACTACGTAAAACATGGAAAAAAAATTGGAGTGAACAGACAGACAACCAACTACACATTGTAAAACCGCACCCGGGACGATACACAACCCATTTCAGCAACAGACACACCGAAGTGACCTTAGCAAGGTTATGGATAGGCCACACATATGTAACATAGTCCCACCTTTCACTTGATCACCAATACCCATGTGCAACGGGTGTGGAGAGTACCTGGCCGTAAAAGCAAGGCACTTTACGCAACACGACCCAAACACTTCCCAAAACTATATTCCACGACGCCCAGCGTACCTTTGAGGAGACGAGCCCATGTTTTCAATAAAACACGTTTTTTCAGTTTCTTAAAAACGTAAAATGTTTACGTCTCATTTCTTATCGTGCATCTTGACAACCTGGCCCTTTACACCAGTCACCTTTCTTACCTTGTGTTATACTTAGATTAGTTTTACTGAAATGCTTTACTTTAACTTTGATGCCTTTCTCATGAAATGACTTTCTTTTGTCGCTTTCGCCCTTAGTTAGCCTTGCATCATTAAAAAACAATCATCATCTTCATCACCATCATCATACTCCAAGCGCACTTCTTAGGCGATGAACCAATGTTTTTTGTCAAATGTGTATCAATTATTTATCGAAAGCTTAATTTATGAATCTCATTTCGTATCAGGCATAACTACAACCTGGCCCTCTACACCGGGCATCTCTATTGTCTTTATTTGTTTTACCCTATAGGTGATAAATTTTAGTATTGACTTTTTAGTCTATACTTGCTAACCATCTGTTTTTGGTCCTCTTTGCCCTAGTTGGCATTGTGTCATTGAAATGCAACCATCATCATCATCATCATGCATCCATCCACTTCTCTCTTTTCCTGCCGGCCTGCACGTTATTTATGCTATCTTCAGCCCCCCTCTCTTCCTTACACCCCATCGTCACCCCTTTCCTCTGCCTGCATAAATCTGCACCGACGTAGCTATATCCCTTTGCTTCTTGTCTATGCCACCTTCGCAAAGATATGTGACCCCGCTAAAAAAGCCAGCGCTCGCCCTGCGTGTAGTAGCCCGATGGCTGCCCCCAGTGGCCCGCTGAAGTGATCTCCAATACGCTGGAAGGTCCGTTTCCAGCCCACCCGTAGGATATCACTATTGATGTCACGTCCCCACTACAGAGGATAGGCCCTGACTCAATTTCTCGAATTCGCGAGGACCCCAAAATACTAATTTATTACCGGAAAGAACGAGGCGGTTAAATGAAACTTTGTTATGTATAAAACCCGAATTACCCATTATTCTTACCATTCAGGAATTCAAGTCACCTGAAGCCGAGATAAAAGCTTGAATACAATTATATATATCCCTTTTTGCATGTTCAATATTCATTGCGAAAAACGATAATATAACTTGAAAGAAACTGCTTGAATTTTTTAACCTTTTTTCTTCTCTTTAAGCTCTCGTTTTTATTTCCCTAGGCATCAGCTGGTAATGCATTCCAGTATTTAAATATGTTTTGGATATTTTTCCGAAGAACATAGTAGTGTGGCCATGCCTATTCTGTGCACCAGACCGACGAATTTATGTGCAGCGGTATTTTGTGGGCTAAACCACAGGATATATTCCGCTGCCCGTACGAAAGGGCAGTTGTTCAAGATTATTCATCTAAAGCGACCTTAAAGATACCAGTCTACAGTTATTTACACAAGTATTCGTATAATTGCCTTAACACATCATGTTGCAGCTAAAACTCCCTTTTAAAAGAAAAACCTTATTTGCTTGGAATGGAACCCACGCCGCTAGATTAAAAACTCCTTACTCTACTCCTACGCCTTGCAAGTCGATAAGTGGGGTTATGTTAGATTTATGCAAAAACTACACATATCCTTGTGGTCTGGTCCACAGAAAAGGCAGTGCGATATAGTTTCTGTGTGTAAACCACCCATTTCCTGGCCAATCACCCTGAGAGGGGGAGGGGTAAGAGCCACCTAATTGTTACCAGCACCACCACCATTTACGTGGCTCTATTCGTTTTCAACAGTGACTGTTGCAACTGAAGTAAAGAGGGGTGTGGCTAAAACACACACCTAACTCGCTCACCCGGCAAGTGTTGGCATGAAAAAGCTACGTCGACAGTTACAAAGTCAAACGCGTTTTCCTTACCTCACGCCAAAACATCGTGTTTCTGTTCTCCAAAACCATGAAAAAAGAACCTATTTTGAAGTGAAAAATGATCACCAAATATTTTTTTTTCAGAATCACGAACCCGTTTTCTATGAAGATGACATCGCTGACAATGGAGGTCTTCAACTAGCCTTCTCAGTGAGTGTGCATTAATGATGCTTTTGCTGCTGTATTGTTTTGCCATAATATTCACTTATATCATGCCACATCTGAATTTAACTGAAATAGACACTTTGAGGAGAAACTCAAGCTTCTACAGCGTGTGAACGTTCACTGTCTCTACTATGTGGTAAATACTAACAGAAGAGTGCTTCTGTGGTTTGTTAAAAACAAAACAATCCTTTCCTTCAATCAAGGAAGTTGCAACTAATCGGTGCTTGTTTTTGGATAGACTAAACAAAAATTATCTCTTCTAGCGCAAAATGAGATAAACGAATGTATTGTTAGCCGTGCCACCAAGGCTGCAAGAATCTCTCACGCCCAATTCTTTTACGCGTCGCGTAGAAACGGCGCGACATGAAGCCTGCTACTGTGAAAAAGATGTTTCATAATGGTAGTAGTATTTCAGTAATTTCGTTTAACCGGAGCGTGTATATCGTGTGTAAGTGTTGCAGTATGTATAGAAGGTAATATTACAGTGATTGCTCTTTCACTGGAGTTAATATCGCCGCCTACAGGTACGCTTTTGTGCAACGTAATGGCGGGCAACTACCGTGGATATTCAAAATTGCTTAGCTGATATTATAAGAAATGCGGAATAACCTCTTATTGCTCCCCAGAATAAATTCCACGGGCACTTGCAAGAGCAGCTAGTTATAATTAGGGTTAATCAAAATAAAACCTGTATCATTCCAAATTATTCATCTCATGCAACCTCAAGCTGTCACAATTTGCTACTGAGTGAACGACCATCCAAAAAGACTTAGAAGCTGAAACTGGCCTCGTAAATTGTTCTAGTGCCCTTACGGCACTCAATTCACACTAACTGTTTTTTTCTGTCTCGTTGTGCAATAGCCTAGAAACATAACTAGGTGTCATATTGGCAAGCTAAGTATCAGTGGGTATAGCATGTTGTATCGATAACTCTTAAATTAAGGAAATGCAGGCCATTAAGACGCTCACTTTTATTTCTTTTCAGACATATCTTAACAGGGACGAATACGGGCAAGATCTGGGGCTTCCGTCCTTGGAGAAGTTTACCGGGGAACAGCTCTTTTTTATTTCCTTCGCCATGGTAAATTCTTTTAATGTTGCATCTTCTTTTGCTGCAAAAGTGCATTTTTTCTCTCATGCTTTCACCATCACGATAAGCAACATAAATCGTCTCAAGAATTTCTTGAGACATCTCGCAAATTGTTACACATTGTATGTATGGGAATGAAAGCCACTTTGTCGAATCTTGTACGTTGGAAGAAAAAAGGTAGTTCTCATGGAGGCGAGAAACGAGAACGCAGGTGTGTTCCAGATTTCGGCGCACGTTGAGGATCCCCAGGTGGTAATAATGAATCCAGAGCCCCCCCCCCCCCCTCTCCCCCGTCCCCCTACTGAGCGCCTCATCACCTGTGTAGCGCCGGCGCGTTAAACCACCCAATGACCCAATCCATAAAACGTTCGCTCCAATGATTTGGCCAGTAGGATTAATTTTTGCACCTGGACGAATTACTAACTAACGCACTTATTGTCATTCTATACTGCCTGTGGGAGGTCATATATCGAAGCGGGCTTGACCGCCTTCGTCGGAGTGCTCCATTTGCACTGCTCCAAAAAGTAGAGGCATCAGTGTCCCCGCACCACCTTTTAGCCAGTAAAAGTGAACAGACGACAACAGAGAGGCAAACGGGTGAGCGTTCATATATTTCGAAGATATGGACGCACCATTGGGCTTAACAGCGTTGCTACACAAAAGGGCCCTGTATAAAGTACAATCTATTTGTCAACCAGGAGCTGTTTACTTATTTATTGCGCACCAAAATCATTGAATTCATCATTGTTGCCACGTCAGTCAATCACACCTCAGTTCTGTGGCACCAATATTCAGGACGTGAACTATATAACATCGACATTAAGGCATTTAATTGGGAAGATCAGTAGAGCGTCGACAGTAAGACTTGAAATAAATATATCTCTCAAGTTATGTGCAATATGTGAATAATTAACACGAACTGCAGACTTCGATCTCTACAACGCAAATATATTCGGTACTTTGTGTACTTTTGTAATATTGTGTACTAATGTAATATTTGTGTACTTTAACTTTATGGTAAATGAGTCCATTGATATGCAAGTCCAGTCAACAAAGTCTCGAACTGAGAAGTGCATTTAACAGTCTAGCGGCTGCATGCATTGGGGGGAGCACTACTAGTCAGATTATTCGCCAAATCAATAAAGGTTTACCCATCCGGCTGTACGAAAATTTGATAACCATTGCACGTACTTTTAAACATTTCTCGTGGCTGCAACGCAATACAAGTTCGGTCGGTTTACTCGGAGATTCGGTAAAGGTTTTGTGACCTGACTGCGACGTTACATAGCATGCCAAATGAGAAGAAACGGCAGTGAACTATCATGCTCGTCTACAAATATTAAACGCAAAAAGCATATTTCGTAACTGAACCAAAATTGAATAGGTTAGCTAAAATCCCTATTTCAGGATAAAGCTACTTTATTGCTCTTTTCGCTGCCAGTAAGCAAGAAAAGTTTGAAAGGATTTTCTAGCATGGTACGTTTCTGCCTCGTAAGATAGCTCAGTATGTCGTTGAAACGGCAGTAAGAACGTAACATCTTGTAGATCTTAGCTTTGGTTTCAGGAAAACGTTTTTATTTCAAAATGTAATAGTTCCTGGAACTGTTTCCGGTTATTAGTTTATGGAAGTTTTGTTTTTTGATGACTCTTTCCTACAGCTTTCGTGCGGAAGCGGAGGCCGTGATCAAACTGCAAAAATCCATAAGCACTGGTCAAGAGTTCACAACCGTTACAGGTAAAAAATAGCGTAAAAAATTCGGTAGTGTTTACGAGGCCACGCCGTTAAAACATACCACTCTTCTAATACTCTGCTAGACCATCATACGGATGTGGGTTCACGCAAGTGCAAAGGAGAAAGAGATGTTTTAAACGCCCCAATCCGCTCATCTCCGTACCCACCGTAAGAAAGGGAAAGTGCATCGAATTTTCATTTTTTTTAATGTCTGATGATATATTCATGTAGCTTAGAGGTGAATGCTACAAACTGCTACGATCCACTGAAGGAGTCGGCCACGTTAGGCCGAAGACGCGGGAGGAGGGCGAAGGTCCGGCACAGATTATGGCAGTGCCCACTACAGGTCTATAATCTGTTTCCTTAAAAATATAGGTGAGAAGCACCTTTTTTCGTACAAATGTGGAGGTTACGCACACGGTTTGTCTTAGGTAATATCATGTGTATCAGCCAGCTAGTCTAAAAACCAACAAACCGGGCATACAGCTTCAGCCTTCAGGCACATCACTGCCGCAGCTGGTGTTACAGTGCAACTCTGTGACGACAATTACGTAATCTACACAGCCGAAATTAAACACGCGAGTGTAGACGTTTCAATACCGCCACATATTGCTGTTCTTATTGCGCAGCGTCGGTAACCACGAACGCTGGAGACTGCCGCCAGGGATAACATGATATTTACTAAGCACGTGCGCCCTCGGGAAACGAGGTGAACTTGATTAAATTACTACCATTCATTGGAACTTGCCTAGCAGCACCGTCTACCGCCTGCTTACCCTGGTTGGCACACAGAGATTTAGTTAAACAACGGGTTCGGTAGTATCCATGCACGTCGTTTCTGTTTTCTTTACTCACGAAGGCAAGGCAAGAAGTGGCATAACGGAATCCGTGCTGTTTTTTTGGGCAGCTTGCACTAGTAGTGCGAGGCTGGAGACACAGACGCGCGAAGGGGTCGACCTAGGTTATTCCGGTTTTGATTAAATTTTGCTAGGTTTTGCTAGGGTTTGATAAGTTCTGTTAGGTTTTGCGATGTTCTTGGTAGGCTAAGCTAAGGGGTGAGGTGTGAGGCCAAGTTTATCCGACTTTTACAAGATGTTCTCGAGCAGCGACATGACGGCGTTCGCGCGGCGCTTCTTCTTCCGCATGTGTTACATACTTCTTCGTCGGACTCGTGTTTTTCAGAGAGGCTAGCCCGGGATGCTAGCGCGGCCTCCGCTGCTACTTGGCGCGCTCTGTTTTCGCGCTCTCCCTCCTCGCTATAAGGCAACGCGTCCGTCTGCTCTCGTGCTTTTTGTTTTTCTCACGCCACCGGAACAAGTTCAAGCTGAAACAGCTTGCTGTTGAAACAGTTACGGTGATTCTGTGGGTAGTTCGTTAAACACTGGGACGTGGACGAATACCCCATGACCTCTCTAACGGTCCCAGCGCTCTCTTTACCGCCGTAGAATGCTCGCTCTGCACTTTAGTTGAGAGATTTACTGATTTCAGAACATCCACTTGAAACAACAAGAACAGTTTCCATCGTAAATTCTTACACGCTGCGTAAAATGGTGCGCAAGGCTGTGAGGCAGGCACGGCGACAACGGCGGTAATTCTACCCTGCCTGGCGTCGAATGCAAAAGTCGCACACCTTACCCGGGATTTGTAATACATCCTGGCGGTGCGGACGCAGCACTCACCACTTAACCTCAGAGCGTAATTTATAAGACGGACTCCAGCATAAACACACAAGGTAACTGACCAACTACCGAAACTAAAAAAATGGCGGCATATCTGCCCACTTCGTTGCAGATGTCGTTCAAAGACGATAGTCGTCTGAGCCCCTGCGACGTGATTCAATTGAAGTTAACCGCGTTCCATTGGAGCAGGGCCCTTCTCCACGCCCTTCTCCGTGCGCGGTTCGCGCACCATCTGCTGGAATCGCGAATTACTGTTAAACACCGTAGAATGCCGCCAGCTGCTATAGTGGCGCAGGCGACAGCAGGCGACGGAGTGAATTTTTTTCTACAGTCTATGTAGTATTTCATTTTCTATCGCGAAAATCTAGCATCCATGATTTTTTTAAATAAAGGAGCACTGCAAATATCACTCATGCATTGATCTGTGCCCACGATTAGCGTAATATTTTATTTTTGTTCAACAATGTTGACAAGTATGAACACTGCCTCCAGATCTAGATTCTGAGATATGGTTGTGGGTATAAAAACGCATTGTTCATATTCTCTTTCTCTTTTCCGGGCCGGCTGAATCGAGGGACAGACAGACAGACAGACCGACCGACAGACAGACAGACAGACAGACAGACAGAGACGCACAGACAGACAGAGACATACACACGCACACAGAGACAGACAGACAGACACACACACAGACAGACAGAGAGACACACACGCACACAGAGACAGACAGACAGACAGACAGACAGACCAGACAGACAGACACACACACAGAGACAAACAGACAGAGCGACAGACGCACACACACAGACAGACAGCTGGACACACACATACACACACACAGGGACAGACAGACATACACACACAGGGACAGACAGACAGACATACACACACACAGGGACAGACAGACAGACAGACAGGCAGACAGGCAGACAGGCAGACAGACAGACACACAATAAGACAGACAGAGACACACAGACAGACAGAGACCCACAAACGTGCACACAGAGACAGACAGACAGACACACACACACACACAGACAGACAGACAGACAGACCAACCGACAGACACACAGACAGACAGACAGACAGACAGCCGGACACACACAGACACACACAGAGAGACAGACGGACATACAGACAGACATACACACGCACAGAGACAGAGAGACAGGCAGACAGACATACAGACAGACAGACAGACAGACACACAGACAGACAGACATACCAAAATTCCCGCGTTCAATAGCCCAAAAAAACTATCGTCTTTAAAAAGAGTTTTGGAAAGCGAACTCTGAGCGAGTGGTGGTAAATGAGAAACATAATTGTGAAAAGCTGCAATGAGCATATTGTTGATGGTGTCGTCGAAAGCGCACGTAGGCTGCTGCTAAGGAGCATTTGTAAACTTATTTTCATCAGTAGGTAGCTGAACATCGAAGAATTGAAAAATGCAACTTAATATCTCGGGCAAAAGCAGACGACCACAACACCAGCAACGAAAGTGAACTCTACACAAAAAATGTAAAAGCAGTTGGCTGACGATTACGATACTCCCTAAATTGAAATTTGAGCGCAACT
Source organism: Haemaphysalis longicornis (assembly GCF_048455015.1). Classification (NCBI taxonomy): domain Eukaryota; kingdom Metazoa; phylum Arthropoda; class Arachnida; order Ixodida; family Ixodidae; genus Haemaphysalis; species Haemaphysalis longicornis. The sequence continues at coordinate 121,949,936 of NW_027526361.1, read as the reverse complement.
GGCTAAGCGTTCCGACTTTCCAGTATATGTTGGGGCAAAGGATTTCAGACATACAGATATATCGTTACAGATCAATTTTATTTTCAAAAAAAAAATTACTCCTGTCATGCGGCCCTTTGTTTCCATGTGTGGTATTGGTGTACGCGCTCGCCGCATGCCTTAGTGACCGCTCGGTCGGGAAAGACACGGCGGTGCGCTATTGTAGCCCCACGTTGTAGCGGCCGCAGCCGCGCAGCATGTCTCGCACGGCACCTGCGGGAAATCGTTTTCCTCCTCACACTTTCACCATTCCCTCCTCCTCTATTTCCTCCTCTTTCTCTCTTTGGTCGCCTTGTTCTCTCCGTTACATCTAGGTACGACGGCGAGGAAAGCCGTGAGGCCACAGGAGTGGTCGCATTAAAGCTGTGGTCCAAGTAATTAAGAGCATTTGGCACTTTGCGTGCATTAAAGCACGCCAGGAAGGAGTCGTGGGGCTTCCTTAGAAGGCTTTTTGGTAACGTTTTAGACTGAGGAATCCTATTCGCTGGCAGGTTTAACTCGAGCTGGTGAAGGCACACAAGATAGTTGAAAATGTAGTAACCATTTGACGTGAAGAGGACTAAGTTTGAATAGGGAACTTTCGAAGTGCTCAGACTATCTCGAATCCTTTTAGTCTTCTTTTGAAGTTGGGAAAAGGGTCAATTATACAGTTTAGTGCCGTTTTAAACTTTAAGCAACTTCGCCTTTAGAGTTGAGAAGTTATAAAAAGTGGCAAGTTTCGCGCGGAACTGTTGCAGCTTCCCTGATATAACTAATACTGTAAAACAACCTGGGGGAAGTGGAGCTATAGATCTAAAGCAGTTTATTAAGAATCTATTTCTTGGGCAAAGTGAATGGCAGAGTTGGTTCTGTGGGGCCATAGAAACTATAATTTGCAAGAAAAGATAATGTTCATTTCTCTGTATCGCCTAAATTTTCAATGCACAAAAAGAAAATTGAACGCCAACTTTTCCAGAACCTTACTCACTTCGGAGCACGACTGTATTCAGTGTAGGGTATATCTGTAAGTGTTGGTACGTTTATTATGCACTGAAGCAACGAGCCCACTGAAATGATGCATTGGTCTGTGGACGCAGGCAGTATTGAGTTTAGGTGTATGCTTTCTTGTTCCACGGAGTGTTCGCATGGCGCTTGGCTAGATTTATGTTGCTAATTTCGCTCTAGAAAACGGTGCCTGCTGGCTTCGCAAGTGAACTCCGAAATTCTTTAATGTCTTTCTTCCTTCTGCGTGAGCTACTAGTGCTCTTTGCGAAAGCGATTTCAAACGTTGTTACTTGCTTTGTTGCTTGAAGCGACAACTTATCATTATTTTTTGCTAAAACAATCTAAAAGGTTAAAGCATATCTCCTGTTGACTACAAAACGGCAGAGGCGTCATTGACCGAGCTTAATACAAGCCTCAGGGACAGAATGCATTTCTTTTTATCAGACTTAACAACCATTGTTGTAACGTGTTTAAGTGTGTATTGCGGCCCTTGAATTTTTTTTATTTCAGGGTGAACTTGGCCCTGCAAAATCTACCGGAATTTTCCGCTGCATTTGAATGCAAGACGGATTCTCCAATGCGAATTCCTCCAGAACTTCGATGCTCGCTTTGAAAGTTTTGCACGAATACGTTGTGACTCTAGCCCCTGTTGAGCAAAATAAAAAGCAAGCCAAACAGACAAGGACTTATTTTGTTTATGCGAATATGTCTTGTATTCTACAGAATGCGAATTTTCGTAAAACGACACTTATCTCCAAACTGAACAGCATGTCACAAGTGAATTCCTACGAATAAGCAGAAAAAAAATGTTTCCATGTACACTTAGCTTACCTGAATGGCGAAACCATCGAGCTAGATTGTGCTTTATCACAAAAAAAAAGCCGCAGTCCCGAATATTATGCTTAGGTTTAAAAAAGGGTGTGCTTGGTTAGTAAATTTAAAAAATATCAATTTTTTCTGAAGCTCAGTATTGCAGGGTGTTAGCGCGAGACCCTTGACGGCGGAACGGTCCGATGCGATGCACGATTGGTCGGAAATATCGCTGCCAGGACTAGGCACAGGCGTGAATTTTAGGCACATGCTCTGATGCGGGCGTGCGGTGCGCATTGTCTTCTTTATTGCCAGCTTGGCGACAAAACAAAACGCACTGTACAGTACGCACATTGAAGGCTCCAGCCTCCAGTGGGGTGAAGTGGGTGGCTTGAAACTCCTTAAACTGCGCTAGCATATCCAGAATGGGTAACCACTTAGGTTATTCCGGTATGACTTTATACACTTCACTTATATAAGCAACGCTTTCAATGAAATATTCTCGCACTCCGCGAGCATCCTCGTCACCATTTTCAACTTCCATGCGTGTTTTCCACATAGATTGGAGAAAAATAACATATCATAGGGCACGCCTCCGGCATTGTCATCTGGCAAAAAGTGAATACCATAGGGCGTCAATGGTAGGTATTTTTGAGGCGTTGGTTGTAGAATGTACCTGTGGGACACCGCATTCCAACAGTCCAAAAAATGTGCTCGGTCGTTTCAAGTTTATTTTTAAATTTGTGGCAGTAAAGTGTCCACAGGTGTGCATAGAGTCTTTTTTCCTGTAGCCAGGATTTTACTGGGAACGTGCCGCTTTGAAACTTAAAGAAGCATTTAACGTTTGAACGCACTGGCATTCGTTTCACTTCTTCTGGAACATTTTGTCCTGGACCTACTGCGTACAACCACGGCCGCTCGATGGAAACTAGTGTCCATCGAGCTGGAAACTAGTTTCCATCGAGCGGCCGTGGTACAACTAATGATCCACACTGAACTGATTTGACATACTACGGAGATAGTGATGTTCATCGAACTGTTCCCACAAACTCCACGTTGTGTGTTTTTTTCTTACTTCTTTTCTCCTCGTTTTTCTGCCCTGTTATCTATAGGGCCTTTTCTACCCTCGCTTACCCATTCCCCCGCCGAGTAGCATGTCAGTGTAGAGATTCTGGCAAACCACTCGGCTACCTTCTTTAATAAAGAGCTTTCTCTCTCTCTCTCTCTCTCTCTCTCTCTCTCTCTCTCTCTCTCTCTCTCTCTCTCTCTCTCTCCGGAACAGTTAGGCACACATCAATCATACCTCTGTACAAGCTCTTCCGCGTACACTACTAAGATACTAAGATACTAAGATACTAAGATAGATGAAAGAAATTGTAGTGGATGGTTCTGTTGTTTCAGACCCGCAGGCAATTGCTCAGCATTTTAACCAGTACTTTCAAAGTGTATTCTCTGATTCTTGCGCATGTATGCTGGCGCATACCACAGTGTATCGCCCTTCTCATGTTAGCTTTATTTCTTACTCTGGCGTGTTATCTATGCTTTTGAACCTTAATAGCAAAAATCATATGTCCCCGACAGCATTCCAAACATATTTCTTCGTCGCTATGCTGAGTCACTGGCTAAATTTCTTGTTGTTTTATTTCGTACTTCTTTAATGTATGGCGTGCTCCCCGAAGACTGGAAGATAGCTCTGGTTGTTCCTATCTTTAAAAAGGGTGACCGCCTATGTTTTCAGAATTGCCGTCCAATATCTCTAGCATCTTCTTGTTGCAAACTAATGGAACACATTATCCCCACTCGCATTCTTGAATACTCAAACGACCATAATATTCTAACCGGTTTCCAACACGGTTCAGGGAAGGGTACTCCACCGTCACACAGTTAGTTACAGTATTTCACTCGTTTGCACACACCTTAGACAACACCGGTCAAATAGATGCAATTTTTCTAGACTTCAGAAAAGCGTTCGATAAGGTACCACATGACAAATTAATTCTTAAGATGCGAAATATTGGCCTCCCCGAAATTCTGGTCACATGGGTTGAAAATTACTTGACAAACCGCAAACAACTGGTCACAATAGATGGGATAGAGTCCGGCTATCTTGATGTCACTTTGGGAGTTCCGCGGGGAAGTGTGCTGGGTTCATTGCTTTTCATACTGTATATAAATGATATTGTTAATGTAATTACCACTGGTGTGCAAATTCGGTTGTTCGCGGATGATGCAGTCTTGTTTCGGGATGTTTCATGCTGTGCTGATCTGTGCGAACTTAATACCAATCTTACTAATATACTTGAATGGTGCAAGAACTGGGGAATGGTGTTGAACGCCGACAAAACATTGTATCTTCGCATAACACGAAAGAAAGTTCCCTACGACTATCAATACACACTAGGAACATCGCCATTGAAACAAGTCACCAGTCATAAATACCTCGGTGTCACACTAACCAGCAATCTTTCGTGGAATTTACACGTTGACAATATTTGCTCATCTGCCTTTCGTAAGCTATGCTTCTTAAAACACAAACTCAGAAATTTCCCTTCTAACGTCAAGGTCCTCAGCTACTTTACTTTTATTAGACCTAAGCTCGAATATGCCTGTATAGTCTGGGACCCCTACACTAATCACAACATCCGTAAAATAGAAAGAATTCAGAGAAAAGCTGTAAGGTTTATTTACTCTAAATACTCCCGCACTGATTCTCCCTCACAAATAATTCTTACTAACAATATCCCAAGCCTCGAATCCAGGAGAAAGTGCTTCCGCCTTGATTTCCTTTCTTCACTAAGCAAAGGTGCACTGTCAATTCACCGATCTCCGTTCTTGTCACCGTTGTCAACAAGAACTACTAGGCATCACAACCCGAACGCTTTCGCCCCATATTTTGCTGCTACTGACACCTTCAAATATTCTTTTTTTCCGCGTACGATACAAGAGTGGAATGAATTACACCCTGTATAAGTGACTTGTTTGCTTGTATTGTTTGTATTTTTTTTGCATTTTATCTTCTTCTGCCCCCTGCTTGGACCTAGCCATGGTCTGCAGTATGTATTAAATAAATAAATAAATATAAATAAAAATACTCCAAAGAAAACCTAACTTGCAAAATCTTAAAAGGGTCCACAACGCGGTGAGTCATCGGCGTCGCTCAGCTCGCTGCGCTGTTTTATCTCCATGGTTCTCTCCCTGTTTCGGTGCACTCCGCCCGATTTATTTATGTGGAAGATGAAAACAGACATTTTTCCACTTGAAGTAGGAGGAATAACGCTTTTACGATATGCATTGCGTTTTATATATTTGGTAGAGGAATGTGAGAACGTTTATCACTGACGATTCCGTTCGCCCATGCTGTTCGTTCCGCTGGCATCATGTGTCTACCAGGTGTACGTATTGTCTCTGTTCACGCTTGACGCGTGCCGCGTTATCTCTATCTTCTCTGCTTTTAGGTGTTCGCTGAAGCTTTTTGTCACCGCTAACTTTGCACAGCCGTGAGCAATCTATCCCACTGAAACAAACCACTTCTGAAAAAAAGTAAGAAGGCAGAATAAACCGCTTAAGATACGCGATGAAAAACAGCTCAAGGAACTCAGGGACATAAGAAGACGGACGACGCGTAGCGCTGATCTTGAAAGTGAATTTTATTAGAAAGAAAACACGTGATTTATACAGAAAATCGTAACATCGCGTGCGCAGATAACACAGGAAATGCCTGTAATAAACCAAAAGTTGCCATCCTCAAACACCGTGGTACGTGACGATGCTCCGCATCAAGAAGTGATTACACTCTGCTAGCGGGTGAGAAATTGAATTTCCTCGTATAGTAATGACAGAGAAGGAGCACTAGCACGCTTACCCTTGTTCCTTCTAATATAGAAAGCCTCTATTATCTGGCTGACACGCTGGTTTATACTATTGGCGACTACTTTTGTATTCTTCAGGACGCGGAGACGCCCATTACACTTTGTTGCAGGGGTGTCCCATGTGTGAAAACTCGACACCCTTCGAAGAACGTCTATCCTTCATGAGCATTCACGTTCCATTAGCACAGAAAATTGTAAAGACCGATATAGCTGTCCCTTCCTTACGCCGCGACTTTGCCAAGTCGTGTGTTCATCGGTATGCCAACAGCTTTTCAGAACAAATACTAACGATGACGTGGTCCAGGTAAAGCAAGCACCTAATACGTCTTGCTGTTGACAAAGTGCAAAACAGGGTGCAATCTGGATCCTTAGCCCGCAGAGCAGTGTCTAAAAAAAAAAGATTTCTCTGTCATACCATGTGTGCACGTATTGTCCCATGCCTTCAACAATGTATCAGGAGGATACGGTGTAAACGTCCTTTTTAAGGGCCAAACAACCTCGGGAAGGTGTGCAGCATGGTAGATAGGTAATTGGCAGATACATCTACTACTGGACGCTGCGGTGTAAAGTGTGTGTCCAGCTTTGTGCCTTGTAGTATTGGTGTGGTTTATCTGATTCCTTTTCTCTGTAGTCAATTTGAAATGGTCTGATGTCGTAGCATTCGACTCATGGAGCACAGATGTTGTTGGAAGAGAGATGAGTACTCACACATTGCACATCACTGCAAAAACTGTAGTGGTTGTTTCCCTCTCTTTGAGGATACAAAAAAAGTCGCCAAACATAAAAACCAGCCTGTAAGAGATATAACAGAGGTTTTCGATAGTAGAATGAAAGAGGGTGTGCACTAGTGCTCCTGTTGTGTTATTACTAGATAAGGAATTTCAATTTCTTATCCGTTAACGGATTGTAATCACCTGTTGGATACGGAACAACGTCACGCACCACACTGTTTGAGGATGTCAACTTGCAGTTAACTACATGCACTCCCTTTGCTATCTGTTAACGCAATTGTACGCTTCTGTGCATAAATTACGTGTTTTCTTGCAAATAAAAATTGAGTTGCGAGTTCAGCGCTGTGCGTCGTTCCTCTTCTTTCGTTCCTGTGTTTCTTCCCCTGTTTTTCATTATGAATCTATATGTGAACCAACTAGCCCAACTTTCTATCCTACTTCCGAAGAAAATGCGCTGTAGGGATTTGTTGCGGGAGCCGGTTCTTATTTCACAGAAGCGGGTTGGTGAAGAGCGCACCCAGTGCTCAGGCCTTCGAAACATTCCTAACTGCAATCTGCAGCTGCTGCCGCAAGCCCCTCCTCGGGGCCATGAACGACGCTTGCGCAGTGACGTCGTTGCAGCGTCCATCCTCCTCCCATTAGCTGCGGACGGACGACTGTCGCAACGATCATACGATATGTAGCAGCTGGCACCCCAGTTGCACATCGCGAGGCTGGTCCGTCTAGCTCAGGATGCGAAAACGGACCCTCCGCGACCGTCGTCCCGATTAGTCGCATGCCAACCTTCACGCAACAGAGTCGCTTTATGTCATAAAAGAAATAGCGCACAATTAAAAATGTGGCCTTATTCAAAAGGGTGCAAAGTGCATTGTTTTTTATTTTAAAGGTGAACTTTCTACCTCTACCGGCCCACGGCTCTTTCGTGGCGTGCGGGACAAGAAACTCCCAACGCGGCTGGGGATGAGAAGGGCGCTTATCACTCACTGAGCACAGTGTAGATGGCGCGGCGAGAGGGCGCTATTACCTAGCGTTCCCCGCACGCAGGTAACTTCTCGCACCGGCGGGCAGATCGGCGGGACGGCTTTGTCGTGTGCTTTAGCGACAGTTGTTTTGGGTCTGGTTCGGCGCTGATTGGCGTCTATTGCGGGCTTTCTTCGCGCGGCATGATTAAGTTTTTCGGCAGCACCTGCTGGGTAACACAGACCCGACGGAATTAACTGAGTGCATGGCAAAGATACGTTAAGGATTGGTTTGCACGGCGGGAAAAGAAAATCTAGAGACCACATACAGGCAGAGAAACGCCATCTTTTGCGCACTGCTTGCCACGAATGGGACTCCTTTTTCTAAATTGGTGGATACCAATTCGGTTGTGTTTTAAGAGGGATTACAAATGCGAAATGAGGAACTGGAGCAACGCTTTCTTGTTCACCAGCTTGTCCCAGTGATGTAATTTTTCATTTATTTTTATCTTGTCAAACAGCAAAGCAACCTCAGCACCACTAGCTCTTTCCCCTTCTGGGCTTGCCCATAACTTTTTGGGATGGCTTGAACGCCGGGAGGCAGGTCTTCTGCAATTCTGTATACCGTGTCCTTTAGGTTGCAGCACTCCTTGAAAATTTTAACATTATCCCTTCCATCAACCAGATTTATAAAGACTGGCCGGCACTATCCTCAACTGGTCGCCCAATTCTGTGATTACGTTCGATTGCGACGCTTGGGGTTTTGAGGAAATCCTCAAATAAATTTTTTGTTACTTGCTCTTCAAGGGATTGTTGAGGTTTGCCCCTGGGTTCGTTGACACCAAAAACTATGATACTGTTTCTGCAGCTCCTGTTCTCCAGGTCATCAATTTCTTAATTAAAGCATTTGCTTGCGTCCACAAGTCGTCCACTTTTTCAGTGTGGACGTAACGGTCTAAGTGAGTTAATTCAGCTTGTAATTGATCACTGTCAGCTTGCTGCACGTCTCATAAAAAAGGCTGGTTAACTTTGACCGAGGTTTGTCTAAGTTCGCCAAGTTCATTCATAATTGTTTTCTGCATTTCCTCAACGGGGGGTACCGGGTTACACTCGACATCGCCAAAAAATGACAACAAATCAAGCAAGCAGCCAAAGGTCATGAAAAAAGCAAGGACAATCGGCCGTGCGCACGGCAGAAGAAATACGCAAACGTCATCGCTACGGTAGCAAGCTATTTTGCTAGACTCTCTCACCTGACGAATAAACAATGGGCAAGCCTCTGAAACAAAATTGAATAGGTGGAATGATAACGGGAACAATCACTGGAAGCATTTGTCTCCTCCCACGCAAGCAGAAGACATGACCACGCTTTTGTTAGGCGACAGCCACCTTCAGATTAACTTAACGTGAAGCTGAAAGCCATTAATTTAGGCAGCTGTAGTCTGGCTGACAAACAGCTGTCTAGATTTACCAATACAAACGTGGGTTCTTTCAAACGTGGTGCCAGGGCCGGCAGTACCTATGTCATCAGGTTTTAAATGCAATGCAGTCGAATGCCGAACAAAATTTGCACAAAGAGAATTTTGAAGAAGGTGTCTTTTTAATGTAGATGCGTTTTAATAGCATAATTGTTGAAGAAGTCGTACATCCTCGGTTGCATGCAAAAAAACCAAGAAAATGCCGAGCGTTCGTGAGCGTGGGCCTGGTGGCGACTGCCCCGTAACGGGCTGGCGCACTGCCTTTAGCAAGAAAACAGCTCCAGCGGTGTCGTCAAGCGTTACCACGCATGTAATGGTTGGCATGAGGAACATGACGATATCGGTGGATACGATCGGTGGAGACGAAGCACAGTGCAAATGAACGACGGAGCATGTAACTAAACAATTCCTAACTTGTACAAAAGAGTGGTGATGTATTCTTTAGTGCTCCCGTATCAAGATATTCTGCAGCTTCGTTATGGTTCACCTTGCGAGACGTTGTGCAAACTTCGCCAATTGAGCTGCTGGAAGCCTACCACGCTAAGCATGACTTTGCATCCACCACTCCTCGCCAAGAATACAACGACCTCGTCGATGCATATGAACAACGATTACTTGCACCGAAACTATGCAAATATACAATGATGCTGAAACTCAGCTAAGTGTCCGGCAACGTTCACTTACAACGGCTTTACCATTCAAATTCTTCGCGTGAGGGAAAGCTTCCCTGAAAAATTTTAGGTCGCTTTCATAGTATTTTCATCACGCGACTTATAATGGCTGGCTTGTTAGGACATGGTAATGAGTGGGAACACTTCGATGAAGAACGTCAAAGGTACCAACACAGTTAGGCACCGGCGGGAACGAGAAGCCCTTCACCGCTCTAGTTTATAGCGGACGCAATAGGCATCAAAATAATTACCGCAGCAATTAGAAATAGTGCAATGCCTACTAAAGGCGCACGCCGGTATTTGAAAAACTGTTGGAATGTTTCGTATGTTTTGAATACCGATTCCCCCAGCTATGGGGCTTCGCGTTATTTTTTCGGCTGTTTCCTACTGTGCGATCAGATATTGCAGCCCCCATCGCGGTGGCTGAATGGCCAAGGCGTTGCGCTGCTTAACAAGAGGTCGCGGGTTCGATTCCCGGCCACGGCGGCCACTTTCCTGATGGAGGGGAAAAGCAAAAACGCCCGTGTGCACGAGATTTCCGTGCACCTTAAAGATCCCCAGGTGGTCAAAGTTAATCCGGAGCCCTCCCCATTGGCGCGCCTCATCGCCTGCGTTACGTCCGCACGTTAAACCCTACAATCAATCAGATATTGCGGTAAGAAATCACCTAAGACTCTTCATTTCTAGCACGTAATTTGCAGCGTTTTGGTGTAAATTCTCTGAACATCTTACAGACCGTAATAACTATAATAATGCAGGAGCTCGCTGCCAAGTAAGACGCTGGCTTACTGTCACACTCTCATACTCTTTAGGCCACTTTGCCAGCGAGCAAGTGACTTGTTCTCGAAAATTAGCTACATGCTTAGCGATGGTGCGGGCTGTGGGTTTGTTATTTTCACGGGTAGTATAACAACGGCAACAGTTGACAACTTTTTGGAGTTCTGTGGTGCCTGAATCGAAGCGGAGGGGCTGAAAACGCAAGAGTACCCCTCATTCCAACAAAAATTCTGGCTTCGATTCGTAAAGGAATTCTGAAGTGACGTGTAAACATTGCAATATTACTTGCGAGAATTGTAGTATGGAGTCTCTAGGGTATCTCTCGATCAGTGTCGCACCGACTGATTGCGGGCACAGTGCAAAATCAGCTGATCCTTGGCCTGGTGCGAGCCCACGTCTTACGAAATAGGCACGAACAAGGCAAGCTCCAATGGAGTGGGCAAAGCGAATGGCATTGGAGAGTCTCCGCTGACGCGGATGGCGTTGATGCACCGCGTCAAGCCATGCTGAGGTCTTATAGGATGCACTTCACAGCCGACAACATGGCAGAACCGCGGTATGCCGATTACTGAAATATCGAGGATGCCCAACTAACAAAAACTTCGGATGCCAAGCATGTTGTGTCACAGAACCGCAACCAAAACTGGAAGGACTTCTAATCTTGGACATCGTACAATAAACATCGTATCTAGTATACGCGTCACTTCTTTTGGTTGTTGGGGCCACCATCAAATGTCGAATTCGATTATTTCTTCATTCAGGTGTTATCAATAAATACAGCTTTATCGACCAGATGTACGATGAAACGTGCATTCGTTTGAGCCAGTCTATACCATAAAAACAAACACAGAAATTTGCCAAAGTCACTTCAATGTCCTTTTAATGTTACGATCCGCCCGTGTTTGAAACCGCATCAAAAAGGGCAGCAAACACAGTCACAGGGTAGATGAGACGCAGAAGCAGCCGACGCGTCATTCAGACGCCAAGCAGGTGTGCATATATTCTCCACAATTTTTTATTTCCGATTATTGCGAAAAGTCGCATAAAAACACCAAACAAACACATGTTCCTCATAGCCCATCTTAGCGTTACTGACTGATGCCTTTCCTGCATATATATTGTCGCGTGCAAGGGGGTCCTTGGAGGCGACGACCAGATGTGTAGGGGCAGCAGGAGCGTTTCCGGGAGAGCTCAAGCGCGGGGTTACAAGCGCGAGCCCAAGAGCTCTCAATGATCATGATCAGAGAACACACTCACTCGAACACTTCGTCGTCACAGTCGCCTGTTGTCACCATGTAAGGAACACGTGACCATATTAAGAAGATACCTTTGAGAGACTGGTGCCACAGGGGGTTTAATCTGTAGTCCAGCCATCTGGGAAGAACACTTCAGCAAAACTCTAATTATGAAGTTCACGGGGAAATTATGAAATATTGATGGAGATGTTCAGTAGGTGCCGAAGATGAAGTTTGTAGTAGCCCATGGTATAGCAGCAGTGGATGGAGAAGATAACAAATTTGAAAAAGTTCCCGATGGATCCAGCACGCGTTACTTGAGGTTATTAAAAACAAGTAGCGTGATAACTTTAAGCCACGTCTAAACAATATGTTATCGAGTAAAAATTCTGCTGCAGTCTGCAGCTGCTGATTGATGTAAGTAATGGTGCCTTCATTGTTAAAAACCGTGTTTTTTTATGTCGGGGCGATAACTCCCAGCATTCATAAGCGTGAACTAGTTCGCCCAAAAGGCAGAAATACTGACCCTAGTGTAGTTGTAAAGCCAGTCATTGACGTAATCGCCACCGAGGCTGGCGAAAGCCGACCGCCTTAGCCAATATCAGTCGAGAGTGTGCGCTCTCTCGAGTGAAGAGAGAAAACGGGGATTTGCTGAAAAGAAGGCGCATGCGGGGTTGCTCCCGGCTGCGCTTGCGTGCCTTTCAAAGGTAAACGGCTATCGGTACGGACTTCTACGGAGAACATTGGAAGGGGTAGACGACACGATTTAGCTTGACTTCGACCAATAAGAGACCTTTTAGAGACCGGTGCAGTAGACGGTTTATTCTGTGGTGCAACCATCTGGAAGGACCGAACACAAAAGGATAATGATGATGATGTTCCCGAGAATAGATTGACAAATAGGGGAGATTGAACAAGACTGTTAGAAGAAGCACAAGAAAGAGCCCATATTGTAGGATCTAGTCACCGCTGTAAATAGCCATCTATTCACAGGATGCCATAGAGTGGCATAAGTGTATTTATTAATACAGTCTAAGGCACATGCCAGGAATCTTGGAGCTGGGCTTCGTTTGGCAAGCTCCTCCTGCTTGAGAGCGCAGCGAGTCATGAAGAACCGAAGTAGGTGACGATGCTGATGGGGTTACATCGCGAACGACAATGAAGCCTAACTGGTTGGATTGGCATGAGAAGCGCGTCAAATGACAGTGCTCATAGCTACTAGGTGGCACGTAGAGACACGGCCGGGCCCGGGCCGTGTCTCTATCGGGGCGGGTCGGGCCGGGCCTAGAAATTTCGGCCCATGCACAGCTGTAAGGTCCACCCCCTCACCCAAAATTAACTTCTGCATTCTGCGCCACTATTTACTGTACCTATTAAATGGCTTCGCCGATTATGCATTTTTGTTCATTTACAAAGCGTTTACATTTGGTGCTTCTTGGCAGATTTTAATTTTTTTTCTTTATGTGTTAACCGCGGTGCTTTAGATAAGCCTCTGCTATTTCGTCCATTCACTTTTAGCTTTCGTTTTCCCCTTGGAGAAATAACTACATACACTACTACAACAACTGAGTCCTCGCTTCGCCATTTGCGCATTATCTTGCATATACAAGGTATGCTTTTTGCGGCTATGATTTTCGGCAAAGAAGGCTCATGATTAATATCAGTTAACTGCGAAATCAGACAGACTTAGTGGAAGAACAGGGCGATTCATGTAACATACCTCTCCCGCGAATTCTTTTCACAATACATTGCCGGTCGAACGCACTTATATAAGACGCAACTTTTTTCGCAGATGACATTTAACACCAAAACTAACGATCAAGAAGCGAGCCTCATTGATGCTTTATTATGCGTGTTACATTTAAAAGTCTAGAGACATTGCGCTGACTTAAGTTTACAAACAAAAAAGTAGGAGACGCACGTATAGGCGGTGGGCACGGATGCGCCTCTGTGTGCCGTGTTTCTCCCGCTATTTCGTCTTGTCGACTTAGCTAGCGCAGTGTTTTCACTGTTAAGACGTACAAACAAGCCCACAAATGAGTTCTCCTTCCCTCTGGAAGCGGTTTGTGGCCACGGAATGCGTGTGCATATAAGAATCCGATAGGACATCCCCGTGCTTGCAGCGCGCTGCCCCAGCGGCGGGGAACGACATGGCGGCTTCCGTAGCAGACGACGCAGTTGTCTCCACCCGTCACGGAGGGGCGGCGAGGAGGAACATTCAGGCACCCTAGGTTGCACGGAGTGCATACGCGAGGAAGACAGAAGGATGGGTTGGGAACACCGAGATGCTTTGCATCACAACATAGTTCCCTTCGGGGAGATGGTCTACTTTTTTGCGATATAATTCCTTTTAAGGCGGCTACAAAAGTGCACTGGACATTGTAGAAAGTAAATTCACAGAAATGTTTGTTGTTCAGAAAAACATCTCGTTTCCAACATTGTTTTTTTTTAGTTTTGCGTTTTTTCCTGAGTTACTGCTGCCACTCAGTTCAGGCCTGTTTTCAAAAAGGAAAATACAAAATCCCCTGCGGTGGAATTGTTCTGTGTTAAAGTACGCCGTAAACAATAGATACAGCGGGCGTCATAGGTCGCATATTTTCTTGTCGCATTAACTCTTTTGTTCCCGTTGGCGAGTTTAGTCGTCATGGGATTTTGTAACAAAATGACCAATGGCGACTACGGACGTCGTCGGTCATGACGAGTATACTCGTCATCAGTTATTTTGGAGCACTGGCGGCGCTCTCTTTGCAAGACATTCAGGGCATGAGGGGAAGCCATCTTCGGGCTATCTTTTTGACACCATTGAAGAAGTAAAAGAAAGTTTTTGCATCAAAATATTGGGGCCGTGTGAAGCCATCTCAGGGCAATCTTTTTTAGAGAGTTTGAGAAATAAAGGAACGTTGTTTCATCAAAATAATGGTGCCCTTTTATTAAGAAGAAATCGCTCTACAAAGGGAGAGAAAGGGATATTTGGTAAACTTGGCACATTTTTCTTCTTTCATGGTACCGAAAGGGTTAAAACGGATGCTGCTATTTTTAACGAGCACCTTCAACTAGTTAGGAAAATATTACCCCTTTTAAATCCTTTGGCGCTGTTATGTCTATGGTAAATAGAAAACATTAATTAGCTGATGCTTCGACACGCACCGTTAAAAAAATTCAGTGCCCTTCCATTTGTGAAGAAGCATGACCAGTGGAGCTGTAGTGCGTAAAGTTAGAGTGGTCTTAGCGGCTAATTGTTATATAATTTTTTTCCGATGGTTCCAGTAAAACAACAGTTACTGCCATTTTCTGAAACCACACTCCCTGCGTAGCTGGCAATGTATTGACAGACCCGCCTTGCGGTGGCTCAGTGGCTAAGGCGTTGCGCTGCTGAGCACGAGGTCGCGGGTTTGATTCCCGGCCGCGGCAGCCGCTTTTCTGATGGAGGCGAAAAGCAAAACCGCCTATGTGTTCGAGATTTCAGCGCACGTTAAAGATCCCCAGGTGGTCAAAATTAATCCGGAGCCCTCCACTACAGCGCGCCTCATCGCCTGCGTTCCGTCGGCGCCTTAAACCGTACAATCAATCTAATCATGTATTGACAGGAGACAGTAATGCTGTACCATTTACACCCGCACCGTTAACTCAATAACGGCAAATTTGAAGCCTTTTTCTGTAATTATATATACTCCCCAATGCGCCCTACTACGATGCTCGGTCAGCCCGCGGTCGACTCCTCTCATTCGAAGAAGTCACGGAGCATTACCGTCTCACTCGCCGCCGCTATCCCCCTTGACACACATCCCTCACCGACGATCAGGAGCGCTTATGGGAACCCCTCCAGGCCAACTCTATCGTCAGTCATTCCCTCCCCCACAAGATTCATCCCTCTCAGTTAACTTGCCCTAACTGTCCCCTCTGTGACTCTATTCACCCTTTCACGTACACCATGTGGACCTGTCCTCTCAACCCATCCCCCAAATCTGCAGCATCGAGCCGTGGGAGGACGCGCTGGACAGCTCGCCACCGGGGGTGCAGCTACTTATGGTTAACCGAGCCGTCAGCATCGCCGCCAGCCTTCGGCCGGCGGCCACCTCACGTTCCTAAGCCAACTTGCTCGGAATATAAAGTTACTTCTCTCTGGACATGCTTCACGGCGCAAAAGGCAATGTGGGAAAGCCAGCATACGAAAACCAAACTTAAACGATCGTTTGAAAGTTGGTTGACTGACCCCTGAGCACAAATGAATTGTTAGAAAACATTTTCTTTTTTGGGAAATATAAGACGTCTTCTATTATATATGAAGGCCGTACGACCACTTTTATGTTTTTTAAGAATTTTTTCAACACTGGGATCCGGTTTTTTCGGGGAGGAAAAAACTGCTCCGGAAGGAACGTGACGCGATGCCACACCAAACTGTGGTAAAGCCCAGCCCTAGAACAGCTCCGCTGTTAAAAAACACATTGCCTGGCTCAGTAGCAGCGCGCAAGGTATTTCAATCAGAGCCATATTTCTGAGGGTGCCTGAACATAAATGGACAACGTCCCAACTCTTGGTGGTTTTGGATAACTTTGGTTGGCACTTTTGGGTAAGTACACATAATAAAGCTTACCATTGCGTTCTCGTTACTAATTTTCGGGGCTTCATTTTTCTTTTTTATATTTCTAGTTTTGGGCGTTCTTCATATATTTTTGTTGCTAATTTTCTCGTCAATAATTTTTCGCAGCGTCACGAGTTCGTGGCGGTTATTGTTGTTTTACTGGAACAATCGCGAAATACATTATATGGCACTTAGCCGCTAAAAATTACGCACTAAAGCTCTGCTGGTCATCCTTCTTTATAGAGTGGAAGGGCACTAAAGTTTTTTAACGGCGCGCGTCAAAACATCAACTGATTGATATTTTCTTTATCCTACCATCCACATACCCGCCTCACAAGGTATAATTCAAAGCTGCAACATTTTCTGAACTAATGGAAGATGCTCATTAAAAATAAAAACGTCGGTTTTTATGCGACAACAAAAAATGCGACCTTTGAGGCCCGCTGTAATGAAAGACTGTGTCTATTGCTTGCGGCGTACTTTTACTCAGAAAATTTCCACCGCATGGGCATTTTGTATTTTCCGTTCTTCAGAACAGACCTGAACTGAGTGGCAGCAGTCTCTCAGGAAAAAACCCAAAACTAAAAAAGAAACAGTGTTGGAAAAGAGATTCTTTTCTGAACAACAAATATTCCTGTGAATTTGCTTTCTACGTTGTCCAGTGCACTTTTGTTGCCGCCTTAAAATGAATTATGTCGCAAAAACATGCTATGGAAAACCACAGCGGCGTTCAATTTTATTCCGCCTTTTACAGGAGCCCGGGCGCAGCTTCGTCCAGCTCAACAGCGCCAGATTCGGTCGCCGCTGATGCCTGCGAGCGGCAATGTAATCAGCGACCCTCGATGGCCCAGCCCTGCCTTTTGAAAACCGTCACGCCCAGTCTGACACGGAAGCAGAGCGGCGATTAAACATATCAGATAGGGTGGCGGGGGTACGGCGAACACATTCTTAGACCGGTGCTCCTTGGTTCCTGTCGGCGCCCATACGCGGCGCAGCGATGCAGTTCGGCCACTGCTCCCGTGCTCCGTTTAGTTCTGCGCGGACCTGTACATGTGATTAATGTTGGTGGCCCTAAATGGGTACTGACACCAGTTTTCGGTGTTAATATTATTATATAGTTCGCTTCCTTTACTTTACACGTTCATAGTAAGAGCGCTAACGACACGAGACAAAAAGAAGAGAGCACAAACACGGCGCTGTGTTTGTGCCCTCTTCATGTTGTCTCGTGTCGTTAACGCTGTTACTATGAACATGTACCAACTCGCCCAGTCTTCTGTTTTGGCTTTACTCCACAGGATAGCCTAGTTGAAATATGAGCGACCTGCGACGTGTGGAACATCCTTCAATTTGGTGTCATTTTTAGAGTCTCTGGAACAGCACGCGGATCGGCACGCCGCAAATGGACATCCGCGTCACATCACTCCGTGGAAGGAAAAAGAATTGACATAGTCGTGTGTTTCCAACGCTTCTCAGAAACCTGTGACGTCACTTAACACGTGCGGCCATGCGAGCGGCGACTCTGCACTTGCTCGCTCACAAAGTTGATGCACGTATCCGGAGCTAAGTACATTAATAAAGTTCCACACGGGGAAGAGGTGCCGTAATGGACCCACAATTGCAATAGAAGTAGCCTTCAAAACTTTTACAGAAAACGGTCTTCGAAGTTCCGTCAAAATGTTCGGCTAAAGGTACGTGCACACTAGCGTCGCTGTGCCGTGCCGCGCGCCGTTTGCCGAAGTCGGCAGCCGCTGGAAACCTGTTTTCCCCGAAAACGGCGCGTTTTCTGCCCGCAGATCATATGGATCTGAGACCCATTTCTGCCCTGCTGCTGAGCGCAAAAGCCAATCAGCGATAAAGAGGGCGATGGCGAGCTGGTGACGTGTGCCCCAACCGGTTCCCGCTTCCCCATTGCCGCTTCCGCGTGCGCTCGCCGTCTCGTCAAGAAGGGCTCTATTCGTTTCACCTGCACCACGTGAACCAGTTCAGGCGGTGCGGCACTTCGCCGTTCGTTTCAGTGGTGGAGCTCGCGGCACCAGAACCGCGTCGTTCGATTCACCGGTGGTGCCGACGGGTGCAGGACGAGTTCACGGCTTTGCCTGCACTCCCCGCTGAGGAGGTGCAGAAGCAGACAAAAAAAAGTGCGGGCCTGGTTCCGCTGATAGCGGAACCCACTTTGCACCGCTGTGAACTGGTTTAAGAGGTGCAGGCTGAATCGAATAGACCCCATGCTCGACTGAGAGCTACTCAGAATAACGGGGGAGAGTTCTCGCTCGAGAGCGCTCCCGCTGAACGCGTGTACCACGTGAACACCATGTCGGCGAGTCCGTGTGGCCTCCACCGAAGGCGGGGCGCCACGCCGCTGGTCGGCGTCGGCAAGGCGGCACGGCAAGTTCGCAAGTTTGACGCTAGTGTGCACGTAAATTAACGCCTTTAGGCATCTCAGCCGCTGAGCTCCGGCGGCGGGGTGGTAGAAACAACGCCTCCACCGGCCTCCGCAGTGTTGTGACGTACGCACAAAACCGTGAGATCTTAACGTGGCTCTGTCATGCACGCCCTCCTTGCTGGAAACGCGGGAATTCCGAAATGAATGGTTATTAGCTCGTTACAAGTAATAATTATTTATCCCTGGGTAAAGATCGATCGTTCCCCCGAAGTCCGGTGTCGATCAGGAACCCAATCGCACGGGCTCCGGTTGATTTGGCAGGAGGCTGGCAGGGAGATGGTGTCGAAGTTCTTGGAGACGGCGGTCGAATTGACGAACTCAAGGCGTTGGGGTTGAATAAATGAAACGAAGAGTTTATGTACAGCTATTTACAGTATGAAAACTGGGTACGTAAGCAATAAAAAGAAAAAATTCGAACTTCAGCTAGACGCTAGCTCCAACTGCGCACAAATCACTTCAGCTTCCAACTTCGTCTAACTCTCTTATTCTCGGAGCGTACACAAACCACTCGAGAAACCACGGCCGCGACCCTGTCTCGCCGCGAGATCCGTCTAGTTGCCCGGTACGCGCTGCACCCTAAACCTCCGTTCGTACACGCGTATGGGAGTGCCCAAATTCACGTAGACAGCTGTCACTCAGCACGCCACGGAATATTCAATGAGGCCCTGGCATCTTCGGGTCAACGGCACGCTCGCAGACGTGCAGGTGCGGGCGACCCCACCGGGTGAAAGCGAAAGACGGCGACAGTGCCGTGCGCCGGCGGCGGCGCTTTAACAATGGTTTCTTGCACGGCGTGCGCCTCGACGCCGGTAATCCCACCACCTCCGCGTGTCTAGCAGACGTTCCCGGAATCCGGCGGCGCTGTCGACTTTCTCAATGGGGATTATCCTTGTGGTATGCGGGGGGCGTAGCGATGCAGCGATGGCGTAGAGGTAGAACACCCGCCTCGCGTGCAGAAGGACCGTGGTTCGAATCCCGGTGCCGGACAATTCCAACCGGATTAAAAAACAAAATCCGCGCATTGATGGAATTGCACAAAGGGGCTTGGGGTGCGGCCTGACCCCGGCGACCATTGCCGGTAATGCACTCCCTCAGCAGAGCAGGATTGGCCACCCTGGTGTAGTAACGGCCACAACCTCCCATGAATACGCCAATTAACCCTCGGCCCTCAGTCCCCAGCGGCTGCGAAGCAACTGACCACGGCGGCGGTCAGACCTGTGACGCAGCAGAGGGTGCTAAAAATCCCTGGATCCGGACAGGCCGCCAATGGAATCTGAACCTGGCAACGTTTAACGTGCGAACCTTATCTAGCGAAGCAAGTCTCGAGGTGTTGTTCGAGGAATTAGAGGGCATTAAATGGGATGTAATAGGGCCTAGCGAGGTTAGAAGGGCAGGCGAAGCCTTTACGGTACTGAAAAATGCACACGTCCTATGTTACCGTGGTCTAGAGGACAGAAGAGAACTGGGAATGGGATTTCTAGTCAATAAAAGCATAGCTGGCAACATAGACGAATACTATAGCATTAACGGAAGGGCAGCAGGTCTTGTAATTAGGCTCAATAAGAGGTACAAGCTCAAGGTGGTGCAGGGCTACGCGCCCACATCCAGCCACGACGACCAAGCAGTGGAACGACTCTATGAAGATGTGGAATCGTCAATGGCTAAAGTAAAAACGCAGTATACCGTAGTTATGGGGGACCTCAATGCTAAAGTAGGCAAGAATCAGGCTGGAGACAAGGCAGTTGGGAAATATGGTCTGGGCTGTAGAAATAGCAGGGGGGACTTACTAGTTGAGTTTGCAGAACGGAATAACCTACGCTACGCATAATGAATACCTCCTTCTGTAAACGGGACAGTCGGAAGTGGACCTGGAGGAGCCCGAATGGGGAGCACAAAAATGAAATAGACCTCATATTATGCGATAACCCTGGCGTCGTGCAGGATGTGAAAGTGCTCGGAAGGGTAAGGTGTAGTGACCACCGTATGGTAAGATCTCGAATTAGGCTAGATTTGAGGAGGCACCACAACAAGCTAGTACGAAAGAAGCCGATAAATGAGCTAACACTAAGACGTGAAGTAGAAGAATTCAGGATCGCGCTGCAGAACCGATATTCCGCCCTTAACGAGGAAGCTGAGCTTACGACACAGGAAGCCAGCGACAACCTTACACGCATTATCACGGAGTGTGCAGTGGAAGTCGGGGGCACTATGGCTAGACAGGATACTGGTAAACTTTCTCAGGAGACGAAAGATCTAATCAGGAAACGGCAAACCATGAGAATCTCTAGCGCAGCTGACAAAATAGAACTAGCCGAGCTCTCGAAGCTAATCAATAAGCGTAAGACAGCTGACAATCGGAAGTATAATATGGAGAGGATCGAATACGCTGTAAATAACGGAGGTAGCCTGAAAGCAGTGAAGAGACGTCTTGGCGTGGGGAAAAATCAGATGTATGCACTTAAGGATAAGCAAGGCAATGTCATCACAAATAGGGATAAAATAGTCACAGTGGCCGAGGAGTTCTACAGGGATCTGTACAGTAGCCGCGACATACAGGATAATGCCGAACGAGACAGTAGTTCAGAGGAGATAGACATCCCACCAGTAACGACCGAAGAAGTAAGGAAGGCTTTGAAAGAAATGAAAGGGGGCAAAGCACCTGGTGAGTATCAGATAACAGCAGACCTCTTGAAGGATGGCGGAGAATTTGTACTTGAAAAACTGGCAAACCTGTATACGCAATTCCTAATGACCGCAATGGTACCGGAATCTTGGAAGAACCCGAAAATCATCCTAATCGATAAGAAAGGCGACATGAAGGACTTGAAAAATTACAGGCCGATCAGCTTACTGTCAGTCGTCTACAAGGTATTTACCAAGGTAATCGCTAACCGAATCTCTGCAACCTTAGATTTCAGTCAATCTAAAGAACAAGCAGGGTTCCGTAAAGGTTATTCAAAAATGGACCATATTCACACGATCAATCAGGTGATAGAGAAGTGCGCTGAGTATACTGAACCCCTATATATAGCCTTCATAGATTATGAGAAAGCATTTGACTCGGTCGAAACCCTAGCAGTCATTCAGGCATTACGGAACCAGGGGTAGATGAGCATTATGTAAGAATACTAGAGGATCACTATAATGGGTCTACAGCTACCATCATCCTCCATAGGGAGAGCAGTAAAATACCTATAAGGAAGGGTGTCAGACAAGGAGACACAATCTCTCCTATGTTATTCACAGCATGCTTACAAGAAGTATTCAGAACGTTGGATTGGGAACAGGTGGGAGTAAGGGTTAATGGAGAATACCTCAGTAACCTCAGATTTGCTGATGGCGTGGCCTTGCTAAGTAACTCGGGGGACGAATTGCAAAGCATGCTTTCCGCACTGGGCGAACAGAGTAGAACCGTGGGCCTGAAAATTAATATGCAGAAAACTAAAGTAATGATCAATAACCTGGGGACAGCACAACAGTTTGAGATAGATGGCTTGGCAGTGGAAGTGGTAAGCGAATATATATACTTAGGCCAAGTTGTGACCCCGGATCCCAACCATGAGGCAGAGATAATTAGAAGGATCAGAATGGGGTGGGGTGCATATGGCAGATATTCTCAGATAATGAATAGGAGCCTACCATTGTCGCTGAAGAAGAAAGTGTATGACAGCTGCATCTTACCGGTACTCACCTACGGGGCAGAAACTTGGAGGCTTACTAAGAGGGTTCAACTTAAATTGATAACGACTCAGCGGGCAATGGAGCCAAAAATGATAGGTGTAACATTCAGGGACAAGAAGAGAGCGGAGTGGGTCAGGGAGCAAACTGGTGTTAAAGACATATTAGTAGAAATTAAGGAGAAGAAATGGACGTGGGCAGGGCATGTAATGCGAAGGCAAGATAACCGCTGGTCATTGAGGGTAACAGAGTGGATCCCTAGAGAAGGCAAGCGTTGCAGGGGGCGGCAGAACGTTAGATGGGCAAGATCAAGAAGTTTGCGGGGATAAATTGGTCACAGTTGGCGCAGGACCGAGGTAATTGGAGAATAATGGGAGAGGCCTTTGCCCTGCAGTGGGCGTAGATAGGCTGGTGATGATGATGATGATGATGATGATGATGATGATGATGATGATGATGATGATGATGATTATGATGATGCGGTGGGCCAGACAGTCCGTCTCCCATGGATGCCGTGACGAATTGGCGACGACTGCAGCGCAGTGTTGGCAATGGTACGTCGCTAGACGGAGCGGCGGGTTCTCACGCGCAGCCCGGGCGCCTGGCCGCTAATCTCATAAGTGGACCTTACAACCCCCCCTTTAAGAGGGTTACTGGACCTCTCGGTTCAGTCGATCCAAAAAGAATTTAAAAGGGCCACTCGTTTCATCACTCCTTCCGCAATAACAGCGGAATAAACAAACAAACACAAACAACACGTGGAAGGAGCTAGGTATAGCCACAAATGAGCCCCCTTCTATTTCTTTAGCTGATCCGAACTCTCTCTCGCCCAAATTACGAACACAGCCTAGTCACTAGCCGTTCAACAGGGACGGAATACTCTAGCGAACCGGAAACACACCAAAAAAAAAACGCTAAAACCACTAAGTCCGGGTAAAAAGAAATTGGGTAGAGTCTCCGGAGCGCGTAAACGCTGCGAACAACGAGACAACTCAACCTAAAACACTGATGCGCGCTATAACTGCAAACACGCACAATCATTCCGGCACTCGACAACAAGACCAAAAGGAATGTGGACTGGCAAAGAACACGGGCAATTTTGCAGTCAACAAAAAAAATTCCCCCGCACCTCCCCGAAGGGAATCATGCACAAATGCGAATGCATTAGGTGCGCCGATGAGTGTGTTGCGAGTAATGGCGTAATTAATGACGAGAGTGTGAACGTAATAATTTATTGATCAGAACCTGTTTGTGTTATCGTTGTACCTGACGGCCACAATCACTGCCTTGTGATCGCTAAAGTGCACGGTCAAAGGGTCTTTGAGAAGCATACGCGCGTCACAGTTTCGCGTAAAAACCAGATCAATGCAACTCCCGTGAATGGTAGTGGGGAACGTGTCGAAGCCGGCAGAGAGACAATGCATAGAGTGCCTGGTCTGCATGTACTCGACCAGCCACTCGCCACTCTTCTTGCGCACGTCAACGTTGAAGTCGCCAACCAAGACTATGGGGTCAGAGGGTTTGGAGCGCACGCGCACACTTTCCATAGCCGCGTCCAGCTGCGCGGCAACGACGTCTCGAGCGAGGGCTAGGCGGCCACTGCTGTTGCTAGGGCGAGGAGGAGCGCGGAGAGATAACACCTGCGGGCTCACGCCGACGGAGCACGACAACCCCCGACTAAGAAATGCATTCGCATTTACGACGACGACGACGACGAAGGCAGAACTACGAGGCGCGCGCTCACGTGCGCTCGCGCTGGAGGAATGCAGGCGCACGCCGGCCAACGGGGCAAGACAACCCCCGGCTAATAAATGCATTCGCATTTAATAAAACGTTAAGAAAGTTTGCATTGCCACTATGCGCACGCGCGCTAATGTCCACCTTTACGGCGTATCCTGATAACGTCCCTTCAAGAATGTTCGGCTGTGCTTTCGCTCACTTGCGGTGCACAGAAAGTTCAGTTCTGTGCGTGGATCGATCAATTCGGTGCACGGATCGAGCACTCAAGGCGTCTCGTCGCGCACAACCGCGGCACACGCGCACACACACACCACCAACGAAAAAGGACGGGTGAACGGGAACGTTCACGTCCGTCGTGGCTGTGATACGGCTCGGAGGCAATTCAATAGTAGCCTTTCCAAGCAACAATCTGAAAGCAGGGGAGTGCATTCGCGTACTTCCAGCCCCCTCTGCAGATGATCCAGACCACGTAGTGTTGCAATGTCAACGCAGGTCTCGACAATTTAGCCCTATGTGGCGAACACAACTTCGACAAAGACGGAGTGGTATCGCAAAATGCGACTTCGCTTCCTGTCCCATAGGCCAAGTGGCCATGCCTCTACAATGCCCCAACGTAAGGCAATGCTGCGCGCTGGCAGCGTGAGCGAAGTGTTGGTGCTGGAGCGGAATGGCGGCCCGCAAACGCGACGACCTTCTCGGGATCATTCGTTCCCTTACGCACAGACTGTCCCACATCAACAACCTCACAAACATCTGTTATTACCAAAAACCGCGCGTGCGCGCTATGCGCA
This sequence comes from Haemaphysalis longicornis, assembly GCF_048455015.1. Lineage (NCBI taxonomy): Eukaryota > Metazoa > Arthropoda > Arachnida > Ixodida > Ixodidae > Haemaphysalis > Haemaphysalis longicornis. The sequence goes on along the minus strand of NW_027526361.1, from coordinate 121,925,149 downwards.
TTCTGAGCGGCGGCCTGACCAAGACAGTTTTTCGGCTGTCCCAGTACGCACTCATCCTGGCACAACCCAGAACTCCGGCCTGTGACACACGGCCAGGTCACTGAACCCAGCGCGTCAACCCCACCAGCGCGGCTCTCGACTAAATCTCTGTAATGGCCGCAACCGACACTAAAGCTACGAAGCACTATCTCAGACGCCGGTTCCGCGAGACCGGTGATTGCGTCTCGTTCCCCTGTCTCCTCGCCCTCTGTCTCCTCACACGGTTTTTCTCTTTCCTTTGTAACCTCCTCGGTAGCTCTCATGCTTTGTTCCGCAGTCCCCACGCATGCGTTTTGGTGCTCTCCGTCAGCCCCCTCGGGAACCGTCTCACTATCAAGGCTACCCAACCCACGCGACATCTCCGTGTCGTTCCTATCCTCGTCAAATGCTCTGAGCTCCTCATCCTCCGTCTTCTCGCTTTCTCTCTCACTTCCTCTTTCATTTTCCACATGTTCAACCCAGTCTACCTTCTCAGCTCCCTTATCCGCCTTTAACTCCTGCTTTTCCTCAGCCTGATCGTCAACTCCATCTCTTTTTCGCTCCGTCTCTTCACATGATTTCTCGCCCTCTATCTCCTTTCCCTTCTGGGCGATCTCCTGAACGCCCGGCCCGGAGTTCACTTTCTCGTGCAACTTTCGAGCGTAATTGGGAGCGCGGCAGGCCCCAAGACTTTCCTGCGCGACTCCAGTCTCCTCCGGTCCACCGATTAGAATTTGGGTACCGCCCGTGCCAGCAAGTTCAGCATGCATTAGCGCAGTGTCCGGTGCAAAAGCAGCTGGCGGATCTACACCCGCGACAACGGGGCTACCCCTTGACTCTACTTCCACACCGGACGCGCTCGCTGGGATGGTCCGCGTGCTCGCTTCGCCTTCCATGCAGCTGTTCCCGGCTCAGCCGCTCGCCAACTGTGCGCAGCCAAGGCTGCTTATCTCGTTCTCGCGCGGCCTCGAGTTGAAAAACGAGCTGGCCCCATTCAACTCTGCTGTCAGTGCATAACTGGGCCTGTTCGACGGGTTCTGCCTTATGCGCTGCAGCTCCATCCCCACACGTTGCCTGCGAGGCCGCTCGTCATGTTTGAGCATCCCTTCATTACACCGCTCTACGGTATCCCCGGACGCGCTTACTTCGTCGCTCCTCATCCCAATGTCCGTCTCCACGTGTTCAACACCGGCGGAAATGCTAGCCTCGTGTAGGGAGACACGGCTGCTTACTTTTTTATCGCAATGTTCAACTTCCGAACACTGGCCGGAACCATTCAACTTCGCGGTCGCCACACGACTTGCTGAGTCTGTGCCCCATTGTTTCTGTTCGCGGGTCTCCGAGCGCAAGGGCGTCTGCCTTCTCCTCTCCAGCTCCACCTCATACCTTCGCAACCACTCTTCAGATTCGAGCTTCAGCTTTTGCATGTGCTCCTTAAAATCTCGCGCCTCTCCTCTCTCTCGCTCCTCCGCTTCGCGCGCTTCTTTTCTCTCCCGTTCTTCGGCTTCGCGCGCTGCTTTTTTCTCTCGTTCCTTCGCTTCGCGCGCTTTCCTCCGCCTCGCACGCTTCTTTTCTCTCTCGCTCCGCCGCCTTTCTCTCTCGCTCCTGAAACTCCAACTCCATTCATCTAATAATTATTGTTTCGGTCTCCACTTGGGGAGTTCCTCCTGCTGCCGATCCTCCTTGAGGTGGCGCCTCATGCGTCTCACCATTTCCGTCGCCTTCTGCCATGTTCGCCAGCATGCTGCGCGTGACTACCATGCAACCCCAGACTCAGCCTACACCGCCACAACGAAGCGCAAGAAATCCCACTCACCCGTACCTCCGTTGGTCGGTTGCTGCGTCGTTGGCCCCGTGCGCTGGTTGGCTCTGCCGCTCCACTCCGCGCGGAGCTCTGCCGCCGCCGATGAAGGCGGGCTTGCGTCTGCTTGCTGCCCCTGGTTGTGGCCTGGCGATTTATTCTGCCAAATCCTGCCGACTGCGCCAGTAAAGATCGTTCCCCCGAAGTCCGGTGTCGATCAGGAACCCAATCGCACGGGCTCCGGTTGATTTCGCAGGAGGCTGGCAGGGCGATGGTGTTGAAGTTCTTGGAGACGGCGGTCGAATTGACGAACTCAAGGCGTTGGGGTTGATTAAATGAAACGAAGAGTTTATATACAGCTATTTACAGTATGAAAACTGGGTACATGAGCAATAAAAAGAAAAAATTCGAACTTCAGCTAGACGCTAGCTCCAAGTGCGCACAAATCACTTGAGCACCCCACTTCGTCTAACTCTCTTATTCTCGGAGCGTACACAAACCGCTCGAAAAACCACGGCCGCGACTCTGTCTCGCCGCGAGATCCGTCTAGTTGCCCGGTACGGCACTGCACCCTAAACCTCCGACGCGATCTCAACCTCGACTAGGGGGCTCACAAATCCCAACCTAGCTTTAACGGTCGAGACTCCTTGTCCCGCCGGGAACTGCCAGCTCAGCGCTCAGACAAGAACGATTTCCTACGGCCAAGTTCGGCCTTATGAAACCGCAAGATCACCATCTCTCGGGAACGCCCCTGTAGCGTTCGTACACGCGTATGGGAGTGCCCAAATTCACGTAGACAGCTGTCACTCAGCACGCCACGGAGTATTCAATGAGGCGCCGCCATCTTCGGGTCAACGGCTCGCTCGCAGACGTTCAGGTGCGGGTGACCTCGCGGGGTGAAAGCGAAAGACGGCGACCGTGCCCTGCGCCGGCGGGGGCGCTTTAACAATGGTTTCTTGCACGGCGCGCGCCTCGACGCCGGTAATCCCATTACCTCCGCGCGTCTAGCAGACGTTCCCGGAATCCGGCGGCGCTGTCGGCTTTCTAAATGGGGGATTACCTTTGTGGTATGCGGTGGGCCAGACAGTCCGTCTCCCGTGCACGCCGTGACGAATTGGCGACGACTGCAGCGCAGTGTTGGCAGTGCTACGTCGCTAGACAGAGCGGCGGGTTCTCACGCGCAGCCCGGGTGCCTGGCCGCTAATCTCATAAGTGGACCTTACACCTGAAGTATTCAGATTGCTATTTTGGGTTCTCTAGGCCACAAAACATCGATAAAATAAATGAAAAAGAGTAAAATGTTGGTCTCAGTACTCCTTTAAAAGCTCAATAATCAAACTTCAACGTTTCTTTTGAACGACACCCTTCGTCTTGCCTCAATATGTGGTTTCTCGCATACTGTATAAGAATAAACACATAAACTGTGTTACAGGCGTGTTATTTTTACTCAGCTCGAGGGTGTCCAAGAGACAAATTTTGTAGCTCAAAGTTGCCCCTTCCGGAAGCTAGGTGACATACATTGGTTCGTCCTAGTTGCATGTGACATTTTCATTGAGAGAGAATTCAAGTGGCTACGTGGTAAAAGATTAGCATTTTTTTGCTTCGCAAAACGTAACTATCGACACAATGGTATTGTATATTTTATTGTTTGGATGGTTTACAAATACATTTTCGCACCTAGGACAACTATTGCCAACCTCTGGAATAGCTTCAGGGTGCACGTTAAACACAGAATTGCATGTGGGTCTGTTTCACTTGCTTTTCGGCAAACACAAAACTGTGGCAACTAAAAGTAACGGTGTTGATCAAACAAATTTTGGGGACTCTTTTAATAATTCTTACCTTAAGGATTATGGTGTTTTTTCACATTTATTTTCTAAAATTCATGCTTGCATTACTGGCTTCACCGGAGTGCATTTCACGCACTTCGATTCTGGTGCAACTCGCATGTTATATTTATTTATATTTCAATGCTCGAAATGTGAATCCCGACTATATATTCGTTTCTGGTAATGCGTTTAACACCGTGAATTTCGTGAATCCTGAAGGCTGTTTGTTTCCGACGCGTTCCGGTTGCTCAACAGTTTGTGCTGTTCTGCCTGAAAGAAGGCATCCAGAAAACTTGGTGAGGCATCAAAGTGCCATTCTTCCGGTCTCGATGTGTCAACTTCACGCTCTTCGCAAGGTAGCTGTAAGAGCAGTGCGCGCAGGCTGAAAGAGAAAGATAGCGGATGTTAAGTTAGGGTTCCTATTTACGTTGCAATTCAACACAAACATGGCAAATCGGTTTAGGTACAAGCTGTTGTAACAGCGTGCTTGCTGCGAAAAAATTTTCTCGGGCCATTACCTGGTTTTACACGCCTTGATGAAGAAAATCTAGCTATTACCAGACTTTTTTGCGTCATGTTTGCGTCTCTTTCTTTATATTTGATTTCGCGTTTGGCCCGGATCATTTTGCAGGCAGTCCGGCCGCAGTGCACGCGAGAGATTTTTAGAATGAGAGCTCTCCAGGGCTAGCATGGCCTGTTCCGCTTACGTGTCGTCACGCTGATCTGCCACGTGGCATGAACCTAGTATAACTCTTGTACTGCCTCTGACAGGGTACTGAGTCACCACTGTGGTACCTAGTCCGTGGTACCGTGGGCTCCGGCCCTGTAGACCCATGTTTAAATACCCACACGAAATCAGTCGTGTTCTAGTTTGCTTTGCAACGGCGGTCACGTTCTTTTGTTCGAGAAAACAAGAGCAGGGACGGCTTTTCAAAGAATGGGGTACGCACAGTTTACACTCTAAAATGGCAATGAAGTGGAATGGAAATGACCACACCAGGAAGAAAGGGGAGGTAATATTTTTAGGGCGTGCCTAATTGTGGTGTCAGTGTGCCATGTTACCGCTGCTCGTTCAGAAAACGGACTTCCCTTGATTTTCTGGCTCACAGGCCGGCGTCATTTGTGAGAAAGCGCCAAAAGCAAGCAGATGGGACAAAATCTTTTCTTTTTACTTTAAAAAGAAAAGCTTTCTTGGCCTCACTTCTGGCGGTATATTTACCTAAAATACACTTAAGGAAAGTCAACTTTACACAATGGGAAAGCACATGATGATGATGATGATGTACAATAAAAAGGCCTCCCGTGACAGTTGAAGAAGCCATTAAGGAGCCCTAAAGACTAAATACAAGTATAGTTAATTCGAAACACTGCCTCGTTAGAATATTGCTGACGCCACTTTTAACGCAAATTTCACTCGAATAAGCTCTATATCTAGGAAAAAAGCGAGGGAACTTCCGACCGAATAGTTCTTTTCCCGCAATTGAACCAATGAGGCATTATGGGCAGCTTTGCTATTGGCTGTGGCTGGCAAAAGCAAACGCAAGTTAGCCAGGACTTATAAGCTTGAAGAGCGAGCTGTTTGTGGGTAAATTTAATACTTATTTTTTATAGCAGTAATAATGGTGGGGTAAACAATGAAAACAACTAACCAACACGTTAACTTCGAACATGCCAGTGCGGTACTTTGCCGGCTTACACTGCCTAACACAACCGTTGGACGCGCTGGCCTTGTCTGACTCACTACTGGCCCCGTGACGTACGCGGCACGGCCGCTTACGTGACTACGTTTTTCGAGTCATAGCTTATGTTTTAGGAAGCGATTACTGTGAAGCGGAATAAAAATACGGCATGTTTAGAAGTACGAGCAAAAACAAAGTTCGAACACGTACTTCAGCGGCATTCAGCGCCATCTTTGGAAGCGCAAGACAAAAGATAACCAAATGGCCCACTGAGATGGTAGAAGGTCTAGTGAGCAAACTAGCTTTAGTTTTGAGTCCTTGCTCTGGATACGTCGTGGCCGACGTCACGAAGCGTGCGATTTAGCACAAGAATTTAAATTTGCTGTTAAAATGTGTAATTTCTCGGCTAATTTTGCCTGAAATATACCTGCAGTTTTCTTTGCGCTAAATAACGGGGAGATGTATGGCAACAGCAAGCGGTTCACGAGGTTCGAACGGTTGTGACTAGTTAAACCGCGCGCGCCTGGTTTTCGGAGCCTCAGCGTGACTCCCTTACGACGGTGCAGAAGGACCTACTTGGGTCCATTATCTCGCCGCGCCGCCTGTTTACGGCAGTCGCATCGACCGTTAGCGAGCCAAGACGACAAGGTGAGCCTACAAAGTGTTCTGCACTTAAAAGAGAACCTCGCAGAAGCGCAGAAGAAGAACCTCGCAGAAGTTCAGCCGTAGCAGCGTCAACGTGGCTATGACAAACACCGGCTGCAGATTACTTCAAAATGGGTAGGCCACGCATCATACATAATACTCCTGGTCGCACGTTACAGCTTGCCTGGTTAACCATCTGTACAGAGTGCATGGCCGCATATTTTTTTTCGGGATGCGGTTGCTGTTTGCCAGCTTTTTCGCTCAAGCATGCGCCGAGGAACAACTAGTGATATAGAACTCCTCATAAAATGGAACGATTCGTATCTTTTTCTAAAACGGAGGCCGGCAGCTGATTTTTTTGCTTAATGTGCCGTTTTAGAGACTTTCCCTTGTGCTTTTAATTCAAACAAAGTAGTGTTGTGCGGAAGAGATATAATGGTGATGGAACTTGCGCGCCATTACTACAAAAAAAAACTATTAGAAAAATTCGCGTAACTTCGCCAGGAAAAATTAGGTAGAAGTTGGTTGAACACACTAACGTAATGAAGTCGACTAGCTATAAAAAGGGAATTTCTTACAACGGTCACAGAGAGCAATTCTTTTTACAGCCTAACAGTTTCAAGCACTTTGAACCAAAATTACATTATGTTTTGTCAAAGAAACAATATCCTGTTTCCCTAGGTGCGAAGAATCATTATGTCACCATGCAGCTTTGTTTGATTAAAAAGTACTCCTATTCGGTGGAATCTCAGAAAAGACAAAAACTTCTGAAGTACTCCATTCCTCTAAAAACCACCTGACGCGGGCAAGGCTGTTCGTACGTGCGTGGTGTACGAGACAACATGCATGATGCATATGCGCCGTGTGCTGTGACTACAGGAAAATGAGAGGTAATTTAGGCTAGTTTGTGGACATTATCTGAATTCAAAGCACCGCTAATAGACGGGACCAGGGCCGACAACACACGGCGCTCCTCGTCCCCTCTATTACCGCGGTTTAGATTTTAGATATGATGGAAATAAATGCTGTCCGGCAGGGCCTAGAAGTACGTTCAGAGGAGTTAAGCCGCTAAATCCTGTATGAGAGTAAAACCTCTGCACTGTCGGATTAATGTCGCTTTGTTTCAATCAGCGCTAAATTTATCGTGCGTCGTATACTTGGACGTGCAACCGGGACCAGTGAACAAAGAAACAATCCCTTGGAGCGCAAAGTTGCAACAAGTTGGATCCAACTGCTGATTTCTTGATATAACTCTTTAAGACTCGCATCAGGATGTAGCCGTCAGAAAAATTTCAAACTGCGTTTGTATGTTTTTGATATCCAAGATTTCACTTAAAAACCATAAACAACTCGATCTCAGAAGTATTTAATAAACTAGACCGTGTCCTAATCGTAAACACGAAATCGTAAACGTGACCACTGTTTCCTAACCACTGCTACAATAGAAAACGTATACATATTATTGCGATCTGTAGCCTTTATATATTAAGATAACACCTCCAGCTTTGCTTTAATAAATGTTTTAACTAAAAGAAAAAGTAAAATTAAGAAAACCTGCTTGCCGCGTCGAGGATTTGGCGTGTCAAGTAGGTGTTCTGGAACCGCTCAGTAGGTGTTCTTGTACCCCACTTGAACCGCTCACCCAGCATTCGCATATCCAGCCGCAGAGAGGCAAGCGCGAATGCTGGCTGAGCGATTCTAGTGGGGATGATGGCGATTGTAACTCACGAAAGTGCTCTTAAAATGGCGTGTAGAATTGCACACGCTGCGTCGCGAAGGGATCAGCAGGAAAGTTAGTTTAATGGGATTAATTTTTTTCGCTCCCTCCAGTGCGGCTTCCCCACTTCCCAGCGTGGTAAGATTCAATAGCATAGCTACGTCAACTATAAACCAAACCAATCTCTCTCCCACGGCTTCAAAGTCCTCTCCAACCCGGTGTTTTTTTCAGGCTTGCCCGTGGGATTGCGTGAGATGAGTTTTATGCTTACACAGAACTGGCGTATTTTTTGTTGGATTATCCATTTACAGCTTTGCTCTAAAACTGCCCGTATACGAGCCTCTTCAAACGCCAATTTTAAAGGGACCCTGCAACACTTCTTTTAAACTCTTCTGAAATCTTAAATGCTTGCAGTACGTATACACCAAACACACCCAGCAGTTAGATTACGGGGTCGCAAAGTACTTCAGCCAAAAATTACCGCTTATGCTCATTAGATAATTTGAAAACTCGCTCAAGAGATTTTTCTCATCCTCCCGGTGTTCACGTTCTTCGACAGCCTGAAGTACGTCAATGAGGCCATGTAGCGGCCATCGGCCGGTTTTCATTCAGCTGTATCAATGAACGCTTTTCGATAGGGACTTAAAAAAAAAGCCACAACAATAAAGCACAAACGGAAGGCGTATCTGGTGCGACGGGCAAATCACGTAGTGCCGCTTCGTGCTGGCGATAACTGTAGCTTTTGCAGTGCTTCAAAACGCGAAGAGAAGAGTGAAATCGTTTATCTAAAGTTTTGCAGGGCACCTTAAGGTCGGAGAAAAATGAAGGAGGTTGGCTCCACTAGTATACCTTTCATAAAGAGAAGGAATGAACAAGTACCGAAATTTATTGGAGTGGTCAAGCCTCCATTTATCCGAACGCATGACCGAGCAGCGGCGCAACGGGTAGAAAACAGATCGAAGCCATCCTAAGGCGTTAAATTCGACAGTAAAGCAAGGCATTTTCAGCGCCAAGATTGCAAAGCCATTCGACATCGCGAGGCGAAACAATGCTTCTCAAGTAATAGCTGGACATTCATGCTTTTGCCCTGACAATGCATTACCACTCTTTAAATAGCTGGATTTTCTTTCAGATACTTATCATTGTTTGTATTTCCTAAAAAAGCATCTACCGGGTGGAGGTAGCATATAACGTACAAAAATCTTAAGCAAAACCTGGTGCTTTTACACGACGTCATGAGTATGTAGCGTCTAGTTTTTAAAGGTCACTATAAGCAGTAGCTGTCTTCCTACCGCTATAGATTTACATGATTGTAACCTATGACAATTTAGTTGGAGATCTCTTCAGCAGCTACAGTTACAAAAACATCATAGGACTTTGGAAACAAACTTAAAGTATCTTACGGGTTAAACTTGATGCACTTCGTGTGATAGCCGAATTCGAAGCACCTTGTTTTAAGCACATCAAAGTAGCCGATACCGACCACCACAGAAAGGGGGCTGCTGTCATTCAAAAGGCAATTGAAAAACTGGCGGTCATCAGCGCAATTCGTCCTGGAATAAAGGGCAAAATAGTAAATTACACGCCATGTTGGTGGCACAAGAGCGCGCAACTTCTTTCCTCAAGAGCATAGAATTATACAAAATCTGGTAACAGAGATTATCCGCCACGGCACGTTAATTTTGTCGTTTTTCGAGCACTAGGAGCTAATTATACAGTCATATTAATGCGTAGCATTCTTTGCTGGGTACCACGGCATCCAGGACTATGAAACACCCTGCATGGCCACAAAAAAGCAAATATCGTTGAAGTCTATTTGTAACCGCTGTAATGGCGGAAATAGAGATAACTGGTCGTATAAAAAAAAAGAATGCAAAAATACGGATAATGCATTTACACAACAATGCCGAGTTCGCGAAAGTCCCACCTAAAATATTTATAATAGCGCAAATGGGTACAATTGGTCGAACGAAATTTTGAAATATAAAGATTAAGAAAAATATAAAATAATTTTGGATAATGGCGAACTGTGTAACATCCTCAATTTCCAAAATAATGCAGATTTCGCCGAAGTTACAAATGTAGTCGTTATAACAACAGAAATGGAGAGTTCGGACCAAACGCACAAGTCGGACAAAAGTTGAAAAGCTAAAAATTTAGAAAAATAATAAAAAATGCGGAAAATGGCCAAACGTATAAACCATGCAATTTCCACAGCAATGCATATTTCGCGAAAGTTCCAACCGTAATCGTTATAAAAGTGTAAATACAGATTATTTATCGAGCGAAATTTGAAAAAAACTAAAGAAATAAGATAAATATGGACTTATTTTGGAAAATGATAAACCGTGTGACGCCCTGCATTTCCAAAGTAATGCTGATAGGCCGAAAGTTCGAAATGTAAGGGTTATTTTGTGAAACCCCGCTGATGCATCCCCCGGACTTACGACGACCCGCTTTTTACGACGCATAACCGCAGTCTCGGCGAACTCCCCATGGAAACAATGCATTAAAAACCCCCACGATATCACGCTCGGGTGCGCGCGGTCGGCTTCATACGACGGGCCCCGGTACGGATAAACCGCGTTTCTCACATATATTACACCGCTTCGCCACGTCGTGCCGTCCTTCTTTACTGTTAACATCCGTTTGACGCTGCTTGATGGTCAAAGGTCCGCCGGCGGGTCGGACACTTGCTGAACATACGCTAGCAAGCAGGCGTGAGCGGGAGTTAACCTGCGATGGCCCCACGTGGCAGCAGTGCGGCAACCTCGAGAAGTAGAAGTTCAGGTGGCAGGCGGACAGTGAATTTGAAGCTCTTGTCGACACGCCGACGAACGTGAAAACATATACGACGCAACCGATGACAGAACAACCACTTTCCCCGCCCGCTAGATCCAAGTTTCTTCCTTTCACGACGCTCTTTCACTATGTCTCTGCTCTACGCTTTCAAAGCCGCATTGTGGCTCCACTCCTTTCTTTGCTAGAGTGCCTCAATTCACGGGCGTCCGTAAAAAGGGTAGAAACACGTACCCGTATATTACTCCCTGGCCGTGGCAGCAAGTCCCTGTAGCAAGACATCATAATTTTCTCCGCAACACGGTTTACTCGCTAAGTTTGAATCATCTCTATTTCGCGTTACTGGGTCTTGTGGGAAACAAAAGCATTTGTGTCGAGCACTTTGACCCAAAAGTGACAGCAAGTGGGACGTTGAAAGCGTGTCTCCACCATGTACGGCACTGCTGTTTTTTTGTTTTTTTTTCGCCTTGTACTATCGTTCGTTTCGCTTGGACTTGGCAGTTTCACACTCACTTTTTCCCTCTCAATATGCTTGACCACGTCGGCCTTACCTAGCGCGCGCAAGGTGCGGGACTGGCGGTCTTTGTTACAAATACCGCCGTAGGCGGCGCTTGGCTGGTGGACTAGCTGGCCGCCATGAAAAGGAGGGGGCAATACATAGGCATTGCTTTTTTTTTTAACTTGGGATTTCAGCAAAAGGTTCGCAAATCACGCAAAAACGGGCTAAATATAATCGTTTAAATACGTTCTTAGCCCACCGATCCCGTGAGACCGTCTACTAAGCCGGCATTTACCCGCACCTCGGTCGTGCGACACTTCGATCATACGACGCCTTCTCGGTGTCCCTTGAGCGTCTAATTATCAGAGTTCCCCTGTAATAACGTAAATGAATATAATTGGTCGGACAAAATTTTCAGAATATAAACAATCAGAAAAATATTGAAAAATTATGGGAAATGGCAAAACGTATAACACGTGCCCTTTACACAATAATGCAGATTTCGCGAAAGTTCCACTTCTAATTGTTGTAAAAGCGTAATTCAAATAATTGGATAGAACTAAATTTTGAAAAACTTTAAAAATGAGAAAAATATCAAATAGTATGGACAATGACGAACAGTGTAACACCTTGCATTTCCACAATATTACAGCTTTCGCAAAAGTTCCGAATATAATCGTTGTAATAACGTGAATGTAGATAATTGGTCGGAACAAATTAAATAAAAAAACTAGGACAATTACTAAAAAAATTATTTCATGTGAAAAAAGTGTAATGCATGTCCTTTCCACAATAATGGTGATTGCGCGAAAGTTCCGCCTGTAATCGTTATAATAGCGTAAACAGAGATAATTGGTTGAAATAAATTTTGGAAAACTAAAAACAGATAAAAAATATAAAAATTACGAAAAGTGGCGCACCTTGTAACGCCTTGCATTTCTTCAATAATGCAGATTTCGGGAAAGTTAAAAGTATTAACGCAAATGAAGATAATTGATGCGACAAAAAATTTGAAAAACTAAAAAATAAAAAAATATTAAAAAAACACGGGAAATGGCAAACCTTATACCGTATGGCACTTCCACAATAAATGAGATTTCACAAACGTTCCACTTCTTATCGTCATAATAGCGTAAATGGAGATAATTCATCAGAGAGGATTTAGAAAATCCAAAAACTTGGCTGGAAAAAACTCTCACTCAGGACAAGCGGCTTAAGAATGGTACGGATTAGTAGATAATTCCCTGAAATTCAGCCGATTTTTTGTGGCCCCATGCACTGCGCCGCCAATAAAATGCGAAGCGTATAATCATTTTTTAGCTTCAATTCAGAGACACAACCAGCAGCATCCCATCAGTTTTATGCCATTAACACAAAGTTGAGGTCTGTTTGCATAAATGCAAGGGGAAGGAGAATCTCTTTGCAGCATTGGCTGTTCCACGGACAACGCCGGGCTTACAAAGTGTCTGTGCTACGATGATACTGTCACGTGGCCAAAGACGACGCAGTTGTCTTCAAGGAAAACAAGTTTATTGGAGCGAACTTGTGCTCCCCTAACAACTCAAAATATTACAGAGGCGGAGAAGCAGCGGTCAACAAATTGACTTGCGCTGGGGAGTGTCGTCGATACGAATGCTGTGGCGTCTGCTCTGCAGGCTTTTATCTTTCGGCGCGAGTGTTTCTGGAACTTCCGATTTACATACAGAACATTGTAGATCAGAGAAGATTATTCTCGGCTAGTGACGTTAACACGAATCAGTATGCTTATCTGAATGAGATAGCCCGTGCGGCATAAAAATAAAGAATGCAAGGCGCGCTTCGCTTGACACAGATAACAGAGCCGGGCGTAGACGGGCAGTAAAAACAAACAATAAATAAACAAACAAACGCATACATGGTTCGCGGCATTACCCCCCCTCTAAGAGTGCATCTACCCGATGCTTAAAAAAAGGCAGTCCGAACAAACAAACAAAAAAAGCCCGTCATCTTGCATAGTAAGGTTTCAAGCGAACCACGTGGACGACTTCGGGCCGCGTGCGTCGTCGTGATGTTCCGGAATCACCATCGGGGATCACCTCGTAAGTAAGTTGGCCGATACGTCGTAAAATCTGGTACGGTCCGAAATACCGTCGCAGAAGCTTCTCACTGAGTCCGCGTCGTCGGGTGGGAGTCCAAACCTACACACAATAATCTGGGTGGTACTCGGCGTCTCGGCGTGTGAGGTTGCAGCGGCGGGCATCCACCCGCCGCTGGTCCGTTGTACGAACTCGAGCGAGCTGGCGGGCCTCCTAGCACGCTGAAGGTATCGCTGGACGTCGAGGTTGAGGGCGTCGTCTTCTGCATGCGGAAGCATGGCGTCAAGCATCGTAGTCAGACGTCTTCTGTCGACAAGCTGGAACGGCGTCATCTGCGTAGCCTCCTGGACCGTGTTGTACGCAAACGTGACATACGGGAGCACCTCGTCCCAACTCTTATGTTCAACGTCAACGTACATTGACAGCATATCTGTGATTGTCTTGTTCAGACGTTCCGTTAGTCCGCTCGTTTGTGGGTGGTACGCCGTCGTTCTTCTGTGATCCGTGTTGCTGTAGCGTAATATTCCGTTCATCAGTCCCGTAGTAAAGGCCGTTCCGCGGTTCGTGATTAGAACTTCAGGGGCTCCATGTCGCAGCACAACTTGGCTTATGAATAACTTTGCGACTTCCTGTGCAGTCCCCCTCGGAAGAGCGGCGGTAGCTGCGTAGCGCGTCATGTAGTCTGTTGCTACGACAATCCACTTGTTCCCAGATCGTGACGTAGGGAACGGGCCCAGTAGGTCCATTCCAATCTGTTTGAAGGGCCTCGATGGGACGGCGATTGACTGACGACCGGCGGGTTTCGTCGGTGGCGTTTTTCGTCACTGGCAGTCACGGCAGCTCCGGGCGTAGTGGGTGACGTCGGATGTAAGGCGGGGCCAGTAGTACTTCGCCTTGATTTTTCCAATTGTGCGGGATGTGCCGAGATGTCCGGAAGACGGGTCGTCGTGGCACGCTTCGAAAATTTCGTCACGAAGGTCTGCGGGGATGACAAGAAGGTAATTCGTTCTTGTACCGGGGCTGAAATTCTTCTTCACGAGGACGGAGTTTCTCAGGCTGAATGCTGGTAAGCTGCGTTTGAAGGTCCTAGGAACGGCGACGTTGCATCCCTCGAGGTAGTCGATTATGACGCGTAAGTCGGGTTCGGCACGCTGCTGGGCGGCTAGGTCGCTCTCCGTCACATTCCAAAGAACGCGCTGTCTCCATCAGAGTCTTGTGGTTGTAAGTCGACGGGGGTGCGCGACAGGCAGTCGGCGTCGGAGTGTTTCCTGCCGGATTTATAGACGACTGTAACGTCGAACTCCTGCAAGCGCAAGCTCCACCGCCCAAGACGGCCAGAGGGGTCCTTCAAATTGGCGAGCCAACATAGCGCATGGTGGTCTGTAACAATCTTGAATCGTCTTCCATACACGTATGGGCGAAATTTTGAAATCGCCCATATAATTGCAGGTACTCTTTCTCAAAGGCAGAGTAGTTTTTCTTCTCCTTTGACAGACCACGGCTTCCATAGGCGATTAGCTTTTCGCAACCGCTTTGTTTATCTCACTGGCGTGCGTGTGCATTTCCGTTTCGGCGTTTTCGTCGAAATGAGCGAGCACGGGTGGGCTTTGCAGGCGTTTGTGCAGCTCGCAGAATGCTTTTTCTTGGTCGTTTTCCCATCTAAAAGTGGTGCTATCTTTCGTCAAGCGTGGGAGTGGTTCTGCCATGCGTGCGAAGTTTGCGACGAAGCGCCCGTAGTATGCGCACAGTCCGAGAAATCTTCGCACGCCCTTCTTGTCTTTCGGCTTTAGGAAGTTGGCAATGGCTGAAGTTTTTGCCGGGTCAGGTAGGACTCCCGCGGCGTTCCCGACGTGGCCCAGAAACTTGAGCTCTTCGTACGCGAAACGGAACTTTTCAGGCTTCAGTGCTAACCCCGACGTGCGAATGGCCTCGAGTACAGCCTCCAACCTTGCAAGGTGTTCGTCGAAAGTCCGGCCGAAAACCACAACGCCGTCGAGGTATAGGAGGCAGGTGTGCCACTTCAGGCCAGCTAGCACAGTGTCCATGACTCTTTGAAACGTTGCTGGTGCCGTGCACAGCCCAAACGGCATCACCTTGAACTCGTATAGGCCGCCCGGGGTTAGAAAGGCGGTCTTCTCTCGATCTCTCTACTCCACCTAAATTTGCCAGTAGCCGGTCTTCAGATCCATCGATCAGAAATACTTCGCATGGCAGAGGTGGTCGAGGGCGTCGTCGATTCGTGGCAAGGGGTACACGTCCTTTTCGGTGATTTTGTTCAGTCGCCGGTAGTCATCGCTAAACCTTAATGGGCCGTCTTTTTTCTTCACCCGTACGACTGGTGCAGCCCCGGGGCTTTTCGATGGCTGTATAATGTCGTCTCTAAGCATGTCGTCGACTTGAGTCCGGATGGCTACCCGCTCGTGTGGAGAGACGCGGTATGGTGACTGTCGGGTAGGTCGGGCTCCATCTTCGGTTATTATTCGGTGCCTCGCTAGAGGTGTCTGACGCAGTTTTGAGTTCGACGAAAAACACTCGCTGTAGCGACTCAGCAAATCCACTAATTTCTTCCGTTCTTATTGGGGTAACGCCGGATTCACGTCGAAGGGATTCGGAAGCTTGAAGGTATCTTCGGGTGCGCGTTCAAAGTCGGCAACCGCGATCACGTCACTTGCTTCTTGCGTTTCTTCGAGGTACGCAATTGCAGCGCCCCTGTTTAAATGCTGGTATTCCCCGCTGAAATTAATGACCAGAACTTGGGATTTGCGTTGCTTAAAGCGCGCAATACCTCTTGCGACAGAGACACCGTGGTCGAGGAGCAATCTTTGGTCACTCTCTACGATAGTGTCGACGTCAGGAACCACATCTTCACAGAAGACGCTGATCATCAATCTTGTGCAGGGTGGCAGGGTGACATGATCGTTGGCGA
This sequence comes from Haemaphysalis longicornis, assembly GCF_048455015.1. Classification (NCBI taxonomy): domain Eukaryota; kingdom Metazoa; phylum Arthropoda; class Arachnida; order Ixodida; family Ixodidae; genus Haemaphysalis; species Haemaphysalis longicornis. The sequence goes on along the minus strand of NW_027526361.1, from coordinate 121,909,161 downwards.
TCCTGATAGCAGCATGGTTTTCGGGGTTGGGTTCCGGCGTCATGCTGTGATCGGAGGAAAATGTTATAGACTTGGCCTGTAGATCAATTATTGCACCGTTGTCCGTCAAAAAGTCAATTCTGAGAATTACGTCACGGGAGCAGTTAGCCAAAATGACGAACGTTGCAGGGTACGTTGTGCCGTCTACGCTGACGCGCGATGTGCACGTTCCACTTGGCGTCACGAGGTGGCCTCCTGCTGTGCGAATGTGCGGACCGTCCCATCTGGTCATAACTTTCTTCAGCTTAGACGCAAATGGCCCGCTAATGACTGAGTAGTCGGTTCCCGGGTCTATGAGGGTGACTACTTCAAAGCCGTCGATGGACAGTTGAACGTTGGACGCTGCTTTCCTCGAGTTTCGGGTGCGTCGTGGCGTCGTATCTCGGCTTGTGCGTGTCGACGGCCGGGCGCTGTGCGTCGTGGTCGTCGACTTCTCAGCGGAAGGTTCGGTCAAGTCGGGTACGCTTCGCGCCGTATGGTTGTCGTCGTGTTCAAGAGTCACGTCCGGGTTAGATCGGGTCGTCGGGCAAAGGGCATGTCGGGAATCATCGTCTTCCGCGAGTCGTTTTGTCGTTGGAGGGTTTTCATTTTTCCGCGATCGTGCAACTTTACCTCCAGAATTTACTGCTTTTAGTTTCCCCCGCGTGGGCTGGGGGACCTTCCACGTGCGAAATCAGCATTGCTACGGCGGTTGGGCGGCTGGTATGGTTAGGGCGACGGTGATCGGTTGAAGAGGGCTGGTGCTCGGATGGTGTTGAACAGTTATTCGTCGATGGGCGCTGGCCGGGTCGGGGGCTGGGGCGTCGACGTTGAAACCACGCAGTCCAAATCTCCTGTACGGGCAGCGACGATAGATGTGATCGGCCTCTGCGCAGTGGTAGCACAGCGGACGATTATCGGCAGTTCGCCATACGTCCGTCTTCCTCGGCGCCTTGTTTTGGCCTGCAAGTGGTCGGGTGGGCGACAGTGGAAGGCGGTACGGCGGGACTTCTTGATGACGGGTTGGCGCAGGGCGGCATCGTAGAACAGCCGCGGAGTAGGTCATAGCTTGAGGCTCACGTGGTACATCGGAAGGCGTAGAAGTCCCCAAAACGAGTTGAATTTCTTCCCGGATCACATCGCTCATAGATCTAACTTGGGGTTGCGGCGTTGTTGGGAAGAGTTTCCGCAGTTCTTCCCTGACGACAGCGAGGATTGTCTCACGTAGTGTGTCAGAGCTAAGAGCCCCGGCATCGATCGAGTCCGCAACTAGCGCATTGATTGGAGGGTCGTACTGCCTCGTGCGAATTTGCAACGTCTTCTCCATGGCGGCCGCCTCAGACACGAATTCGGCCACCGATTTTTCTTTTTTTTTGGGGGGGGGGGGGGGGGGGCGGGGGGGTTGCGGACAAGGCAAGCAAAAAGTTCTTGCTTTACAAATCGCATCAAAAACCTCAGTTTCTTTTCTTCCGTCATAATCTGGTTCCGCACGACGAAATAGTCGCTTCATTTCCTCAACGAAGATTACGACTCCTTCTTTCGGGTGTTGCGTTCGAGTTTCCAGTAAAAGCGCAGCTCGTTATTTTCTCACCACGGTCGTGAAGGTCTCAAGGAACTCGCTTTTGAATTGCGTCCAGCACGTCAAGGTGCTCTCGTGGTTCTCGAACCAAGGTCGAGCTGCATCCTCCAAGTAACAGAAAACATGCCGGAAGGTTTTTTTATCGTCCCACCCGTTGAAGATCCGCACGCGCTCCAGCTTCTCCAACCATTCCTCCGGGTCTTCAGTGGGGGCTCCTCGGAATGTTGGCGGTTCCCGGGGCTGCTGCAGCAGGATTGGCGACGTTGGTTCTTGCACCATGGTGGTGGTTGCAGCAGTCGTTGTCTTGTGTCTTTCTGGCAGGAGGCCTAACTCGGGCGGCAATCCTTGCAGTCGGAGGCTGGTTCTAGTTGAACTGTGCTGGCGGTTTCCAGAGGTCGTCACACAGGGTGCGTACCCCGCACCCTTACCAGATGTCCCATGGCCGAAGACGACGCAGTTGTCCTCAAGGAAAACACGTTTATTGGAGCGGACTTGTGCTCCCCTAACAACTCAAAACAATACACAGGCGGAGAAGCAGCGGTCAACAAATTGACTTGCGCTGGAGAGTGTCGTCGAAAGGAATGCTGTGGCGTCTGCTCTGCAGGCTTTTATCTTTCGGCGCGGTGTTTCTGGAACCGTCGATTTACATCCAGAACATTGTAGATCAGAGAAGATTATTCTGGGCTGGTGACGTTAACACGAAACAGTCTGCTTATCTGAATGAGATAGCCCGTGCGGCATAAAAATAAAGAATGCAAGACGCGCTTCGCTTGACACAGATAACAGAGCCGGGCGTCGCCGGGCAGTAAAAACAAACAATAAATAAACAAACAAACGCATACATGGTTCGCGGCAATACTACTCTATTCAAATTTTAATCCCTGAGCACCTTTTCATCATTACACGACACGTTTGGTGAGATCTGTGAAGCAAAATGATGTACCATGAATATGTCGTGAAATTCTTGTCGGGCCCGAACAGGGTGCTTGGCCCGACATGTGCACGTGTTGGTTCACATCTTATGAATGCGACACTGGAACGCACAGGTTATGATCGCTGGAATGTGATGCATTTGCTTCCACATTGGTTGTCAAAGCTCTGAGGCCGAGGCCTCACGTCCTATTACATATAAAGCAGGGCATGTGCCCACTGACGCCTGTATTGACGCGACGCTTCACATGGTTTAGGGAAATCGGGCAATAAAGTGCGTGGGGCCTAACGTCTCCATTGCTGCGATGGATCATCTGGTTGGTAAAAAACTGTAGAAATGTCACCAGCCGAACACCTGGCGCCGTAGAGCAATGGGGGACACGTTTTTAACAGCAGGTTCTGTTGTTAAAAACAAGAATCAGCCTTAACCAAAATGTAGAAAAGAAGTGACTATAATTTGCACCAATTTTCTAATATTTTCCGAAGTATAAAAACCACACAATATAGCGGTAAAAACAAAACTTAGCAAGAAGCTAAAGACTAGAAAAAGAAACATAGAAAGATGGAACTAGGCATCAGTTCAGCGGAGGATATGCTACTACACGAAAATTTAGCAGAAACAACAACTACGTGGAAAAAGGTGGCTGATACTAAGTATTTCCCCAGGCTTCCCGTAAAATGTGGGTGCGTTTTCTGACTTGATAGTAGAAATTTATAACCCCTTACATTGTGTAGAACAAAACATTCGTCAGTCCATGCTTTTTCCCGAAAGCAGGAATGTTGTCTAAGGAGTGATCATGGTCTCGGCAGCACATGTCAGTGCTTCTGGCACTTCCCAAGTCATCGTACTCTGTGGCTATGTCACCAGGTCCACACCACTTTGTGCCTGCGCAAAGTCACTCATATTCAGGGTAGTACGGTAGTAAAGGCAAAAGCAAGTTTAGTAGTTATCCGAGCTGAAACACAGGCCATGCAAATTTTCACTTTGCCAATTTTTGTTTGAGCTGTTGGAAATACCTTATTGTATCTTCTTCTTACCGAATGGATTCAGGCTGGTGCTAATACTTAGATATTTTTTGAAACATCCCCTCTTTGCTGGGTGAACAACCTATGCTTGAGAGTTTGTGGTGGTTTTATTAAATCGCAGCATAGAGGTGTGCAAGGAATGCACTCAGTAAGGTTTTTCAAAGTGTCCGAAGCGTTAAGCATCCATGCAGCGTCTCACAAATAAAATGCCTTCCTCAGTTTAACAGAAGAGTGTAGTTGATTTTTGTAGCCCCACTTTTTTTCTAAATTCTTTAGAAATTATATCACAGTTGAATAAGGGCACACATTTGTTTTCCTAATAATTAGGGGGCACAAACCCCTTAACCGCTTCTATTGGCTTCTTGTCCGCGCTCCTGACATACCGGCGAGTTTCGATGTCAAATAAGCTTGACCTGACTTGACCTACTTGTCATGTTACAAGGGAAGGTTGTTAACCAACATCACCTGAAATCGCAATCTAACAAACCTTGTACATGCTTTTATTGGCCACAAGTTAATTTCACCAACCAATTATAGAGAGTTTTAGCTAACCGTTTTCGACGGTCCGCTCCGGTATCGGTGGCACGCTCAGCGCAACCGGAGCCAATGCCGTTCGCGGCCGAGTGCGCCACGCATGCGCAATGGCGCTCGCGCTCGCTATCGGAGCGGAGCGGACCGTGAAAGAGGGTCAGCTAAAACTCTCGTATTACACTCTCAGCAGTCGTCCTTATCAGGAGGGCTTATGATCGCAGAAGTGATTTGCATACATATTTTTTTTTGTGTTCAGGTACCCTAAAGGCCCGGAAGACAACACATAGGGAAGGGAAGGGTTACAATGTGTTGGATAAATTTTCATTCAAGAACAAACACAGCCGAAAGCGGGAATGTAACAGGAAAAGGTATAAAAACAAAGAAGTAAATAGAAAAAGAAATATTAAGCATTCACGCATATAACACGGTTCATGGCTTTAATAATTTCAGCTATATATACATAAAAACCGCTTCAAATGGCTTACAAAGACATCGTAAATATGAATAGTTATGCAGATTATCTCCCACCTTAGAGGTCGCTGCAACAAAAGAGTCTTGAGCCATGGAAAAAAATTGATAAGGGGTTACTGACACAGATCAGCCAAACGCAAAAATGGCGCGTAGTCAAGGAAACGGGAAAAAGGATATCAGATGTTAACGTCATGCAGGCACTGCACTCTTATAGCTGATTTTCCTGTGTTGCAAATTTGCAACATAAACAGATTTCTGACCCTACATGAGGGATAAAATCTCATCCTATTTCGAGGGGTTCCGAAGGACGCTGCTTTGTGAAGGCCTCTGTAATCAAGGTCATTTCTTTTTTTCCCATATGGGAAGAAGGATAACAAAAACGTTTTTGAAGGCGGCAATTGTTCGAGTTTAGTGCATGTTGCTCGCACTAAAACAGAGTAACCGCGCCATGCTGATCTCGGAAAACATAGTTACCTGGTACTATTACGAGGCTGTGGAAAGCCTCTTCCAAGAAATCCAACAAAGAAGAGCCTTCAGTCTTTGTAGGTTGGTCTAGACATTTGTCTACAAACTTATCCATTTCACTCGTGGTTATATCTTTGAGGACATCTTTCGGTATGGTTGGCAGGAGTTCTTTAATAAGGGTCCTGAAGGAAAAACAACAACATTGGTATGGGTTTAGTCTTTTTATGAAAAGTCGTCGCAGGAAGGAAGACTAGAAAAACCCATGGCGCACGCCCAAGAAATCGCTGATTTAGCGGCTGCTTTGCCGACGTTTGGTTCCCGCGCATCCCCATCGATGGCGCACCAGCTGGGCTGTGTGCGCTTAGCTTGGTGCTCAAGCAAAACGATGAATCTCTTCTTGCAGCTAGACGCCAGGTGGCAAAATCTCAAGCAAAGTCAATCTTTCAGCAAGCACTGTATGCGTTGTCTTCGCTTTCGTTCGTGATAACGATGTTTAGACGTGTTAAACCTGAGCCATTTCCCCCTTGGTTAAGGCACCGCTGAAAGCAAGAACGTCTTGGTATTAGCGTCGTACCGTCCACAAAGTACGAGCAGTTACAACTTTGTTTGCGAAAGGTAACTGCATGTGTGCAGGATTTTTCACGGTAAGCAGTGGGACGAAAAAACCGAAACTGAAAAAAAGGAAAGAAAGCACGAAGCTGAAAAGACGACAAAAAGAAAATATTTATTGTACCAGAAGAAAGATAGAAAACATGAAAGAAAGAAATAAGTAAATAAGTAAGGAAAAATACTGGCCGTCAACTGATGGAACCACGAGACAAGGAAAGAAAGAAGAAAGAAAAGAAATAGACAATGAAAGAACAACATAAATAAAGATAGGAGGAAATAAAAGAAAGAAGATAAAAAAGGCAAGAAGCTGACCGAGCACGACTGAATGAAAGAAAGGAGGATTGATAGCAACGCCTCTAAACCACACTGCATAGTTGCGATCACCTAAGAATGGTAGTCTTGCTACTCACTCGTCTCCCAGAATGTTGCAGTTAGTAACTTCACTGGTGTTCCGGTCCTCAAATATCTCCACCAGACGGTGTCCACCCATGTTAACGTCTGTGAACACGCGGTGGCTTACGTCGGGCTGTGAGCTATGGAGAGAGCATTATGAAACCACGACAAAAATACAGATAAATCACAATCCATTCCTCCTACTTCCATTGCCACCCCCACCCCTGCAGTACGGAATACAAGACCAGCTATTCCATCACACTTCAAGTACAGAAAAATGCACTGTGTCTTTTTCTTGATAAATTTAGTAACCAGCTAGAGATATGTCGCCCAGTCGACCCTAACGGAGTGCCTAAACCTGTGTGCCACCGACCTTTCACTTCGTGTACTTAAAAGGGGTCTGTATTTGCGCTACCTCTCGTGTACTTACATTTGTGCTTTCTTACTTGTAGATTTGTTCCAGAGTTTTTTATACACCGAATATTGCGACAAGAATATTTCTGTACTGTTTTACAGAACTGTCGAATTGATATTTTTTTCAGAACAGCTCGGCAAAGAGAAAATGGCACATTTAATATTTTTATACACACGGCTTACCCTGTTTCAAAAAGCTTATGATTAGATTAAACGGCCTAGAAGCAATTATGGTGTAGTCGGAATAAAGCTGTACTCAGCGCACTACGATGACACTATTGCGTTGTTTCTCATGCTCTGATCACGGTCGGTTTGTTCGGGTGTTCGCAATACTTAGTTCAGGTATACCTATGGGTATTGAACCTAAGCAAAGCTTGATCTTGAACAGAAAATCAGGGATTTCTGAGTGATTGGGTTGGTTTCTAAAAGGCACCTGCAAGCAGCTATTGAGTTGGGCAAGTGAAGTATGTTTCCGAATGTTTTATTCCGGATCTTGTTATACTTTAGCACGTGACTGGCAACAAAATCATGCGTTAGAGGCTAGGGATTCACAAATACCACTGCACGCTTATGATGTTCATTCCTCAGTATTGCACGATGGTCAGTTAAATGTGTAATGTTGTTATTTTGCTAGGTTCCCGTAGTTTAAACGTTATTGTTGGGGCTGCGTAATATATGCACTGGTTTTTGAGCTTCACGTAATCTATTAGAAACACTGAACTAGGCTTGACACCCCAGTCACAGGGATAAAAAAAGGGGTCAAAACCAGGATTTTCAACAATTAACGAAAAACAATTGTGGTCTCTGCTGGGAAATACCGCGAGAACGGAGCCTTTCTCTGATTTCAGTGGCCGATCTTCGCAAATACAGTTTCTCAGTCAGGCATCATAGCAAGTCATGTTTGCTTCCTTGTACAAGTCGACGACCTCAAAAAACACTGTGGATTACTTTGAAGCGTACAGGTTGCGAGCCTAGTTCACTGTACCAGTGTAGCTTCACAGGAAATTGAATTACAGGGGTTTCTTTATTCACAATGCTTACTGTCCATATTGCTATTCAAAAGACAAAACCAATTAAGAGAGTCACAGATATCATAGAGTGATTATAATTTTGTCACAGTTACTGTAGAGTGGAACTGTGGCGTTAAAAGCAGATGGTTGAACATATTATTTACACCGCTAGGTTATCCTGAATAACTAGTGGGATCGTCGATTGCGCTAAAACTTACTGCGCTGGGCAGGTATTCACACTTTTTACTGTTTTTTCACCAGATTAGCGAAATTAATCCCCAAATCTACGTAAATTATTATGTATAACAAAAAGATGGAAAAGGTTCTTTTTTAAAAGCTTTAATGAAGATTACCGAACTATTGTCCAGATGACATTGCAAATTTAGGACTTGCAATTTTTAGACTCTGACGTATCTCCTAAACAAGGTGTATAGCATGCTCGTGAAACCATACACAAAGCTACAACCGCAGTGGAGATAAACAAGTATTTCCGTGCTTTGCTTTTGGTGGCGCCAAACGCTCGTGTACTACACAGTGTAAACCATAGTGAATGCCTTCCTGATATATTGCTTCCGAGATTCTAATACGACACTACACTTTTTTTTCTTTGTGCACAGGTCATAATAAGAAATAAAATGCACTACCTGCTGTGTAAATGAGATGTATTTTCTCTTTGTGCGGCCGAACCATCTGCCAACGTCGTATTCACTTCGTCTAAACCAGAAACAGCCACCCCTTCCGAAGTAGAGCCAATCCGGAAAAATAGCACCACGCAAACCAACAGCAGTGCTGCTTGTAGGCTTGTTATTCCTGGAAGGCAATAGAATATTTCACACTATTTAACGTTAATTACAAAAAATAGTTCATCACGCACTGCAGCAGAGACGATGTATTTAGGCATTTTTTTATGTATAAAAATGTTGGCACACCTGTTTATTTCCTCAATAGTCGATTGCAGGAAGCCTTGAGAAAAATTACTACGTGGGAGCAAGTGCCCATATAATGCTGTATTTAATACAAAATCATTGAATAACTTTGTTGTTAGTTTTTGGGAAAGAGAGAAACAAAGCAGTAACCCTAAAATTTTACAGTTCCGCAAAGTTGGATTCGGGCATGCTTTATTAACAGCCTTCTTTGACATATTTCTAGCCTATATCGTGGAAAGCTCAAGGTTAAATTAGACCTTCATTTAAAATAAAAACTAATATTCTTCTACACTTTTGTTCTTATGTAATTGTGAAATGCATGTAACTCAAATAAAATTAATTTTAATGAAAAAAGGACTGAAGACTCCCCTAAGCGAAACCGAAGATGATCTTATTATTTCCTCTGTGGCTGAATAAGCACCGAAATTCAAATTAGGAACCTAATTGTTCCTTCTGTAATTTTTTATTCTGGTGATGTGCAGTAGGCTGAAGTGCTCGTGATTTCAAGATTTATTTCTAGGTCCATAATATATAAATTAAGCGTTGTGATTGTCACCGGGAAGCGCGTACTGCCATGGCGGCGCCGATAACGTACGGTAGCCCCTGGTACCGTCCCTAAAACTAACCTGTTTGGAAGAGTCTTCTTTTAATGAAGCGATCAGAAACCACAGCCCGTAACAAGAAGTGTATAAGAAAAAGAGGGCGACAAACATTTCTGAAACTAAGGGAGTCGCATTCGCGCCAGAAACTTTAGTGTGCTACCTTGATGCTTTGGCAGAGTGTGCTGCAGAGCAGACTAGGTCTCACAAGTTTTCTTACTGGGGGGGGGGGGGCGTTTTTTCTTTGAAATAAAGGCATGGTAATAATTTATGTCAAACTGCCTCACTTTGGCAGCGAAAACTATTCGCTTAGTGTTGGTTTGCACAAACAAAATATTCATCTTCTTTTCGTTCAACCAGGAGTGACTTCGCCCAAAAATTCTCAGCTTCCGGTTAACTTCGACAATTCATGCGAGATGATCCGTCTTAGGGAAGAAAATAAATACACAATGGAGTCGTATGTTGCTCACATTAGTTGCGCGGGTCTATACTGTCTTTCTACATGCAATACTTAATTTCGCTACATTTTCACTGTCCTGAAAGAAAATATCAGTCCTGTTGACAAATTCTTCATGAAACATCGGTCTTGTTTAAACGTTTGGCTAGAATAAATGCTTAGTCATTGTATGCTTATAGCATTCACCGCGCAATCAGCGCGTGTTGACTACTATAACGGTAATAATTCTAACTTGAATTGTCGCTTGGAAAAAAAAGCGAAAATAAGTAAGGGCAGGTCAGAAATATCACCGGAGTTTCCAATACACAGGTACTTACGTTTTGCATATATTTCCATCGTTTGGTGTGGTTGTACAAAGGTAGAATCTCCACGCTGAATTTGGCGGGTTTTTTCGGTGACACTATGGACTGATTGAAGTTGTTTAAACTTTTGCCTTAGAGATGCCTGTCGCTAGAGGCCAGTCTACGGATCCAGGATGTGTCAAATGTGAGTACTGCCTGTTGTGGGATACCGTAGACACCCGGGTGATGTGGACAACAGCTGCTATGCGGACAAGGGCAGCGGAACAAGTGCAATCTGAAAGTCTGCAGCAGCTGCAGTACGATACGTGTATACACCGCATGACCGTAAAGTTTGATAAGTATTTCAAATGAGAAAGAAAAAATGAGATCTTTTTCAAACTGGCCTGGTTGTTTTAGGATCTAACAGGCGCAAGGGACTTTAGCAGAATAGGCTGGTTATGCTCGATTTTGTTTGAGGCTTTATCATGCAACCTAAATATGACGCCATGAAACAGCTTAGAAATGTTTTATTAGTTTGGGTCAGCCGTCCGCCAGGGCTGTGAAAGTGGTCCTTTTAAATGAATTTAGGTCAAATAGAGTACACTCGTAAAAACTTTCAGATGTTTCAATCAGAGCGTGTTTTGGTGCAACCACAACTGCGGTACTAAACTGGCCACGAAAATAAACACTGTTCTTTAAAAATATCGTTTGGTGGACAAAAGAATAATTATCAGATATGCGTTCATGTTTGTCGATTGATTGTTTAAACACATTGGAAATAGAAACCAGTCATTTTTCGCCCTGCATCACCCGTGCACCATGATATATACTGCTTTGTTTTTAAATGCGCAGCAAAATTCTGCTTTAAAATTTATTTTAGAATAAAGCTGAACGCTTTGCTGCAATATTGCATATATAACGGAGGTGTGTAGAAAAACCACACCGCGAGTGTTAAATAAATGTTACTATACTATTTGCAATTTATCTTGCCGGAACACCTTGCGGTAAAAGCTATGCTTATCGAGCTGTAACCCTAGTGGTCTTTTGTACTGCTGCCTCAGTATGTATGTATATATGTTGTTTTGCTGGAAAGTCGTGAACAGTTGAAGGTACACTGCATGCTTATGTCACCATCTATATTATAGTGGTTATGTCACAGCTAATTCAGCCAAGCGGCTACCTCAATTTTTACGGAAAACAAAAAGCGTGCATCAAATCAACAAAGGTTGGTCAATAACTTCGCGAGCGGATGGTTTGTGCTAATGACATGACGTTAGTTTCAAAAATACCCAGCGTCATGTGTTTGCGGCTGCTAAGGTTGACACTACTGAGTGACAGGAAAGACGTGTATTAAAACTGTACAAACATTTTCCACGGTCACTCCCTAACCAAGGATTGTCAATCGCTTTCTGAAACCAGTGGCTATCATTATCTCGTATGACTGAAAACTGCGGAAGTAAGTCACAACACCAGGTGAGGCCCGCTAATCGCAAACGCAGAGAATGCGTGTGTCGCCGATAACGCAGTGATAGAAATATGCCCGCAATATGCACCAAAAAATGGCAAAAGACATTTAAAGCAGGATTTTGCTAGCTGATTCAAAGGCATGTAGTAGCAAATAAAATGGAGATGGAGAGGATTTTCGTGAAGGTCGAAAAATATGTGTTTTTACACACTTAAATAACAAAATTACGGTAGGGACTGAACTGAGATTATACGCCTTGTATTTTTGCTCTTCACAACAGTTTATTCCCGCCAAAGTTGCAGTTCTTATACAGTGTTGGGTAAAGAAGAGAAAATATTCTTAGAAAACGTTCACGAGGTACTTGCAATTTTTTTCCCTTAGACTTGGCACCTCCTGTTGTTTTCCAATCAGGTACCGATTGGTTAAGTGACGGTGGTTGAAGACTGCACGACGCGGAAAGCTCCTAACTGCTGGGCAACGCTCTCGTTAACGTGCTTCAATGACTTGAGATCGCAGTTTCTTTGCTTTGCACAACTAGCATCACGAATGAACTTTTATTCTCGATAAACTTCTTGCCCGCATTTGCACAACTTTCTAAAAGACACTGGCATTTTCGTAAGAAAACGTATTCCCATGGTTTATTAGTTTTACCAGCCTCTAGCGGAAGGAATATACCTGCAGTTTAAACACTGCACTTTGCGGCACGTTTTACAAAGTGCCAGCAGAAAACAATTCTTTGAAAACAGCAATAATGACGGCTGCTGTACCCCCTGAATCAAAATAATTATAAACAGCCCGTTGAGCCAGAGAGTTGAGTCGGAGTACGTATTTTTTTTGCCTTTACTTCCTTAATCTTTTAACAGGGCTGCTTGTCATTCCTAATTTTTTAAAGACGACATTCTGATGAGAATTTGTCCGCCTCAAGCAATGCTCAATTAAGACCCCAAAATTAAGTGCGAAATATGGCTTTAATTTCTTTCACATTGAGCGCTTTTTGTTCTAATTTAGAAGCCGTTTGGAACAAAAATAAGGTAAAATTGGCAGTGCCATACTTGCTTGATTTAATTTTTTCTTAAGCAAGCAGTTTTACTGGAAGCTGCGCGATATTCTAGTCACCATTCGCAACACGGTACACCACTGCCTGATCTAACATGTCACTACTCTCTCATAATAAAATGAACAGTAAAATGAATGCTCGGCTCAGAACTTCGTGGCCTCTCCATGCGCATGCATGGTGCGTAGCAGCCACGAGCTACAGTTTCAGTCAGCTAGTTGCTACAACACTTGTTTATTTACAGTTAGAGGTACCCTTAGCGTTCCAAGTTCACATTGAAGTGTTTCATTAGCCTGTAAATCTGCTAAACTGCACTGCCTATACGGAGGCGTTTGTACTATATGATACCAGCGGAAAAAAAGTCTGGATCGTATACTTATAGTGTAATAATACTCCTGTGAGAGCTCGTCTGAACGCACTCACGCTCCTACTAAATTCTTACTAATCTACAACAACCCACTGCGTTCAAGATGTCGAAGTTCTGATGGTGGCATGCTACTCTAGGTTTTATTAAAATGTTTACATGCCCTGGTTTCTGATTGGGAATATTCGTTCATCATTTTAGAGCATGAAAACTGAAAATTACAATGAACCAGGAGGTAAAAAATTGCCATCCGCGCATAAGGCTCGACTAGGATTTCCAGCAGTGACAGCATTATTGCATTCGAAACTCTTTTGTTTCTTTTTGCCTAAAGAAACACGGCAAAAACTCCTCACGGCAAAAGCCAAGCCGAGATTTATTGAGCACTTGTGCCATTCATTTTATTCATCAAGAATACTGCGCGGAATGAGAAAGTAATCACGGTGCAACGTGGACAGGTAGCTACTACTTTATGCGACTGAAAATCTACTCAACGTTTGACCAGTAAGCGGACTTATTACTAATTCACGTGCTGAAATATCTCGACCAAGCCGAGCGTTTTGCTGACCCTATATACTGCCGAAACCTTAGCGCTCGGCTGGTGGGCTCCCCATTGACCCCGCGCCGCTCCAACGGTTCGCGTCTCCCCATTGTTCGCGCGGCAGCCCTGCAGCGAGATGAGCGGCAGTGCATCGTTCCAACCTTCTCGACCCACCCAAGCCGAGCTTATGAGGTCCATAGAAACGCCGCAACTTACTTAACAGCCCAGGGAGACATCCACAAAACCTGTGCTGCGATAAATAAATTGCACACTATTTTCTACTTTTCTAGCGCCGTAAAAAACCTAAGAACCCTTTAACGGCCTTATGTCCTCCTTTAATGTAGCAGTGCGAGGTTGAGCTGAACTAGTATCAGGCGGAAAGGTCAGATTGCTGGGACAAGTTACCCTGAAAACATGTCAGTTTGCGTGACAGCTGCCGAGCCTAATGGGAAACATTGTTTGTGTGCTATCGAGTATCCTTGCTTGATTGTTATTTCAGTGCAGCTTGTGATTTGTTTTCTTTCAAATGGCCTGACGGTTTTTAAAGTAACACTGCCACTGCAGTGTTAGGAACCCACATACAAAGGTTTCATTAAAAGACAGGCGTTTAAATTTAAAGCATTCATCGAAGGACGCCGATGCACTTCTGAATTGGCTTTTTTTACGCATCTGCCTGCTGCTGCAGAGAATACAGAACCATGGTATCGCATTTCTGGTAAAGATCATTGCCCAAGAATTACCGTTGATGCTACGTAATCAGCGTGATTTGAATGATAATGTAGCAATGTGTTCGCCACTCTTGGGTTCGTTTTTCGATTTAGCCCGAAAGCCGCTATGTCAATAGTTCTTAAGAAAGCTTGATTACGATAGCAACCTTTCCCTTCAACTTCTGTATTTCTAAGGACTTTTGGCGCTAATAAAAATAATGAGTTTTATCTGACCATTTCTGACGATGCGCTCCGCTCAGATAGAAAGCTGGAGCGCCATTGCTTATGCGTTGCACGCTAGGGTGCTAGCAGCGATACCAGAGCGGGGCCTCCCTCTGCCTGCCGGGGGACTCTTTGAGGACCATCGCGGCAGCTCACATTAGCGCGCGGAAATTTAAGATGGCTGCGCCCTGTGAGAGGAGCGTGCTGCGGTGAACTCCGTTTCTTCAGTTGAAACGTGAGCCACAAAACCGCGAAAGCGCTTCCGAATAGGCAAAAGCGACACACATTTCAACGACGTTTAGAACACAAGCGAAAAACGTCGACCGATGCACATGCCTGCTTTTATGCACCTCCGAGATAGACAGCCTTGCCTTGGCTTGGAAATGTTGAACGGCTTCTTTTAAAAAAAAAATATTGTTGCGGGGCGTTAATTAAATTCCCCGCAAAGATGGTGCTACATGCACTGTGCTAGCCGGGAACGTCATAAAGAAGGGAGATCAACAAGACGCTGACGGTGAAGCGCGTTTGTTCCATCGCTTGCGCGGTGCTCTCTTCCACCGTGTTTTCTAATAACTAGCCTGTGAACAAGTATTGTAAACACAGCATTGTAAATACCGGTTTAGCTTGTATAAATATATAGGACCATTATATTGTGTTAGAGACTGAACTATATACAAAATGTGGCATAGGGCAATAAAATTTACACCATCTTCCCCCGAGGGGAACCATGGGGCAAATGCGACGCATCGGGGGTTGCCGTTGCGTTATTCAAATCATGGGACGATGTCATCGGAGCGCCGGCGGCGGAACGACTGAGCGGAGCGGCGCACTTACCGCGTTTATATGCAGCGGAATGAGAGAGTGCAGCGCATAGCAGCGCATAGCAGCGCATGCGCATGTGTTAACCGAGCGCAAGCGCGAGCGCAAGCTTCGCGCTAACGCACAGCTGGCACGGCGACGGGAGCGAGCTGACCGCGCTGACGCACAGATGGCGCTGCGGTGAGAGAGGCGGAGCGCACAGCTGCCGCGCCGAGGATGCGGACTACGCCGCGACAACGACGCGGGACAAGGCGAGTTAAAGAGATGCGTCGCATCTAAAACGATACCTTGCGTTTTTTGAGTGCGTAAAATACCAGTAATTATATTTCATTTGGATTACATTTTCGGTTACACGCGCTTAGGACACGAGCAGTGACGTCAATGATTCATTGCCGAGAGAGATACGGTTATCGCTGAGCAAAAAGAGTTACGGCTGCTGACGCTCTGGTCGCGCTGAGCGCGCCGTTGTCATTGGAGCGGACCGTCAGAAACGGTCAGCTAATAGTCTCTATTGACACGGTACTATAAATGTTTGTTTACAATGTCAAGATAAATTAAAATAGGAACAACGGGGTGCATCGCTCTCACTAAATGGTGCACATCTTACCGACGGGTCGCGTATAGGCAGCATAAAGTTAACCCGTGTTCGTGTCCAGCCTTGATATGGAAACAACCGTGCTCTGCGTTTTAGCCTTTTGGTTTCGAACACAGCTGCGTGGCGTACCGGTGGGCGCTACCGTTATCATTTTGTCGGTGCGGTGGATGAAAGCGCGCACGATGAACGTAGATAACAATAGCCTGCAGCGGCTCCATACGCAACGCCATTCTACTGTAGACACAACAAAAGGATAACAACGTAGTTCCTTGCTCACATATTATCTTAAAGTCGCACACGTGCCTCGGAACATGCCCAGGCGGCCGGCCACTGCAAAAAATCGTGCTGCTTGCTCGGCGCGCCTCACTGGGCGCCGTGGGGGTCCTTTAATATCCGATAGCAACGAAACGTTCCCGCTGAAATCAAGGAAATTGACACGCAGTGACTAACTTGCGAGATACCCTCATACGCACTCAGCCATCTCGACCTCAAGCGGTGGGCTGGAAGATGCCGCGATAATAGTTTCCGTGCACCGCTCACTTGGTCCGTTGGGTTTTGTCTTCGCCTGTACCTTCGTTTACGTACGTAGCTTTCCGTTGATGCACGAGCGCAATACTCAGGCCGGCTTCAGACTGTTGCCGCAACTGTCGAAATAACTTTTAGGAATGACGTCATCTTACGTCTCAGCCAACCGAACTGCGTGACACGCCGTTTTTTACGTTTATAGACCACGATACAGCTTTTGACTCGGTAGTCTAAACATAGCATCATGCACGTATATGACGTTGTGTGATGCTCTCTGCGCAAGCAGCCACGCCGTTTTTTTTATGTCGTGGTGGTTCGGCGCGCCATTTATATTGTGAAATGTGCCACGGGCATTACGGCTTCTGTTGGGAACGGGAATTTCGTGCCCTGACCCAGATAACAACAACCGGGGTCGTCAGGAGTCAAGCACGGGCGCCCACACAAAGAAGGGGTATAGGGTAACGTAATGATATCAAACGCCGATACAAACGAACACTATAATTGCACAGATGAAAATGCGTATGTCGTTATACTAAGGCAACCGATCGTACTGTAGCTAACAAACAAAGGAGGCACTAACGGAATACTTTATCACGGCCCTCTGACTTTACGCTGTGTCTCAGTGTCAGCCCCGTGGAGCATTTGCACGGCACGCTAGAGCAAGTGGGTAATAACCGGTCTAGAAATCCCCCCTCCTTAATCGATGCCCTAGAGTGCGCTACACGCAGGTTTATCAGGAAAAGTGCTGCGCTCACAGTGGCCTCCATGTTGCATGGTGCCTATATTGGCCCATACATTTTGTCTGCGGTGCGTGGATGCTTCTTCAGAGACATGATATTATGACCGTTGACATAAACGTAACATGCTACTTAGAGCCACGCTTCTCAAAAGTCACCGTTTTACCACTTGACCACTGAGGCCTAACAGCGTAATTGTTTCAGCCGTTTTGGAAGAGAATAGAACTAGTGTTTCAAGCGAACTAGTAGATGACGTTGGGTTCGATTGGGAAGGCCTGAGCTTGTACCTGTTAGCGAAGTGAGTGTTATCGCACTGAACGGAAAATCCAAGGGCAAGCTTTGTAAAATACCTAACTATGTATGTGCAGTCTGCCTCGCGCGGTTGAACGTTAACATGACGGAAACTACGGACTACGGGCATCCAAAGCAACGTCAACCCGTCACACTATACTATGCCTGTACCTGTAACGTCTTTAGGCTTCAATATGTAATATGTGGCTTAACGTGAGGAGATTCTGGGGAAAGCATTGCCAAAATACCACTATACCACTGGAGATATCGGCTAAGCGTCGCATAGAAGGGGAAGTGCAGAATCGCTTTCATTGCGAGAAGCGAGGAATGCCAAACACCAACTTGTTCTCTGGACATTGCATGGCTTTCCCAATAGGGTGAATGTAGCCTATGTTTTACTTCAAAACTTCTTATGTATTTATAGGTTTTAATAATATGGATGCCTGCACAGTCGAAAAGTTGGTTTCGAGTTCATTGCCTAGCTTCAAAATATTCGAGCGATAAGCATTCCTCGCGTGTGCTCAACTATGACTAAGGAGACTGAAAGGGGTGGCAAGAGTGGCTTAGGACACATAATCGCTTTTGGAAAGTTTACAGCCTTGAAGTACTGAAAGCCGTGAACCAGTAACGCATTATACTAACGTAATGAAGCGGCTCGGAGGTAAAAGAAACTTTGCCGTCTCTCTTGCGTGATGTTAAAAAATCCCGGGCCACCTCCACTAACGTGAAACCTGGACAGAGGCGAAGCATGCAGTGTATTAGTATATTCAAAGTATGTCTCTTGCCACATGCGCGAGCGGAGTCGGCGCCGGAGAAGCGCCGGTGGGAGAAGAGTCGGAATCTTCTGGATTCGAAGGTTCCCGGAGGTTCGCGTCGACAGCGCAACGGTTCCTGCAGCAGTGGACGAGTTGAGGAGGCACCACCTGCGCACGGCGTCTCTGTCATGTGCTGATCGGCGCATCTCATTGCAGCACAAAATACCGATGCCGCTCGACACACCACATAACGGAGCGATCCAGGCCTCCGCAAACACCTCGGTGGTACTAAGTCTGTACTTTATATATATTGCAGGCATGTTCTTACATACCTCATTTTTGTAAATAAGGAATCGCGCTTCGTTTGTTTGGCTTCGTTGTTTCGCTCAATTGTTTGCACTAGCCAATATCAATAGATCCACCGAGGAACGCTTTGAAAAGCCTTTGCCAAGCGGTCGCTGACATAACACCTTCTAACATTAACTAACTATCCAAGGCTGTTTTTGAATGATCGTTGGGATCAATAAAGTCACCGTGGGCACTCGAAAAGATATCAGGAGTATCGCCGTTAAGAACAGGGTTTGTCTAGATGAAATACAGGAGATAACGAAACCTATGCCCTTCATAATTAAGACCAAGCATCAAAGAAAGCTGAGCGAGTGGGTTAGGGTTTATGGTGAAAGGAAGCGCGAAGAAACGACGACAAACGGTGTAGTGTACGAGCACAGCACAGCACAGCACAGCTGAGTCGTGCTGTGCTCGGACAGTACACCGTCTCTCTCTGCAGTCTCCGCGTGCGCTCGTAGCTCTATTGATAAGGAAACGGGCTCTCACTCCGTTTCTGCATTCGGTCCACGTTCGATTACTTTACGCGGCCAGTAATTTATTTGCTCCCGGACGTTTTCTGTCGACGCTGACGGCAGGGAGAGAACCTTTGCTTTCTACAAGTAAAAAGCTTCGCTTTAAAACACCGCCACGACAACTGACAATGTTTTGTGTAATATGGACTCAGTTTTGTCTGGCGTTTACGGTGAATATGCGAGTAACCATTCCCCCGTACCGGTCGTGGTGGCTCAGTGGCTAAGGCGTGGCGCTGGTGAGCACGAGGTCGCGAGTTCGATTCCCGGCCGCGGCGGCCGCTTTTCTGATGGAAGCGAAAAGCAAAAACGCCCGTGTGTACGAGATTTCGGCGCACGTTAAAGACCCCCAGGTGGTCAAAATTAATCCGGAGCCCTCCACTACAGCACGCCTCATCACCTGCGTTGCGTCAGCTCGTTAAACCCTACAATCAATCAAATCAACCATTCCCCCGTGTTTGGTTTCTTTGCACTGCTAAGGCAGCTCCCGAAAACGCGAAACCTACTACGAATGCGGGGATCAATTATGCCAAGCTGTGGAGTAAACTTAAAAAGATGTTTCACCATGACATCGAAGCTGAAAACATGCGTACCGAGTTTTAAGTGCGAATGCACTTTATAAGCGACCCAGAATTCCGGCGACCGCCGTCCGTTCACATAGCAACAGCTGCGGGTGCGCGCGCTCCTCGTCTTCCTTGGCAACGGGGGGAGATGGGCGCGCGCTGCCTGGCCGCTGACATGGCACATACCCACGTGGGGGATTGGCCAGGAATCTCCTCGTCTTCATTGGCAACGGGGCGAGATGGGCGCGCGCTGCCTGGCCGCTGACATGGCACATACCCACGTGGGGGATTGGCCAGGAATCGGGCGTGAGAAGGGCTAATGCACCCGCTTAAAGGAGTACTGACACGAAATTTCAACGCTGAGATCCGCTCTAGCAATCAAGCACAACGACAACACAAATAGGTGTCTGTGCATGGCACATACCCACGTGGGGGATTGGCCAGGAATCGGGCGTGAGAAGGGCTAATGCACCCGCTTAAAGGAGTACTGACACGAAATTTCAAAGCTGAGATCCACTCTAGCAATCAAGTACAACGACAACACAAATAGGTGTCTGTGAATAAATGCATCTTTCTTTCTTTGTAGTTGTGTGTGTGTGCGTGATCTCTCTTTCGCGAACATTACCGAAACGCGCAAATTCAACTCGTGCATTCGCACTTTCACATTCTTCCCCTCGGGGAAATGCGGGGAAATTTTTTCAACTCTGCTAAATCGGAAAAGTCTCTTGTTTCCAGCTGCACAATACACTATAGCCGTACATACGAGCAACCACTTTGCCCTTCAATGACAAAGGTCATACTTAACGCCATAAACGAACGAGGTGCGTGGTGCCATTAATTAAAGCTTCACAAACAGAACGATTGATACGCGCATCAATTCCGACTCGTTAGGAACAAAGTGGCGGATATGGTAAGAAAAAGAAAGAATTTTATACTTGACAGGTGCTGCAAGCCCGAGGCAATGCAAAATAATCTGGAATGTAATGAATAAAGTACTAGGCAAACCCTCTAAAGCTTCCGTTGTTTCAGATTCAGTTGAAACTAGTACCGTAAAAAATTTTCCCGCATTTCCCCGAGGGGAAGAATGTGAAAGTGCGAATTCACGAGTTGAATTTGCGCGGTTCGGTAATGTTCGCGAAAGAGAGATCACACACACACACACACAACTACAAAGAAAGAAAGATGCATTTATTCACAGACACCTATTTGTGTTGTCGTTGTACTTGATTGCTAGAGCGGATCTCAGCTTTGAAATTTCGTGTCAGTACTCCTTTAAGCGGGTGCATTAGCCCTTCTCACGCCCGATTCCTGGCCAATCCCCCACGTGGGTATGTGCCATGCACAGACACCTATTTGTGTTGTCGTTGTACTTGATTGATAGAGCGGATCTCAGCTTTGAAATTTCGTGTCAGTACTCCTTTAAGCGGGTGCATTAGCCCTTCTCACGCCCGATTCCTGGCCAATCCCCCACGTGGGTATGTGCCATGTCAGCGGCCAGGCAGCGCGCGCCCATCTCCCCCCGTTGCCAAGGAAGACGAGGAGCGCGCGCACCCGCAGCTGTTGCTATGTGGACGGACGGCGGTCGCCGGAATTCAGGGTCGCTTATAAAGTGCATTCGCACTTAAAAAATTTAACTCGTACTTTACAATTGTAGTGTCGCGCTTATCTGGCCAGGTTCCTTCGAAGCAATGCGATGCAACGAGCAACGCAATGACATGCTCCTTTGCGATTGGTGAAACTGACTACAATGAAATTGTGAACGTGATAGCAATGTTGACAGACAGGACATCCGCCGGTTGTAGTATAACCGTTCGTGTACTGAAGGACAATATTGATGTACTTGGGCCCCAGTTACTTCGTCTTTATAATTATGCCATATTAACTGGGGTTTACCATGACAACCTAAAATTAGCAAGAGTAAAACCAATTTTCATAAGTGGTGACCATAATCAACCTGGCAGTTACAGGCCAATAACTGCCTTTAGTGTTACAAACACTGTTTTGGAAACACGTATATCTGTTCGTCTCCAAAATTCCTCAGAACATAAGATTATAACGCCAGTGAAACGTGTGGGGATTCTCCCCTGTGAGCGCCCACGTTAGGCCGTTCAAACTGCCGCGCGCCACCTCTCCTGCCATCTGGGAACACACGGCAGAAAGACTGTGCGATGGAGGGGGGGCGTGGCACATTTTTGGGCACGCTAGATAAGGGCAGCGGCGCTTGGTAGCGGGGGGAGTTGCCGGCCGGGAGCGCCGCCGGTCACAAGAGAGAAGCCACCGCCGTCAGCCACCTCGAAGAAGACGCACGTCAGCAAGGCCCGCCGTTCGTCCCGCCGTACCGTAAGCCATGGGACCCTGAAGTGCTTTTGTTATGTGCTTGGCTGATTGTATCCCCTGTTCCATTTATATTTCATTTTCCACTGCTTGAGTAAAGCGCAATTGTTCCTCTTGCAATGTTCTGTGCGTGATGTTTTGACGAGGCCGTTGCCTGAACCCTCCTCGGTAGGCAGAACAACCTACAAACATAAATTTACCACAAAAATTTCCCCGCATTTCCCCGAGGGGAAGAATGTGAAAGTGCGAATGCACGAGTTGAATTTGCGCGGTTCGGTAATGTTCGCGAAAGAGAGAACACACACAAACACACAACTACAAAGAAAGAAAGATGCATTTATTCACAGACACCTATTTGTGTTGTCGTTGTACTTGATTGCTAGAGCGGATCTCAGCTTTGAAATTTCGTGTCAGTACTCCTTTAAGCGGGTGCATTAGCCCTTCTCACGCCCGATTCCTGGCCAATCCCCCACGTGGGTATGTGCCATGTCAGCGGCCAGGCAGCGCGCGCCCATCTCGCCCCGTTGCCAAGGAAGACGAGGAGCGCGCGCACCCGCAGCTGTTGCTATGTGGACGGACGGTGGTCGCCGGAATTCAGGGTCGCTTATAAAGTGCATTCGCACTTAAAAATTGATTGATTCTATGGATTCACTCGCCGACGCAAAACAGGCGATGAGGCGCGCCGTAGTGGAGGGCTCCGGATTAATTTTCCCAACCTGGGCATCTTTAACGTGCGCCGCAATCTCGCACACACGGGCGTTTTTGCTTTTCGCCTGTATCAGAGAAGTGGCAGCCATGGACGGGAATCGAACCCGCGACCTCGTGCTCAGCAGCGCAACGCCCTAGCCACTGAGCCACCGCGGCGGGTGACTTACCACAAAGAGATCTACGTCCTCTGCAGTAATGACACTAAAGTGTACGCACCTTTGCATCCCAATGAAATAGCGGGTGTTGTATTTCTTGACCAAAATAAGTATTCGACTCATTGACGCATTCGATTCGCTTGAAAATATTAGAACATTATGGGGTTCATCGACGCACACAAGAATTTTTTTGCAGCTCTAGGCCAATCCGAAACTGTATGTTTCTGTTGCCGATTTTTCATCGTCACGATTGGAAATCCGTACAGGTAGTGCCCATGGCTCGGTTTTCGGTGCGGTGCTATTTTCTCGGTACGTTAATGACCTTTCTGCGTACTTAATATCATCCAAGGTAATTGTGTATGCGGTAGATACCCCAAATATTTTCAGTGGGAAATCAGCTCAAGATGTACTACGTGCGGTAAATTATAAGTTGTTGCGCTTCCCAAAGTGGCTTAATGGGCATAAGTTGACTCTAAACAGCCCGAAAACAAAGTAAATTATTTTCCGTTCCCCAAGTAGGGGATGTGATGCAGACCCCATAAAAATATATGTTAATTACTGTCTGCATAACCAAGTTGACTAAGTCAAATATCTAGGGGCGACTGTGGACGGCCATATGAACTGGAAAAAGTGCATAGCAACGATATTTTCTAAACTTACATCGTTCTCTTCGCCCTCTTAAGAAGTAGGACGTAATTCAATATCCCAGTTCTGAAAATGATTTGCTATTCAGTCCTTCATTGTCACTTCGTGTATTGCTGTGAATCGCGGGCATTTACATATCAAACTTATTTAGATCCTATCATTCGAATTCGAAAATGAGCATTACTTATAAAGACATTCTTCAACTCTTATGTTCGATGCCAACAGATATTCTCTGAGCTTAAAATACTCTATTATTTCTTGTCCGTGAAATGAATGTGTGTATAGTTGTCGACAAAATTATTCTTAATTGCCATCGTTGTTAAATAATTTTTTTTGTGTTACGGACAAGGAACGCTAGGAATGCTAGTAACGTAAATTTCAACTTGCCTGTAACGCGAAATACCTGTGGTCAACGGCTACTGCAATATTCTGGAGCAAAAGTATAGAACACTTTACAGATAGCAGTGAAAAAAACTAACTTTTTATTTACACTAAAAAGGTACTACCTATCCAGCATCCTGTTCTTTTGTTCTGGTCCGTTTATGTAATCCTTCGATTTTAGTGCACTGTAAGTAATCAATAGCCGTAGACCTACCTGTATAATGTTTTTGGCTATACTGTATGGTCATCTAGTGGGCCTAAACTTGCTTCGGCTATTGGCTCAGCAATTTGTGTTATGCATTCTAGACAATTTGCAGGTGAATAAATAAAAAATATTGCGCGCTTGCTGACGCGCAGGTGCCCTGTCTTGCGAGGAACCGTATTTAAGCAATTGAGTGAGAGACAGAGTGGCCGTTAGTTGCCTTGGTGTCACATGACGTAGCAAGCTAAGAAGTATGCTAAGACGTAGCGCGACCCCGCATGGGGCACCTTGAGCAATCTTGGTGGCGGTACTGGCGATACCGCGGACCCCGAGCCCCCAAACATAAGCTGGATCCAACCGTGGCGATGTGTGTATAGGTGGAGGGTTAGAAACCACGAACGGTGGCCGTCGGAGCCCAGGTCAAGCTCCGGCGGATGGGCTCCCTGTCTGTTCACCAGGCAGGGAGCTCCGGGACCTCTTTGACTATCAGGGTAAGGTCAAAGAAGAAAGTACCCCCGTCTCCCTGCTTTCCAATGTATCATATGGCATTTTCCAACACCCCCCCACCCAAACGTGATAGGCCCCCGAAAAGGGGCCGCACGGAAGTTTCGTTCCCACCTCTTTCAACAACTGTCTTGTTAACAACCGTGAATAACTATGCTCGTTTTCTTGTGATTGAGTCAGCTGACTCAGCAAGACCTGTCGCTTCCATGTCCGTATTCTTGATCCCTAAATTTCTGCAAAGCACCGTAGGTGGCAAATATCAAGCTAAAAAGCTCAGGACGGGAGAAATCCTGGTAGAACTCAATGCCGAACAACAAGCCTGCACTCTTCTTGCACAAACCCGCATCCAAGATCTGGACATCAGGGTCACGCCCCACAGGAGCCTAAACAGCTCCCAGGGTGTGATTTCTGAGACAGATCTCCTGACGGAAACAGATGCCGACCTTCTCGAAGGTTTAAAGGATCAGGGCGTCACAGCTGTGCGGCGCATCACGATGCGCAGGGACGACAAGATAATCCCGACCAAACACATTATCCTGACCTTTGACCACTCGGAACTTCCACAATATATAAATGCAGGCTTCATTCGATGCTCCACTCGTCCTTACATGCTGAACCCGCGCCGCTGCTTCAAGTGCCAGCGGTTCGGGCACGGTACAAACTCATGCCGTGGCCGTAGGACTTGTGCAAAATGCGCCGCGTACGATCACCCCCGCCACAACTGCCCATCCGACACCCTCACGTGTGTGAACTGCGGGGGGCCGCATGCAGCGTACTCCCGCAAATGTGAAAAATTTCAAACAGAGAAAAAGATCATCAACATCAAGATAACTGAGAACATCACCTTCCCAGAGGCGCGGAAGAGGTTCGCCTCTTTCCCCCTGGGGAGGTACGCCGACGCGGCTCGCCGGGGGGCGGAGCGGCGTCTGGCGTCTACAGGGACCCAGTTCAGCGAGTCTGACCTGGTCCCTCCCGCGCCCCCTCCCCCACCCCTCGGGTGCCTCAGGCAGCCCAATCAGTCGCCACGCCGCTTGCTGAGGCAGCAGCGGTTGTGGTGACAACCTCTTCCGTTGGGACCGGTGCCGCTCCCGCCGCTGCCTCCCCGTCCTCCAGTGCGTTGGAGGGTGTCGAGGGGATGGACATCGGGGGCCCCGCATCGGCTCCCACCGTCACCGCACCGCCTCTGCCACCTCTGGTGCCCCGGACGCCCTCGGCGGTGGCGGCTCAAACGAAGGGCTCCCGAAAGGGGGCCAAGTCCGGGGGGCCTGGTCCGCCGGGCACCCTCCTGGCATCCGACGAGGAGATGGATGTCGCGCCGTTCCTGCCTGCAACGCAGCGCAAGGAGCGGCCTCCGATGTCCAAGCCGACAGAGAAGCCTAAAAATCCTAGAATAACAGCCCCGAAAGACGACACATGAACAAACACACACACTCCAGTTATTCTTAAATTTAAATAATGGGAACAGAAAACATCATCCAATGGAACTGCAGAGGCCTCCTTAAAAATCTTGACGATGTGTATGAGATTCTGCATGCCAATCAGCCAAGTATCATGTGTCTCCAGGAAACCCACCTCAATTCTAAACAAACAAATTTCTTAAATAGGTACATGGTATTCAGAAAGGACAGGGTTGGCTGCACGCACTCTTCAGGAGGTGTGGCCGTTGTCGCCTGGAAATCCTTAGCCTGCCACCCTATCACTCTGAACACTGTCCTTGAGGCTGTAGCAATCCCTACGATAATATTTAATAGGTTGATAACGGTATGCTCCATTTACATTCCTCCTGATCATGCACTTTCGAGCTCTGATTTCGAGGCGCTGGTCGACCAGCTGCCTGAACCATACATACTAACAGGCGACCTTAATGCGCACAACCCTCTTTGGGGCTCCTCTAGAACAGATGCCCGAGGTCACCTGATAGAGAAGTTTCTTACATCCTCCGAAGCATGCCTCTTCAACAAAAAACAGCCTACATACCATAACTTAGGACACAATACATAGTCGCATCTTGACTTGGCTATTGGTTCCGCAGTTCTCTTTCCATGTCTTGAGTGGGGTGTGGGCACAGACCCATATGGTAGTGACCATTTCCCCACTTCATTAACGTATATAGGTATAGGCCCGAGCAGTCCATCTTCCCATAAAAAGTTTAATGAATCAAAAGCAAACTGGAGCACATTCACACAAACATCTCAACTACACCACACATCCATAAAACACCTACACGTGGAGGAAGCCGCCCAACTCGTCACGGCGCACATCCTCGACGCCGCCGAAAAGTCCATTCCCCAGGCCTCCAGTGGGTCCCGCACCCCAAGGAGGCCCTGGTGGAACGAGGACTGCAGGCGGGCGCGAGAGGCCCAGAACAAGGCGTGGGGTGTCCTTCGCCGGTACCCCACGTCAGATAACCTCATTTTTTTTAAACGGGCAAAGGCTTTTGGGAAGCGAGTGCGTCGTGAGGCGAAAAGGGAGAGTTGGCGCACCTTCCTCACTTCCATCAACTCATGCACTGATACACACAAAGTCTGGACACATATACGCAAGCTGAAAGGACAACAGACACACAGCCTGCCCCTGGTTAGCACAACAGGGGACACACTTGAAGACCAGGCCAACACACTTGCACAACACTTCGAACACGTGTCCAGCTCATCACACTACGCAAACACTTTCATGAAGCACAAAACGTCTGCGGAAAAGAAGTCCCTGCGTGATAGCAACAAGTCGCACACTTCTTACAATTCTCCTTTTTCAATTTATGAGCTGAAGGTTGCTCTGAGCACATGTAAGCCTTCAGCTCCAGGTGCAGACAAAATCACATACACCATGATACAACACCTACACCCAGACACTCTTGAAACACTCCTACATCTATACAACAACATGTGGCTTTCGGGGCACATTCCTCGCTCTTGGAGGGAGGCCATTGTAGTGGCTTTCCTGAAGGAAGGAAAGGACCCTTCCTCTCCCGCTAGCTACCGGCCCATCGCCCTTACAAGCTGCCCTTGCAAGCTCCTCGAGAAGGTGATAAACAGGAGACTTGTGTACTTCCTTGAGTACAACGGTCTTCTTCAGGCTTCAAGGCAGGCTTCAGGGCGGGGCGATCTACAAATGACCAATTTGTCGCCCTTGAATAATACATAAAGGTCGCTTTCATTCACACAGTTTTGCACAACGGTGTTTTTTGACCTTGAGAAGGCCTATGACACCGCTTGGCGTTACGGGATCCTCAGTAACCTAAAGTCTTTCGGTGTTTCGGGCCATATGCTCAACACCCTTGCTAGTTATTTGTCCGAAAGAACGTTTCGCGTGAGAGTAGGTAGCGCACTCTCAAGAGTTCATGTGCAAGAAAACGGCGTTCCGCAAGGTGGAGTGCTAAGCTGCACTCTGTTCATAGTTAAGATGAACTCCCTTGGGAAGGCATTGCCACCTACAATTTCTTATTCAATGTATGTAGACGACATGCAGGTATCTTTTAAATCATGTAATATGTCCATCTGTGAGCGTCAAGTCCAGCTCGGTGTCAAAAAACTTGCCAGCTGGGCAGACAAGAACAATTTTAAACTTAACCCAGAAAAAAGCACCTGTGTTGTCTTCTCCAGGAGGCGTGGGATCCATCCGGACCCAGACATTATCCTGAATGGCGTATAGATTCCTGTGAGGAAGGAACACAAGTTTTTAGGTGTGGTGTTGGATGAAAGGCTTACCGTTCATCCCTCACATTAAACAATTGAAACATAAATGTCTAAAGGCTCTCAACATTCTTAAAATCTTGTCCCACCAGTCGTATGGAACGGATAAGCAACTCCTGTTACGTATTTTCACAAGCCTAGTGGGGTCTAGATTGGACTATGGGAGTGTTGTGTATGGGTCAGCCACTAACACAGCACTTAAAATGCTCGACCCAGTGCTTCACTTGGGGCTTCGCTTCTCTTGTGGCGCATTCCGTACGAGCCCTGTACAGAGTCTTTACGCAGAGTGTGACAAATGGTGCTTATCACACCAGCGAACCTATGTTGACTTTTTATATGCCTCTAAAATTTCATCAATGGACAACCATCCTTTTAAACCGGTTTTTAATGATACATCCACATCAAAGATCTTTTTAAATCGCCCATCTATTCCTGTTCCCTTCTCGCTCAGAGTAAGGGACGAGGTCACTATTCGTGAGGTCTCCTTTGTAGACACATTCAAATCATCTATCACTGATCTTGTAGCACCATGGCATCTTCGTCCTGTTGCATATGACTTGTCTTTCTTAAAATACAATAAGAATAGGACACCAAAAAGTGGGATTTTGCAGCATTTCATGTATGTGCAGGATAAATACAAGGCTGCAGAGTTTTTCAGCGATGCATCGAAAACGTTCACTGCAGTGTCTTGTGCGGCGCATGGGCCGAATTTTGAAGCATATAGAACAATGAATGTAAAGACAAGTATTTTTACGGCAGTAGCATATGGGGTATTTTTCTTGTTGTAAGTCACATAGTTGAACATCACATTCCTAAATCCATCATCTATACAGATTCGCTGAGTGTCGTCTGTACATTGTCATCCGGAGAGTCCTCGAAAAACCATGTAGTTAACCTTGTCTTGAAATCAATTGTGCTGGCATATTCTTCAAACCTTGAGGTGACTGTGTGTTGGGTGCCAGGCCACTCTGGCATCGGCGGAAATGAACTGGCAGATGAAATGTCCGCCAATGCTGCACTCCGAAACACAGTAGACATAACAACACTATCTTACACAGACCTCAAGCCACACATAAGACAACACCTGCGCAGAACATGGCAAACACACTGGGACTGGGATGGACAGACAGACAACAAACTACATGTAATAAAGCCACACTTGGGACGGTACACAGCTGACTCACACAACAGACACACGGAAGTCGCCTTGGGTAGGCTGCGGATAGGGCACACCCATGCAACGCACTCGTATCTGCTGACGGGATCTTGTAGACCCCAGTGCAGCAGGTGCGGAGAGGCCCTATCCTTAGTGCACAAACTAATCACATGCAAGGCACTTCACGCAACACGTCACAAACACTTCAGAGAACTCTACAGACAACATATCCCACTACATCCATCGCTGTTTCTAGGTGACTATGCCATGTTTTCCGTGAAACGTGTGTTTGAGTACTTGTCAGACGTGAAGTTTTCAAACCTCATCTCCTATCACGCATAATCAAATCTGGCCCTATACACCTGCCATCACCATTGCCGTTAATTGATTTTATTGTTATTTTGGCTTTAGTAGCCACTATTTTATTTTAGATACTTTTGTTTGGCGCTCTTTGCCCCAGCTGGCCTTGCGCCAAAAAACTCTAACCATCATCAAGACGTAGCGCGAGCCATTAGAAAACAAGTGTTGGAAAGAACGTTGGAAAACGCTCGGACCACTGGTCTTCCTGTCTTAATAAATGTTTTTCAATCAATCTTTTAAAACGCGTGTTTGTTCCTGGAGATGAAACGTTCTAGCGCGAGGCGTTCAAAAACGATTATCCCGGTGTGCTCTTTTAGTACACGCTACGCTCTAGCACGAGGCATTGGAAAACGAGTCACGGTGTTTTACTCCCGTGACAACACGAGAATACGATGACATGAGACGACGACGACATGAGACGCCGACAGCCCTAGCCACTGAGGTGATTCGCCTCTAAAACGGTCCTGATCTTTTGCACGCAAAGTGGCCGAGTGGATAAAATGCGTTACTGAGGCGAAAGGAAGCACAAAGTAAGAAGTGATGCAACAAAAGCGAGAACTGCTGTAACAACGAACCACACTGTTACGATTTGATTGATTGATTGATTGATCGCAGTGTTTAACGCGCCGACGCAACGGAGGCGATGAGGCGCGCCTAGTGGAGGGCTCCGGAGAAATTTTGACCACCTGGGGATATTTAACGTGCCCCGAAATCTCGTACACAGGGCCGGTTTTGCTTTTCGCCTCCATCAGAAAAGCGGCCGCCGCGGCCGGTAATCGAACCCGCTACCTCGTGATCAGCCACACTGTTACTCGTATTTATTCAGAGAAGTGGCTATGTACCACGTGCTAGTATTATGTGGTTTCTTTTGCATAAATGTATCTGAAGAATTCTTTTCCGCTACACAGCAATGACTTCGCAAATAAGAAAAGCAACAGTTCTCCAAATAGGTTTCTGTCAATCCCTCGAATCCGCAGAAATTGTGAATGGGTATGTTCCTGAGGCAATTTTCGAACACCGGGTCATTTCTCAGGCTGGGTTAAACGCGATCGGCTTCAAGTATTACTGTATTTTGAGCGGCTTCTCTGCCCACTGCACATGGGAGACGCGATCAGTAATGTGGTATGTTTCAAAGAAATTGAGAAACGCATCGTCACTCACATCAGTATGTGCAAGTGCAGGAGCAAGAGCAAGGGAACACCGTACGGAGAATTCCCTTTACCTGGCGGGTGCCGTTACCGCCGCACGTGGGGCTCAATCATTCATTCATTCATTCATTTGTTCCATCATTTGCTTTTGATGGTTTTTGATTCCAAGGGTAACAGCCCTGCCTATGCATTTTGTACCATTTATCGTCTGCTGTTCAACTGATCATTGTTACGGCATAGTGCTTCACAGGGTGCGGTTTATGTATTTTGAATAGTGAACCCCCGGCAACAATGTCCCTATCAGGCACTGTAGGTAAATAAATAAATAAATAAATAAATCGTATATTCGTTCAACATTCATCCAGAAAGGATATTGTCACAATTGTTCACTCGTCGGCTTTCTCAAGGAAAGGACAGTTTCTGGAATTTCTTGCTTGTTTGTTTACTACCGAACACAGCGCGGGAAATCAGAGGTGTTAAGTGTCAGTTAGCCTTCCTGGTTCTCGCCGCTGAAAATCTGAGGATTGATTTCACTATTCTGTAATTCTTTATTGCAAAGTCAGTGATTACCCCAATGCAAAAAAAACAAAAACAAGAATTCTAGTTTACGGATGGGCCACAGACGTTTCAGACGAGACTGAAGGGCTTGAAAGTGGCATAGTTGCACTCATAAACAGAAAAAAAAAGGTCAAACGTTTGCAGAGCTATTACACTAGGACGAGCACGTTCTGATCTTGCATTTAGCCTAAATTCTATGAAATAAAAGTCGAAACGCGAAAGGCCAAGAAGTTATTAAGAGATCGTTTGAATGCAGTCAAACCACGCGATAACAAAATCCCGCGGGTACGAAATTCCTACGGCAACGAAATATTTTCGCATCCCCGGCGAACGTCCATAGACGCCCATGTATTTTACATCTCGAGGCAACGAAACATTTGTGGAAACTCATCCCGCGTTAGCGAAATTCTCTGCAAGTTTGTTCGGCATTTCACCTACCCACTGGAGGTTAACTGTGTCGAAATAGTGCTCAAATGCATTTTTTTTGGACTCAAAGTGTGTAAACTTCTGCCACAGCACACTTGCATGGCCGCCGGCATATTCGTTTACAAACGACCGCGCAGCCGGCGGCCGTTGATACCAACGTTTCTAGATCTAGTAAGGCTGGTGCAGTGCCATTGGTGCCGTGCAAGTGGAGCGTGGTAGGAGGAGAGTTCAGTCCGGCCGTATGCCGTGGAGGCAGCCTCACAGCGGCACCACCAGGGGGCGACACATGGTGACTAAAGTCACGGCTTTGGCTTGGGCTACGCTTGCCCGCTACCGCTGAACAGCGCGCGTGCGTTTGTTGTTTGTGTGCGGCGGTCGGCATGTTTGCTTTCGGTAAGATGCCTTCGCCAACCTGAAAGTGGAGGTTTTTAGATGCGACGCTGAGAGGAGCATCTCTTGCCGGCGGCCCTGTCCTGCGTGCGTCCGTCGTCCGCGTCCGCACAGCTGCGTCTCTCCTCCGCTCGCCTCCTCTCTTCTCTCCGATAGCGAACACTCTCTCCCAACATCTGCAGTCGCGCTGCGCGCGGCTGCGCACTGTGCAGTACTCTCTTTCTCCGCGGTCTCCTCTCCTTCGGGCACGCTGCGCATAGAAGCGGAGTGCCGTGCTCCGGCCGGTCTCTCAGTCGACGGTCGTCCGCGCTTGCGTTGCGCTTGCTCTCTTGCCGTACCCGACGATTGCTTGATGCGACGCCAATGGAACCCCGTTCAGCGTCGCATCACACCAGGGTTCCCGCGAGGGGAGTTGGGCGTAATTTTTATCGCTACGAGATAATACAGCCATCATTGCCCAAGTCCGTGGCCAAAGTGGAGGAAGGGAGTGTAAAGGGAGGATAGCGCCGACGAGTTTGGAATCGCCTGCAGCTCGCTCACCATCTTGGAAAGCAAGGATCCCATCAGTTCTCAATGGCGCACGTGCGCAAAACAAAAGAGTGATGGCTGGGGCCTTTCTGGATGTCAACAAAGCTGTGCTCACTTAGTTTTTTAAACAGTATTGGTGCAGCGAGGTACCACTATGTCTGGCATTGTTCGTAAACAGAAGAAGCTGCGCTTCGCTTGCATGATCGGACATATTCGGTGCCAAGGGCCAGGGCGAAAAATGTGCAGAGAAGGTGAACCCACCGATGTTTTGGATGCGTTTGACACGATCTCGCCGCTCGTAGGCGCGCACGACAACTAGCAATGAACCACTTGTACAGTGAGAGCTGAACTGTGACGTTGGCTGCAAGGTAAGGCTCACGAAGTAATATACCCGACTTTAGGAAGTAAATTTTTGGTTTGTGGCCGATTTTCAGGTCGTTTATGTTTCATTGTCACGGCAGCGAAATTCCCGCAAAAGCGAATTTTCTGGCTTTCCCCCGCGGTTTCGTTATTGCGGGGTTCGGTCCACGAGCGTGTCCTATGAGTGAAACGAAGCCCGAAGCCCCTTTATGCTGATTGGCCTCTACGAAGCATCACTACAATTAGAAGAGCATGCATTTTCATGAAATTCGCGAATGAAGTGCCGACAATCTCTCACTTTAAGAATCATGGCTGCTCTAAAACGCGACTTCTGAATATTCAAAAGAAAACTTTATTGTGTGTCTCCCCTTCGGGATCAAAGGCTGTTCGCGGATCTAGGCAAAATAAACCAAAGCAGTTACCCTCAACGTGAAAGCTATCCAAGTGAGCAGAAGTGATTCTTCAAAAGTGCTGTGGCGCTCTCTCCTGAATAGTTTCAGCATCAGCCTGGCGTTCATAACTGAAATAGGCAAGAGAGGGCTCCAAAATACCTGAAAAGTCCCACAGAGACACACCGGATTGAGTTTCAAATATTTGGGCTAATTAATGCGCGAATTTATGTTTATCGGGTTGAACAATATTGTGTATTTGTGGCCTATAAACGGCAGCCTCCGTTTCAGCAAAGCCGCGTAAACATCGCCCCCAACAATTTGCATATGGGTCAACTGTACCTCGGTGGTGCAATGGATGACATTAGCTTCGTAACGCAAGAGACCCGTGTTCGACCCCTACCTATTTTTGGGTGCGGGACGCTGTGACTACGGTGGCTAGATACCGTGATCTTAAGAGAACTACGATGGCAAGGTCGGCCCCCTCAGTGCTCGGTATGGCAGGGTAAACCACTCCAAAAAATGGAATACGCAATTTTGGGGCAGAAAAAATGGCCGCGTATCTGCTCCTTTCGTTGCAAGTGCCAACGAACGACGGTAGTCGACTGGCGCCTATGTCAATTAAATGCCTCCCTTGTCTTTCCAGCTCACCTCTGATGTTGTTCCTTTCCCGTCTCGTTCCTCCCAAGGTAAAGTTCGCTCAAGTCATTTTAAAGTGACCGCGTTCCACTGCTCCAAACCGGGTACCGCGGTGCCAGCGCTGCCCAACGGCGGACACGCGCGTGAGTCGAGGCAACCTTCTACAACGTTTATAGAACCAGGTTGCCCTACTCCACGAGCGTTCCAAGCGCAACGGGGAACCTATCTAGTGGAACCTTTCGTCGTTGTTGCAGGTTTGATTGTTCAAATGACGCCAGGTAGCGCGGGCAACAGCAGGCGACGGTTTTCTGCACTCGATGCAAAAACCACGCACCCATGAATTTTCCATTGAGGAACAATGCAAATTTCCCTCGTGTATTGATTTGCTGCCTTATTCTTGCGTAATGTCTTGATCTTGTTCAACTATGTTGACAAGTATGAACATCAACACCAGACTTACGCGTTTTAGGGAAGTTTTCTCTAAGAAAAACAAGGAGACGGAAAACCCGTGGTTGCTTCTTCTCCCCTTGCGCGTTCCTTTTATCTTGCGCTGTGCGCAGCTAGAGATACACAAACGGTTGTTTTGTTTGGTGGTGTCTACCTACACGAAATGCCAGGCTATGGAACGTCTAATGTCCGAGAGGTACCCAAGAAACAACAGCAATCGTAGCAGAATGGCTGTGTTTAATTTTTCACTTGGTATATTTTATTCCACTTCCTATTTTATTTCTCGTCTACACATTCTCAAATATAAGATGGTCATCGACTAAAAGAAACGTGCACGTAGCATAAACCAATAAACCAACCCATTTGTAGTATTTATATAATGAAGGTTCTTCCGTCAAACATCACGATCAGATCTTCCTCATTATATAGAAGAGTTCATGTCCCTTAAGTTTTGTTGTGTTCAGCATAGGCTTCCACGAAGCTGGGATTGCTCACAATGTGCCACTCCTTCGGCTTTGATGTGTCCTCTTCTCGGTGCTCGCATGGTTTTTGTAATTGCAGCAAGCGAAGCCTGCAAAGTGAAAAGACATTTTTACCTTCTTCTGTGATGATGGGTAAATAAAAAAAAGTTTCTTATAAATTGTTCCTCGTTCTTATCCAGTAATTTTCTGGAAATACTGCTACTTTCTTAATATTTGAGAGCTGCGAATCAACACAGTTGTTTAGTATTACAGTCTAAGCGCTATGCCCCTCGATTCTTTTTATTTTCGTAAGTGCCTTCTTTGATTCAAGATTCCGTTTGCCCAGGAAAGGTTTTCCGACACCACGAGAAGACGATAACAAATTTCAATCACCGATTTTACCTAAGGGTTTTTTAAGGACAGGCGCAAATGGTAAATCACGTCAGGTTTGCTTAAAAGACTTGGCATTCTTAAAAATAGTTTTTTTGACATTCACTGTTGGCGATAATAATCACCGCACACGTGCTGTGGCACGTGGGTTGAAAGCCATCAAAAAAGTACATGTGTATTATCTCCGTAGACGACTTCTAGGTCGCACAGATAGACTAAGGGATCGAGACTTCTGCAGCCAATTGTTCAAGCACTAATAGCTCCCTCTAGCAGGCAAACAGACGAAATATGGTTTGGAATATTTGATGTTCCGAACAACAACAGAATAAGAATACGCAAAACTGGCATGTAAGGATCAGCATAAAAACATTTTTTGGCTCACTGAACAGGAAAATAAGAGATACGCTAGGTGCGTGCTAGCTTTTGCGAGGAATAATATTTGGTTATCTTACAAGTTATAGTCGGTGCATTTTGTAGGGTAGCCATATTCGAAGCATTTGGCATTCAAGATATCGAAAAATATAGTTCCCACGGCGAGTGAGGTTGTGCTGCTGTCATTCAGGAGGCAATTGAAGAACTGTGTATCGTCTGCGCAGTCAGTCCTGCAACTCGCCGAAGAACAATTAATGCATTGCTTTAGGAAATGCTCAGTTTTACTTAAAAAATGGTAGAACGCCTAAAACATAGTGCGTATAACAAAACTGACAAAAAATGTCTAAATGTGCTAGTAGTGACTAGCTGTCAGTGCCTGCTCTGCGCTATCTGGAACAAGGACTGTTGTTTGTCTACTGGAAGGCAGCTGCTCTTTTCAAAAAATAATTCAGCTGAATTGCCAGCCATAAAGCTGGCAAGTCTACAAACTATCGGTTTTTTAGGAATCACAGTAGCTATCCATCGTGTATATGAACCAGCGCATAAACCGCGGAAACCGACGTTGCCTAACACGACAACCTTCTTGAACCTATGCCCAGGCATAAAATCAAAGCGGAAAGCAGAAGAAATTCCGCCTTCCAAGCGAACGTTATTTGTGAACTTCATAGATTTAGTTTATTATCTTGCTGTCTGAAATTTGACAAAAGCCATCAAAAAAGCTAACACGAACTACATGAACATGGATAAATTTGCACACGTACGTCACAGAGTGGCCTCGAGATTTTCAAGGAAGCATTGAAACATTTTAATGACGTTTCGAATTTTGCATAGCGGGCGAGATTACCTTTACTGCCGCCACATTGTTGCTCCGGTTTCTTTCTTACTTCTCTAGTTCTCCCTTTGTCACTCAGGGCCATTACCCAACACTGCTATTTTTGTAAGGAATCTTGGTCGCTGTAATTTGTTGGACAACATGCGCACACGACGTCACACGCAAAGAGCAAGCCAGTGGAGTATTATCGTCTCAGTATGCCTATAACTGCCCACTTCCCGGCACAGCCCATTGCACCACATTGCACATTCTCTGGACTGTACTGGAAAACATCTTCGTAGCAGTATTTTGCAGGTTTGGGAGGTACTGCAAAATAGTCTTGTGCCGTAATACTACAGTGCCCGGCAGATTTCCTAAGATGTATCACCATCTCAGACCCGGCAGTGTATAACCGTGCTAACGCCCAGCAGTGTACATCCGCGCTAACTTTCAAAATGGCGTCCATGAATGAAGATGTGCGATGCGAGCACAAACGCGAAAGGCTACAAGCGGAACACCTCCAGCGCCGAATGCAAGGGGCGAGTAAGGTGTGGTTGGGAAAATCGTCAACGTGTCGGCGGACGTGGGAACATGGTTACGACCATTCTTCACGGCGAATCCGACGCGCGTCCACCATGAAAATCTTCAAGTTATACGGTCAGAGTGCAAACGCAAGTGTAAATCTTAGCGTTACATCGATTCTCCTCAATGTGTGGGATGTTCCATTTGTTATTCCGTACAACAACGGCGGTGAAGGTAAAGCGTAATTAACGGCTCGTCAAGGTGTCTTTTATCTTCTCTCCCTCTTGATCCCGTCTGTCTTGCTGTTGCTTACAAGAGGCTTGTATAATTCGCAAGCTGCTGTTCGTTCTATCCAGTAATGTAAACGACTTTGTGTCGGCAGCACGTTAGCCTCATCTGCATTCTGTGTAGTTTAGTCGTAGGCCGTCGATAGGCTTCGAGTCAGAAAAATGAAAACAGTGGTTTGTGGTAGGTTTCCAAGAGAAGCTTGCGAACGGGGATGTAGTCATCACGTTTCTCGCATGACCAGACAACTTTTAGATGCGAAGCAGCTTATGGTGGCGCCTGTTCTCTCCGCAGTTGTGTGGGCGCCGTTGTGCGGCGTCCACACCCACACTGCGCATGCCTGGCCAGGCACCACTGATGATCATTGTGGCAGGATGCCCCTTGGAATTGGCCAACCAAAGAATCCTTCACGAGATAGCTTCGCGTTCAACCACCGTCGTCATCTCCCCGTAGGAGAACCTCCTCCCGCAATGCCGCAATGAATGCCACGGGCAACGCCAGCGTCAACGCAAGTGTCAGCGCCGTGGACAGCGCCTCGCAGAAGAGGGCACAACAAGAAGAACAAGAAGAAGAATGAGCAGCACCTCCTCCTTCTGTGATCGTCCACCCGGAACACGAAGACGCCGACCTCATCCCGAGCCAAGACTTGGTGCGCCTGATCAAACACGCGATTCCGTGCACGGCCGTGCGTAAGCGCCCGGACATCATGGACCGGGACGAATTCTACAACTTGATGAGGATGACAAACGCAGAACTACATGAGCTACTGCGCGAGATCATCCACCAGCAGACGACGCCGTCAGCACCTCCGTTACGGGTCTTCTTCACCGGACCGGCCGGTTGCGGCAAGACGTTCGTCCTCCGGCTTGCCATGGACCTCTACAACCGGTACAGCAATACCGGCAACAACACCGCCTACAACGCGTTCGTCATCTGCGCGAGCACCTGAAAGGCGGCTGTGGCAGTGGGAGGACCGACGGTGCACGCGGCTTTCAAGCTCTCTCGGAAGACCACCGGCCCCAACAAGGACGGAGGCCTGAGAGCCAGCGAGTGCAATGCCTTCCGCGTGGCCTTCTGCAACGTGGAATGCGTGATCATAGACGCGGTGAGCATGATGTCTGCGGACATCCTAAACGCAGTCGACTTGAGTCGACCGCATGGCTGCTTCGAGTACTACTTAGGGTTCCCCTACGGAAAGATGGTGAAATTTTTTAGTTTCTTTACTAAGCGTTTCCACATTCTGTTTCAGTGAGTACTCGAAAGGCATAAGCGATGGCAGCACAAATGATGACCACATAGGTGATGGCAGCGCAGAACGGTACTGGGACCGTAGGACGGCCGGTCGGCTGTAATCTTCGTGTGCCTGTTGTTTTTGTACACGGCTAGTACTGCGCTTCATAAATTCACCCCATTACGTTTTCTGAATGCATTGCGTTAAGAGGCCACCCGCAGACGATCTCCTGCTTTGAAGACGCAATGTTGAACAGTGGCTGGAAATGACCTGCCATGTTTGTTATTGAACCTCCATGGCACGCCTCCAGGCTAACTACCCGTTTAAGTTGTCTTGAAAGTTTGTGTTGTGATCTATGTGATAGCTTTGAGTTTGGGCTCATCCGGTACACGTCCCAACGACGCGCCTCAAGTATTTCTGCGAGGATCAACTCACATTTTTTATCGATCTGCATAGCACGGGTGCACCAAATCAGCTCCGCAGTGCGTTGGAGACAGTCACTGTGCTTCTGTTATGGAAATACTCATCAGGATGTCGCCCTTTTCGCAAGCGACTCGTTTGAACCCACGTAGGATGTCACTAACACGCGGCTGAAGTTGTTCAAGAGATCAAAACAAGCCTAGTGGTAGCTGACTGAAGCAGAAACTACCTAATGGAGCTGTACGGGTTCCTTCCTTCTCTCCATGAGCGGGTTCTAACAGAAGCCCGAGGGTGCTTCGATTTTCTAAAACCATGCGGCCCGTCTAAACGTGCTGTGGGTGCGCTTTATTGCTCAAATTAGATGCCTCTTGCGGTGTGCGGAGTTTACAGGCCTTGATGGCTTGACTAGAACGATCCTTGGTAGGCAGCTTACAAAGGGCTGCGTGACCGGCGTTATCACAGCGACTTCGCGGGTTGGTTACAGCTCTGCCATTATTTTTTTTGGTTTGTTTGTTTGAAGAAAAGTAGGGATGCGTCTCCTGAATGCGTAAGACGAAGCGGCGTTGCACATGGTTTCAGCTCAATGGTTTCAGCTTCAGTCATATTGGCGCTTTCAGAGCCACTAAAAGATGCCGGGGAAACCTCCTCCCCCGTTCGTTACCAAAACAGTGTTAATAGACAGTAAAGAAATAACGTTGGCGAGGGACGGCTTGTCAAGTGGGGCAGTGTACAGGCGAGGCAAGACGTACACATTATCCCCGTTTTCTGAAGCTATTGGCTTCATTAGGGTCTACCTAGCCCTAAGTCACGGAAATTCGTTCCATCTGAAACCTGAACCTTCTGGTGTGTGGGGTTTTTAATGATGCGCTCGTATAGTACCGGACATTATCTCTGTGATATAACAGCCTCGTACGTTTTCATGTCGATATGGAAGACCGGGGTTTGTTACTCGGCGAGAAGAGAGACGTTCTACTTGGACAAACACAAATCGCTTTCAGGCACAGGAATCCAGACACGCGTTCGATATTTCGCACAACATGTGTTGACCCGCAAAAGGTCGAAACTTTAAGCAATCGTTGAAATTATTTATTTTATTAGCCGTTTTATAATGCTGTTCAATACAGCGACGCACTACAAAGAGCGCCGTAAACATCTCGGCAATCTCCGGGCAGTAAGAACGCCACTTCTCTCATTTTCAAAACCAATAACAAGAACAAATGCTATGTACATCTTGCAGTCATTGTCCCTCCCCCGTGATTTCATTCGCAATGTCAGATATACGGCAACATTTTTCGTAATGAACATACATACTGGAGATGCGTACAGGCCATCCTGCCTCCCAACCTTCTAGCCAAAAGCTCTCTGCCTTGATATTGCATATTTATATTCAAAGGGGGCGGCCATTCCGAACGTGTACGGGCCGCCCCCTTGTCCCGGTTGGCTGCCCACATCGCAGGACATTTTGCCCCACCGCCAAGCCTGCCACCTTCAGAGGACTCCAGAACACCTCTGCCTGTGATAACGCATAATACGTCGTTACGCAAAATTTCATCTCTAACATAGGGTTTATTCGCTCAGCCTCTCTTACTGCGAGTTTTTGGCGCTG
Organism: Haemaphysalis longicornis; assembly: GCF_048455015.1. Taxonomy (NCBI): domain Eukaryota; kingdom Metazoa; phylum Arthropoda; class Arachnida; order Ixodida; family Ixodidae; genus Haemaphysalis; species Haemaphysalis longicornis. The sequence goes on along the minus strand of NW_027526361.1, from coordinate 121,868,840 downwards.
TTGGTACAACGATTTCGTCTGCAGGACATATCTCCGCAATGGCGGCATAAGGTGTGGATGTGAAAGCCTGTTGCTTATACTGTTCTTATTGTGTCTTTTCATTCTATACATTATTATGACTTAGAGCCTTCGCAATACGGTCCTCGTACACCTTTGTTCGGTATTAGGCTGACATCTATGTTGTTGAGCTTAACGACGTCAAGCTACGAGTACAGCGTGACCACCATCAACCTCAAAACGACAGCTAGGCCTTACGCCAATCCGGCGCTACACACGCCCGCATCCTTTGCAGCGCTGCGCAACTAACAGTTTTATGCGGGCTCCTGAACGACGGCGATACCGCTGAGAAGCCATCTTACCTAGAGAATACCAAAAACGTTTGGGTCGGACTGGTTTCGCGCTCACAACTAAACTCACATTGAGAATATCATGGGATTTCTAAGCCCATGCTCCTTGCCAAAGGCAGGTATGCTGTCATTAGAATGGTCGTGGTCGCGACAACACATATCAGTGCCCCGGGCTTTTCCCAAGTCATCGTAGTCTTTGGCCACGTCCCCTGCTCCACACCATTTGGTTCCTGCGTTGGGTAATGAAGGAGTTTGTAATAGTTGCAAGAAAGAAGGATACGATTCAGGCAGATGAATAAACAAAGTTAGAGGTTCGACATCATCGATACAGCAGCAGAAATGTGCGCAGTTTTGTATAGAAAGTAACCAACAGCGTTTTCATGTCATTGTTACAAAAATATATACTTGCGTAAAGCGTAACAAACCATAAAGCAAAAAAAAAACGTTTTCTAAGATAAAATAGCAATCTTTGTGAAGCCATACAGGAGCACTGAGCCTAATTTAAGGAATTTCAGCCCTCCCGCTTGGCAATGTCAACATGGATAAATATGTTATCAAGCAAAGCTATAGGTGTGTTATTCTATGCTAGCCTCTAAGTTGGAAGATGACAGAAATGTAGAGCGATCACCACCACTATTGCACCGTCATATTGCTCAAAGGTGGATTTCCTCTGCCGCCGAATGCACATAGTTCTTGTGACGTCATAAAGAGTTCGCGAAAAAGTACGTTGCGAATGCAGCTACTTTAGTGATTCCCCATACACTGAATGCAACTTTTGAATGTCGACGTTAAAATAGTGTCTCCGGTATAAAATTGCGCCAAGCTTCTATTTTGTGCTCATGGCTTATATTGGGTGTTGGTTTTACTGTTAGTTGGAACAAAATATTTCGCACAAAATTAAAAACATCACAAAACAAGGGACATAAACAACAATGCCTAACATGCAACTGCAACCTCTGGTTTGAGAAGGTTCGATGCTAGTAAACGCATCAACATCTTTCATCCGAAATGGTAACAATAGATTCAGAAATCTGCTTCTGGTCAAATATAATAAAGAAAGGAAAATGTTTACAGTTGTAGCATCATAATGCCCCGTCTTCTACACAGAAAGAATTTTGTTTCTCTGTGTATAAGAACGTAGTTTTACTAATTTTAACACTAATGTTTACCAGCATAATAGAAAACAAACGACTTGGGTCTCTTAACGTATGAAAACAAACGCAGCTTTCTTTCAAGACGCAAAACTGTAGTAATTTTGCGAATAAAATATGAAGCGACATTGAAAATAACGATGTAACGTAAAAAAAGCGCCTACCTCTATGACATAAATTTATTTAAATTAATTGGATAGGTATAAGAAATTTTCATTCGCACGTTCATTTAGCACTAAATTTATCGCTACATTCAATACTTCTGCAGGCCTCCATCACGCCGTACTCACTGTATCACAGAGTTGTATGTTTGATTTATTTTCCCAACTGCAGTTTAAGGAGATGTATACAGAAAACTTGTGGTGCAGCTCGACGCAATAAGCAGATTTGCAGGCTCTGTCTACGGTGTGTTTATTACATGGTCTACAGCTTTTCTGTGTTAAAGAACAAATTTGTATTCTGTTGCTTCTGTCTGGTCATGTGCCTGGTGTATCTTTGAGTCAAACGACTCAGAAGTTTTCCTGGTCTGCCTGCAATATGTTAAGCAGAAATTATATCTAATCAATAGCGCAGCTGCAATTGATGTCAGCAGTGGTTGATATCGGAAATTCCGAGCGCACCTCCTTATCGCCAAGCGCGAATACGTGCAGTCAGAATATACCTAAAATCTCGTCAATCAAAGACCGAGAGTTGGCCGCCTCAGTGTATATAAAGTAAAGTAAAAAGTAATCAAAGTAAAAAAACAATACGCCTCAAATGTGTACAAATCGGGCATGGTCATCTATTTATTGCATGTAAACGCCCCTGATTACAGTACGCCCTTTGTCCATAAGAGCAACCGCCGTAAATTGTTGCCTTGACAAGGGAGCTTTCCCGAAGGCTTTTTCTTGAATTTTTGAGAACTTCGTAAGAGACGGGCGGCATTCAACGCGCCCATCACAGTCGCTGCAGAGGACTGCACGGATGCTTCGTCCTCCATCACAGGTCGTCACATGTGGCGACAGCTTCTTTCTTGCCCACCTTCAAAAGGAAGCTGCGAGACCTTTTCGGCCTGCTGAACTATCAAACACAGTTTGGGCCCAAGTGTGCCAACTGCTGAAGCTTTAACTTAGTCTGCTGGCCACCAAGGAAGGACGTACAGCGCCCCTCTGTTGGAGCGAGCGAGCAGCGGCTCCCCTTGTCGCGTTCCATGATGCAATGTACTCGTTTTGTTGCACACTGTGTTTTTAATTGCAAGGAGGTCTTTGTGAAAACCCAGTGGCGAGATATGAGATCAATGCGGCTTCTTCCTTCAATGGTGCGTAATTTTTGAAGCGCTGGTTTTAGAACAACTCCGCATTAAGCTCCACAGCTGCTACAGAAAATAGCCTTTATTTGTTTCTCGCTACAACCCTACCATTATGTACCCGAACATCGCCAGTGCTTTGCATCCGCTGAATGAGACTGGTTCAATTAATACTTTTAGCTGCAAAATACTGGAAGCAGAAGTACAGACAAGAGAAATACTCCTGCTGTTCACTTTACCAGCATGAAATCTTGCCCTGCAGTATTGCCCGGAAATATAAGTGAAAGTGCGCAGTTATTTTCAAATGAAACCTTTCGGGAAATTTTCGCAAACACAGTTGTCTTTCGTATACCAGGCACTCGCCTTAATGTGCACACAGTTATTAGAGATACCACAGCAGCCTTCTTATATATGCCATGAAATTTCAGGTCTTGTGCTCAATCATGCCTGTAAATGTTATTGCCTCGTTCTCTCTTACGCTGCCACAGCCGCCGCTTGCATTGCACGAACCGGCACGATTGGTTCATAATAAAAGCATCCCCTTAGTTGTTCTTCCTCTACTTGATTCACGTGCACATGTAGCGTGATTCAGAAAGTATATCATTAAGAAGCTCAACTCAATTGATGGCAGGTGATTTTTCGCCGTTGTACTCTGGTTGGGCCAGGAGAACAAACCCAAGGCGCAATAATTTAGAGCGTATTTTGAGAACCATTTAATGTGATAAGCCACGTTTTGAAGCAGTATATTTTCATCAGTATTTCACTTTTCCTAATTCTCCATTCTTCACGCTCAGTGCAAGATCTGTCTGTGCTATGGTAAACGAATCAAATAAAGCTTAAGTCGCATAGCAATTGAGCATAGGAAACTGAAGCAATGGCAGATTTTGTGTAAACTTGTATTCATGCATCAGTCTGATCCGCATTCTTCATTTTAATTGCTAACTACCAATGTTGCTTAGATGCACTGAATTGACTTCGCCAGAGTAGCTTTGCGTATCATGTGCCATTTTTATCATATCACTAACAGAGTCTGTAGAATCCCCCAAATTGCCCGGACTAATTTAAAAAGAAAAACAGTAAAATGCACAACCACCCGTGGAATAACACTAGCTAAATCCAGCAAACTTCGCAACGCATCATCTAAATTTCTCTGCATATTGTTTACCGCATAATTGTTTACAGTATAATCACAATACTTGTTTACATTTTTCATGCTGAAGAAAAAGCAACTCTTGTAATTATGCAGCTGGAGTGTCAGGTAAAGTAACAGTATTTTGTTTCAAGCCGCCTGTCACCTTTATTTAATTATGTTGCATGCGGAAGAATATTAGAATATTAAATATTCCCGTGAAAGAGTTGTTACCGGTATTGCGTAGTATTTGAATCTTCTATGGCACCTTCACGTGTAAGATTTAGGAGAACTCGCAACTTTTCAGAATCCAATCCAATACATACGTCTCAACGTCAGAAGAAAATACTTGCAAAACATTAGGTCTTTGGCTAGTTTCTACTGCAGTAGTAAACATGTCCATACATTCACCAAGGGTCAGCGTTGTGCGAAATTGGGGTATTTAAAATTCACCTCTGGGGGTTAGATATGTATAGCTGAGATCATTTAAGCATTTCTTTGGTTTTTATGTGAATTATGTATATCAGGGGGGCCGTTAGATATATGGGGATTTTATCCGGTGCTTCCAGAAAAACTTCGTCTAGGAGCGTTTCTTTGGATTCTTTTCATCTCCAGATAATCTGCTGCCGGCGGTGTTCATATTCGTACAACATACACAGTTCGAAGTAAGTTTTAATTTTCTCCTTTATTTGCCTCAGGATTATCCGACACCATGTTTTAATTTTTTTAATGAAATGTAACGTTATTGTAACGACAAGGTCCAATGTTCGAAGTGGAACTGGGAAGCGTTCCTTTCGAAATAAAGGAACTCGTAACGGGAACTCGTTTCAAAAATTGGGAAGGAACGATAAACGATATTTCGTTCCTGTTTTAGACGAACGTGTACAACCCTGGTTTGCGGTCGGTGTCTAGGCAAAACTTTACCCCGAAGACGTAGTGGTAGAACTTCTCACATGCCCAAACAACAGCCAGTCCTGCCTTTTCGTTCAGAGCGTATCGAAGTTCTGTTTCAGTAAGTATACGTGACGCATAGACGATAACCGTGAAGTGGCCGTTCTCTTGCTTTCCGCTCACGATGGCACCGAACCTTGTTCGACCTGTCGTTACTGTACACGGCTGGAACTGGGTATTGACAGCCGTTTCTTCCATTTACCGAATGCATTCTCTTGTGTGGCCTCCGAGACGAATTCCGATTTTGAAGACAGCATACTGGACAGTGGCTGCAGAAGCTCGGTCATCCTCGGTACGAAAAACACCACGGTATGTAGTCATGCCCAGCAGCCACTGAAGTTCAGTCTTGGAGGTTGGATTTGGAATTTCTGTGATGGTTAGAGTGTGCGCTCATCAGCTTGAACATGGTTGTTCTTGACGACGTTCCCCAAGTGCGAGGCATTCCCGGCCCCAAGCTAACATTTTACCTTCTTGAGCATCACACTGGCACGTAGAATCCGCTCGAGAGTACTTCGGAGTCACTGATAGTAATCCTGCTTGATAGAACCCCAGATAAGGATGTCGTCTATGTGACTGGCGACCCACCGAAGCCTTCTAGAAAGTCACTCATCCGTCTTTGGATGTAATCGGGCGCAGAGACAACGCCGAATAGTAGAAGATTGAAGCAGAACAACTAAAGGGCGTTGTAAATGAGGTGATTAATTTGCTTCTCTGAGACAAGTCAGCGCGATGTGCCGAAAAACTGAGGTTGCGCTGGTTTTTTTGGGAACCATAGGGCTCTTAGAAACAATCCAAGGGTGTGCTCAACAGCCGGGATCGGATGCAACTCGCGACGGACTTGTTTAGTTCTGTGTAGTCTACACAAAGCCGGTGTGCCCCTACGGCTTAAATACGACGACTTGGCGCGCACCATGCTATGGGCTGCGTAACAGGAGTAATAACGCCAATTTCCTGCACTCGTTCAAGATATGCCCTGTTGATACTCGTCGTGGAAACTTCCGGTCAAAGGGAGATGCGGCTTGCTGTTAAACGATGTCATGATGCTTTTCTAGTATTCCTTCCGTTCCTTCAGAAAAGCCACTACTCTTACCTTCTGCCAAGAAGTTCGAAGGTACCCCTAAAGCCATATTTTGGGGTATAAATACTGACGTGTTTCAACAATGGCTGTGTGCAAGTTTTGCATCATGGTGTATGTGATATTCTCTGTATCTGGAGTTGAAGACCTACAAGTGCTCGCAGCTATCCTAAGCTTACGATGTTAAAATATGGTGTTGTAAGACGTGGTTGAGTTATCATTATCACGTGAAGACTTCTCTTGGCTGTATGGGTTCTGGTTCATAAAAGTCTCCGTGTGGGGTGCAGAACTGAAAACGTGTCGGAAGTGTTGTGCAGGTGTGTTATCCTGGTCTTCAACTCTGTACCCTGTTGTGCTGACCAGGGCCAGGCTATGCTTCTGGTGTCCCGTAAGTTTCCGTACTCGTGTCCCTTCTGTGTGTATGCCTGTGTATGAGTGTATGGATGTCAGCAAGAATCGCGAACACTCTCTTTTTATCTCAAGGCGCACAAGCTTGCCCAGAGCCTTTGCGTTTGAAACCAATTTCGAGACGAAATTTTCAAATTTCGCTTATTATTCCCCTTGGCTCATGAAAATTCCTGGAATATATTTCATTTTAGGTCACATTAGTTCATTTTGAACCGGTTTTATTCATTATATATTTATTTTTGGATCATCGTTTGACGTTTCGATTTACCGTGATAACATCGGACGACGACGACCGAAGACTCCGACAGCCGGAGCCCCTCAGGTGCTTCGCCCCTAAACAAAAAAGGAACACCCTCGCTGGAATTCGAACCCCCGACTTCGATTCAGTGGGCTCGAGGCTTTAGGCCACTGCGCCACTGAATACTGGGGACTGCATGGAAATAACCTGTATGCTACCTTGATAGCAATCCGTTGTGGCCCGTTATTATTTTCTTACTGATTTCAAGGGTTCCTGAATGTTTAACTGAAGATTTTTTGAATAACAGTTGCGTAATACCGTTTCATAAGCTCCCCCGTACCTCATCTCCATGAACAGCACTCTTTCGGCTGCGACTGCGGTTTCATCCTGGGGTAATACTGCTCGCCGTGCTTTTGTTTTACACTTGGCGCTAAAATCGTTCGTCCATATTGATTTCTTGTTACCTAATAAACCTTCCGTCACTCCTCTTCTGCTCTTAACTTAGCTTATATTTTCGACAAGCGTTGCTGGTAGCTCACGAATATGCAGTTTGAAACGCCGGGAAGTGTATTGTCGCTAAAAGGAACTGCCGAAGCGTCTTAAGCCTAAACAAGGTACGCATTAGCGGTAGTATTTAGCTGTATGAACATCATGGACCGTATTATGTTTATTACAGTCGAGGACGTAACAGAACAGAACCGAATTCATTAAAGCCCGAATGTTGTCGGGGCGCAGTTTCCGCTTCTCAATAATTCCTAATGACCGTTCGGCTGATCGATACTATCCGCGCCTTCGGTCAGCTAGCCAGTCACACCACGCAGACTTTCTATCGGCCGATGTGTCTGTGTTACTGTCGCCGTCGTGTGACAAGGCCGTCTGCCAGCTCTGAAGTCGGCGTCGCCGTCGTGTCGTCGTCGTGTAGGCTTAGCCGACGCGCCTTAACAACAAGCATGCTAATAGAGTAAAAAAGTTAAATATTATGCGAACACGATAGCGTTAAGCGCGCTGCAGAATTCACTAATTAACCAAACGCGCCATCGCGACCCGCCGACGCTCAGCAGACAACGCTTCTCTTCGCGTGATGGGCGACAAGAAGCCGCCCAATTGCGAGATTTCTCCATCGTGACGCATGTGGGAGAATCGATGACGAACTAGACGGAAGATGGCGGAGCCCAAAGACACACAGGAAAGGATGTGAACGCTGCAACAAACATTGTAACGAAAGTGTGAGCTTTCACCTGCACGTGGAAATGTTAAAATTGGCACAGATGACGTTGACCACCCAACCTAACGATTGGCCTAGTTCACTTAGTGTGCTCAAAACGCCTTTCAGGACCCCTTTAAGTGGCTGCTCCTGCGGTTTCTTCTCTTCTTTCGCCGTCGGTGCCGTAGTAACCGAGAGAACGACGATGACTTTGAAGAGCCAGGAGGGAAGCGGATGAGAAAAGTATGGGAAAAGCGGTAGAGGAGGGCGGTATGCCACGTCCGCGCGAGACATGCTTGGCGGTGGCGACAGGCTGGGTGATGACGCCAAAGTACCGCGTGCCGTCGTGGGCTCACGAATGACGCAAACCCTTCCTCAGCCGCAGCATCTGTGCGCCATCGCAGAGAAGACTTCAGTTCGCGCTGCCATATGGAAAAAAATATATCAGAGGACACTCGGGCTAATCGCTACCGAATATGGTCACGTGAACGCCTAACCTTTGATCCTTCCGGCAGTTGGTGCGAGTGTTAAAAAAGTCTATTTGAAAATAGGTTAACACACAATATTATACTTTTAACATTTTGTTAGTTATTAGACTACACACTTCTATTTCTGAAACAAGTTGAATATTTGTGAATGTACAATTTTGTGGCTCCTTTATGCACGATATGAAGGCAAGCCTGGCCAAGCCGCAAGGGCAAGCCGCCATTTGGCTCTTTCGGCAGCGCTTACAAGGTTTACATGTGCGTTTCTGCAGCCTCGTACTAACTTCTCTTGTGGAAAAAGAAACGCCTAGTACTTTCTTTGCGACAACGGTTTTGCATCCTGAACGAAAGGTGAGACTTTTTTAAAGTGCTAGTGTGGCGTATCATTTTTACGTTTCCTCGTACTTCAAACGCTTCGAGCACTGCGTAGCCTCAGTGAAATTGACATAGCTGGTTCTGCGCCTTTAAGATAAGAGCTTAGGAAACGCCCCGGAATCGTGTAAGAGACGATTTTTTTTGCCGGACGTAATGATATTTTAGGCAGGTTGTTCTGTTTGATGAAGCGCTGAGCGATGTCAGCTGTATGCGCCCGTCGTCGCACGTAGCGCTCACGTGCCGCAAACGACGGCGGTGCTTTGCGGAAGTGGGCGGCCGGCCGGCCGGTGCCTATAGGCGAAGCAGGCGTTGGGCGCTGCGGCTGCACTGAAGTTACGTGAGCCGCACGCTGCGTTGTATTATAATAGCTAACCATTGCTAGCTGGGCCAACTGTTACTGCTATTATTTATTATGGCCGTGATGCACTGCAAAGCCGTCCGTGCGAACGTACGTGACGAAGTAGCCGTATCTGCATTATTTGGCTGATCTGGACACAAACAGCATCCGTACACTCATTATAAAGTTTTACACGTGCCTGCATACCACGCGACCACTCGCCGACGCCTAAAACGCGCGCACGTCTCTTCGCTTGGGCTCGTCAAGTGCGGTGAAAACGCGTGTTTAGTAGGCAGATAACAGCTTTGCTCAAGGCGGGGTGAGTATGCATGAAATTGCAACCTTGAAATTTCGTCTTCGTTCTAGATTGTATATCAAGTCTGGTATCGCATGCATTGGATTGAACTGTTTCACACTTGCCGTTTTTTTAGGCGTTTGCTTTTTTTCCTCTAGTCATATTTTGACTAGTTTCATAAAGCATGTATTACGCATATTGCACCTGTGTGTGTGTTCTTGTCATGTTTTTCAGTCCGTGGCCTCTCGGGGTCATCAGTACGCGCTCACTGCTGCTTGCCACGGTGCCCACACAGCGGCCAAATATACCTTCGCCAGGTGCCCGGTCTCGGGATGCGTTTTTTTCGCGGGTCCGTGGGGCAACGGGTTCGTTTGGGGTTTGTATTACGTTCATTTCACTCTCGCTGTTGGTACTGATTTCCCAATAAAGACAAAAGGATTAAGGATATGTAAGCAGCATTATAATTTTTGTTATACCAAACAAAAGCTGAATTGCATTAATTATGTGCCTAACCAGTATTGCGCACTTACAAAGACGCATATTTTTAGTGTTGCTAATAGCGCGACCGCACGATTGCTGAATAGAATAAGAGAACTTCTTGTGTTGTAAATAGGTGGCATACGCTGGAGGCAGCACTTGAGTACTAGTTGCAGTGAAATTTAACAACTGTTCGCTGGTCATCTGTCATTGCAAACAGTTTGTGTGCTAACTCCCCTATCACCTGTCCAGGTCTACAGCATGGATGGCATACACTGGACGAGGTACCATGAAGACAAAGCAAACCAGCCAGCTGCATTCGTCATACCAGACATGCTATGAGCACTTCCTAGCACGGGACTTTAAGGGTTCTTCCCTCACACGACTCACAAAAAGGGTTGTGCCAATGGTTCTCCCAGAGGTATTCAGTTGTATTAATGACTCCCTGCAGTGATTTTTGCTGCCTTATTGATGCGCCTGGTGCGTACGTCAAATATATTCCATCTTGCCATTCCATCTTGAACATTGCCATTATCACCCGGAAACCGAACGCAAGTACCAGCAATCAATAACTTGGCGTGACAACTGAGAAGCCTATCGTTCACACAAGGAACAAACTGTTTTTATCTGTGACGTGCCTCACCTCGTTAAAACCACTCACAACAGCGCCAAGTCTCCAAATTCCACTCGCAAATTATTGTTGCTGCTAGAACTAATATTGTGAAACAGTACATCCACGAAAACCCTTTTACAATATGAAGACTACTAGAGTAAGAGGTCATGCTAAACGTCGTTGTTTGTCACCGTACGTGCCAGATGGAAGAGAACCATGTTGAGACCTACGTTGCAAAATGTACTAATAACGTCCTCAGCAAGGATGGCTCTCTTGCTGTGCCTGAGACGGTTGTCAGTATTTAGTGTAACCCCTCAACAGAGAACACTTAGGTCGGGGGATTTTTCCTGGGGAATTGTGTACTCGCATAGTGGTAAATAGATGCACCTGTTGTAAGTGCAGTGAACACCAACTGTGTAGTGTGGTGGTCCTTTTCCGGACTCTTTGTTTTCAGCTGAAGCACAGCTGTCATGTGTCGTCATGTGTCGTCATGAGATCACACGCAGTGCTCTCATGATGTGCCTCGTACACCAAATTGCACTAAAATTCTTGTTGTAATAGAGAAGATAAAGTGTAAATGCGATGTTGGATGCAGATATGCGGTGTAATATGCGAGCATATAGATGGCACAGACATTCTTAACCTCTGTCATAACACATGGTAGATTTCGAAACATGGCTGCTGTAAAGTGTACTCTAGTAGCATTCCTCACGTAAGATTCCTCACGCTTCCTCAAGTGTACTCTAGTAGCATTCCTCACGCCTGGTCGTAAGATGCAAAGCACAGTAATGCCAAGTTCAGTTGTGCGTTTGTGCGCTGCACTGTTGAAATTGTGCTCGTGTGCGTGTTCGAAATGGCAAAAATGTGGTACGCCGTCCCTCAAATGTCCCGTTACCTTATGGGATTCTGTAATGTGTCGTCATTGTTTCGTACACAAGAAGCATAAACAGCTTCCCCGTTTCTTATGTTAGACTGCGAGCATTGTCAGCGGAAGACGTGAATTTGTGTGCCTTTATCGAGCCTGGAATCTGTCGTTTGACTACGTACACGTACCAAAAATATCCCCGCCTGGCCCTTTGCCTTTACTGGGAAGGCAACGCTTTAGGAAGCTAACCCGGCTTCTTGGGAAATTTCTCCCTGGCAAGGAACCGATAGGAAGTTGATTTTTTTCTTAACGTTTTTACGTGTGCATGTCCACACAAATGTGATGTCTGTTCAAATACAGATATTGATTTGAAGTTTCCCAGAGGCAATAGACCTCATTGGAGTTTATCAAATGAGCAAGGCCATCAAAGCCTTTTAAATGCAGAGCATTTCTTTAACTCACGATGTCACCCGGCGTTGTCGGCGTGCCTCGGCGTCCGCAACAGCCGTTCCAGATGCGCCCTCTCCCCCACTCCTCCTCTCCCGCATCACGCTACCCTCCTCGCTCTCAACAACAGGTCCGAACCCCTCTCCCTACACTATATAAAAAATAATACTTACCGGCTCCTGGTTTCGATCCCACGACCCTGCGGCCGGAACGCAAGGTACATGGTGCTCTACCCACTGCGCCACGAAGCCGACACAGAATGGAAGGCTATGGACGCGCCTTATATCCTTGACTCATTCAAACTACGTCAAGAAGCTGCTGATACAACGCATTCACTACCTGTGGGCGGAACGCGAGGTACATGGTGCTCTTCCCACTGCGCCACAAAACGGACACAGAATGAAAGGCTACGAACGCGCCTTATATCCTTGACTCATTCAAACCACGTCAAGAAGCTGCTGATACAACGCATTCACTACCACCAACTCCCCAAACACTAAACGTTAACGCAATACACCCACCCCCTAGGTGACGCATTTACTCGAGTCCCCCTCGCGGGGAGATGGGCCCTTTTTTGGTAAGCCGGGCGCAAGTGTTTCCCTTCTTTGACATCCTAACTGGAGAAATTGTCATAGTAAAAAATGACCTGCAGAGGCTGTGGTCGTAAACACTTGCAAGTATCCCAGTGTCTAGATTTTTTATGGTTGATATTTGTGTATGAGTGCAACATATCGCCCACACTCTCAGGGTGTCGTAGATACAAGTAAAACTGTGAATGGTTGATTTTTCCGGGTTCCCTGCTTTTTCAGTTACCATGAGGATAAATCATTTGTGTGGTTGTGTGCATTTTTTTTTTCATTTATGTGCATTTGGGCATTTTTTTCATTCCTGGAAACGTGTTTTCCTTTCACTACTGTGTAAATTGTCTCTGTTGTGGTGGACAGTGAAACCTCGACATATCGAACAGCCCGCGAAATAGTTCAATATAGCTGGAATTCGATGTATAAAATCACGTAAAAATCGCGTAATAAACTGGTACAAATGAATTAATGAATGCAGTAAATACTCACTTGGAGTTCCAAAGTATTTATTCCTTTAGCTTAAAGTACTGCAGCAGGGTAGCCTGCTTCTTGTTGGCAGCGGCATGTTTAAACACGGCTTGTAGCCATCACGAAACACGTTTAAACAGGTTAAACACATTAAACAGCTTTAAACACGTTTAACACATTAAAAAGCTTTAAACACGCTTGTAGCCATCGCGAAATCAACGCACTACAGGCGAGACAGGCCAAACTTCAATCGTAGCACCGGTTGAACTACCAAGGGCGAGTCGGTGCTGCAACTGGCCAGGCAGCGGCCTCCATTCACCGGTACGTTGAAGTATCGGTACGCGGATGCGCAGAAGTCGGGAACGGCCATCGCGCAACCGCTAGCCTAGAGGGTACTGCGGGAAAGCTCGCCGCCTGTCAACAGAGCGCGAGTGGTCTGGGGTGGCGGAGTTCTATATACCCATTTCATGTCCGTCCCAGTTCGAAATAAAAAATTAGAAAGGCATATGATTTTCCGCATGGTATAGAAAGTGTTCGATATAGGCAATAATTCGATGTACCCGTGTTCGATATATCGAGGTTTGACTGTATTACCCACTGTTTATTATTATATGTGTATTGCAAAAAATGATGACAATTCGAACTTGTTCCATTTAGTGCCATGCAATAAATATTTCTTCATTTATGACGTGTCCCTTTTATGCGGGTTCACAAGATGTGAACACACGACAGAATTGAGTAACCATCTGTAAACGGTACTGTAAATTGCAATTTCAAATTAAAAAAATACTTTTTTTTCCTTTTAAAAGCATGCAGGCACCAATCCTGAGAATGATATATTCAAATAAACGCTAACCAATGCATGAAAGCGTGTGAATAGCGTACCGATGCCCGTCGCCGTGACCAGCGCTTTACAGCCATTCCAACTACCCGCTGAAATCGGTGTCCGTGAAACCGAAAGTGAAAAGTTAGTTGTTTGTCCGTCCGCTTGGTGCGCTAGTCAATTCGGCCGCAGGCCTCTATGGGAGTGTGCTCTCTTACTAGTATTTATCTTTGGCGCTGCACTCAAACTTCCAATGAGAGTGTGCCGCAATTGTCAGCAAGGTTTTAGGCTCATTATTCTGCTAAAGTAAACCCTGACCAGAACAAATATAACTTACCTGGGTATATCACAAGCGATTTAATTATAGTTTCTAATGAGTCAAGGAGAGATGTTTCAGTGGTGTTGGATGATTCATCCCCGCATTCGTCGACAACCTTATTCATTTCATCAGTTGTAACATCCGTGATGGCCGCATCAGGAACAGCTTTCAATACGATATTAATAAGGTCTCTGCAAACAAAATTGCACCCTTAAAGAAAGAATTGCGATTATACGGGAAATACGTACTATATCAACCATAAATTGCGATCTAAAGAACAAGGTCATTCTGTTTTATTTTTTTACTCTCTGTACCTTGCTTTCCCTTACAGTTAATTCTAAGGAATGAAACATGTTGCCTTATTTTTGCCTTCAGCAACGGCAAACATAAAAAGGCAACTTTATTAATACCCTGGATTAATGCTACATGGAGACCTCATAGTAAAGTTTCATGGGTATATCGGAGAGTAAAGTTTGTACTTCATAGCTGACATCAAAGAGAATGTTGTGACCACTTTTCGTCTGTTTTTTGTCTCAAGCGTTTACATTAACGTATGAGACGAAAAAGCAGACGCTTTATGAACCTGAGATGCTGCATTACAAGCTGTATGGGACGCCGTATAAGACGCTGTATGAACCTAGCCTGAAAAGAAGTGCCAGTTTTGTTAACAATATCCCGCGACAAATTTTGTTTTTGCTCAATATTTTCTGGCTCTTTGAAAAAGATATCCTTGAAACCCTTCTAAATTGAACAAATGCACTCGAAACTTAATTGTTGTTCTTTTGTGACCTTCGTATCCCTTGCAAAGTTGTTACTTACTTGTCTCCCAAAAGGTTGCAATTGAGAACTTCGCCGCTGTTTTTGTCTTCGAAAATCTCCGCAAGCATGTGGCCTCCGGAGTTGACGTCGGTGACCACACGGCGCACTGTGTTTGGCTGCAGGCTGAAGACGAACATATACAAATTTCACGGTCACACGTTTTGCACGCTGCATTTTAAGTTTTACAGCAATATTATTACGATCTGTGCTATAAAAAGGTGTGCTCTGAAAGAACAAAGTGGTTCCCAGCTCTTACAGAACATGTAATGAACTAGTCTGTTGCTAAGGTCGTTTCTGTGTTTTATTAATAAGAGCTCTAATAAGTTTCCTGCCGGGATGTTCCTCAGATTATAAGCCAATTCGACTTCTTTCATTTCGTTGCGGGTGTCTCAGTTCAACCTGGCTTTTTTGTGGGAATTCGCTGCCTCCACTCTAAGCATTAAAGCGCAGTAAATATTCTTCCGGTTGCGCAGAATGGCCGAATATATAAATAACGCGTGAAACTTTTTCTGCCATCTGAAGTGGGAAAGGAACATCCGGGTTCTGAAAAATAACTGCTACGTTTTATTTTTGCGAAAGGCATAGATGAGGTAAACCAAACCAAGGAAAATGCTACCTAAACATTTTGTTTCTAGTACACAGAGCACAATTCTCGCCTGCAGTAAATAATTATCAAGGCTAAGTAGAATTCGGCACCGTAAGGCCTCTTTGATTTACTAAGACTTAGTGCATTCATTTTACCCCATTGGTGCGTGCCAAGTAAATGTTTATGGTCTTTTTTGCTGGAAACATGCAATTTTGGTAATGCAGTGCTGAGCAGGAAGGGTACCTAAATTATAAAAGAGAATGCTAATATTTATAAGGTATATATTGCCAACCATAAGCAACTGATCGTGGATACAAGAAGAGCTCGTTTAAAAATTTACACCATCTTTCCGCGATGGGAACCATGGGGTAGATGCGACGCATCGGGGGTGAACATTCTGCGTAAATAGGATACGCAACAACAGCAATCGACACGCTGACATCGCTAACATAACGGAAACGCAACGGCAACCCCCGATGCGTCGCATCTACCCCATGGTTCTCCTCGCGGGAAGATGGTGTAAATTTTTTGTTAAAACTGCCTAGAACGCCAACCAAAAGCGCACTGAGCTCTACTTCAGGCGAAAAGTTGCACGGTTTGTCCCGCAGTGTCTCACCGACTATGTTCACAGCGTGCAGACATGTCGCCGCAATCTGCTTCGGAGTTAATCATGAGGGTAAATGAGATCGGTGATACTTTTTGCTACACAAGTTACCAGTTCGGAGAACTTGAGCCGAAGAGTAACGCAGATGGGTGTTAGTGGATTCACGGTATTAAAGCAAAGCTTTTTACCTCTACCCCCTGTTCGTGTCAACAGAAAACTCCAGCGAACAATTAAAAGAATTTACTGGCACCGCCGGGAATCGAACCTGGAACTAGTAGACTTACAAGGCGAGAGCCCGTTCTCTTACCGATTTAGCTATGAGCCCATGCGACGACGAGGAATACAGGTGGTGCACTCACCAAGCACATCTACGGGTTTACCCTCTGCGTTCTCGCTGAATGCCACGTGAAAGGATCATGCGACCACTCACGCCGCTCTGCGGTCCGCCCACGGCCCGTCTAGCTTCCCTGTGCGCGCCTTGCGCATGTACTAAGAATTGCGAAAGTTAAAGGAAGCTTACACAAATGCATGGCATCTCACTTCTAGTACGCAAACGTGCAAAAGCCTGTGGCCTCCAGTGTTCACGTAAAAAATCACAGCTCTTTGTCGTCCGCCCTCAGGTCAGGATCACATTCAAATACTCCTTGATGGCCCGGCAATCACTCTTAGCCCCAGCATACAGATCCTGGTCCTAAATCTCCAGGCCAACAGAAATAGTGACGTATCCTAGCAGCACCTCAAACATAGCATTAATGAAATCATACACATGATCAGGCGACTTGCCACCAAGAAGCGAGGCCTAAAGGAATCTGTTACCACCTTTCGAATAATTCAAGCTTTTGTCCTCTCGAGTGTACCCTACGTCAACCCCCTGTCTTCTGCTCGACAAGGAGTACATGAAGAAGCTTTATATAATGATTGGAAAAGGGGTTGAGTAGACCATTGGTCTTCCCATGAGTGCGTCCACACAGAGGCTGCTTAGGACGGGGCTCCACAACACGGTGGAAGAGCTGATAGAAGGCCATCTTTCTAACCAGAAGCCCTGACTCAGAACGGCGGCGGGTCGCCCCATGCTTCGCCAGATTGGCTGGGCAGCGTGGAATGTCACTCCGCTTGACGTACTCCCAGACTCTTGGCGACTAAAACTAAAGATGCTCCCTTTTCTTAGAAATATGAACCCCTCCCACGACGAGGGTCGCCGAAAAGCATGGGCTCAAGTGCTAAACACCACCCTCGGAGGGGATCATACAGTTATCTACACAAGCGCCTCCAAACATCAAGGGCAGCAATACGCCATCATCGTGGCTACCTCCAGAACTAACGTCCTTGCGTGTACCTTACTCAGGACCCAAGAAATGACAGCAGCATAAGAAGCAGCCATCACCTTGGCTCTCACTCAATCAGGGGTTTGGGGAGTATTCAGCAATTCTCAGCAAGCCTACTGGAATTACCAGTCGGGTTGGGTGACCCGACCCGCACGGCGCGGGCTAAAAAAAACCACTCCCCAAACGGTCCCATTCAGCTCATCTGGACACCCGCTCACGCTTCAATGGAGGCCAACGAATACGCCCACCAACAAGCCGGCGCGTTTACCTCCTGTGCTATGTAGCTGCACCAGGACAGCCACCCGCTTGTCACGTTCAGGGAGATAACCCACCATTATCGCCGTCAGAGACAGACCCTATACCTTCGCCTTACCCTGACCTTTCCAGAACAACAAACTACCGTACGCCTCGTACAATCCGGGCTCCTTCCCACAGCCGACACGTCTTCACTTGATGCACCCGAATCACTATGACGCTGAATGTAAATTTTGCTCAGAAGTAGGAACACTCCGCCACATAATCGGGGTGTGTGACTTTAGCCCTGAGCACCCGCCTCTCTTTCCTCCAACTACCCAAGAAGAGCAATGGGAGATGCTACGGTCCAGCCCCTCTCTGCCTACCCAGCTTCAGCGGGTGGGCAGAGCACAGGCGGCGCGGACTGCATATGGGCTCCACAAAAGAAGGAATACCTCCCCTGGGCTGCAGTCTGGACCGTTCAGAACTCGGAATATAAGTATTTCCTCATTCTACTACTACTACTCCTCTTCCATCTCGGCCGCCCATCTCGTCGCATCCATCCGCGGCGGCAGAGACGGGGAAATGAGATTGTCTACCAACGGAGCTTCCTTTAATTTTATGAAAAAATAGTTTTCACTGATGCGGTACACCAATACAACTCAACCAATCACCGTCCATGCATCATGCATTGATTTAACCTTACCAAGAATATCTCTTTGAAGTAATAAAGGGTGTGGTTAAGTGCGTGACGAATTTAAGTACTCTCGCATGGGTAATCGTTGTGAGGGCCGTGTACAGCTTTGCTTTTCCACCCCTTTTACAGGGTGGAGTAGCGCGAATTTCTTTTGAAAAATGTAGATATCAGTGAGTCACTGCAGCCCGTCATGATTTAACCGCAAGTAAACACGTTACGGGGGTGTGAAACGCTTATGATGGAATTATGTGATCTTGGCCAAATAAGAATACTGGAAGGGCACGTGAAGGACGACACGAGAGCGGTAGT
Organism: Haemaphysalis longicornis; assembly: GCF_048455015.1. Taxonomy (NCBI): domain Eukaryota; kingdom Metazoa; phylum Arthropoda; class Arachnida; order Ixodida; family Ixodidae; genus Haemaphysalis; species Haemaphysalis longicornis. The sequence goes on along the minus strand of NW_027526361.1, from coordinate 121,850,393 downwards.
AAATATCTTTTTCATTGTTTTGTGATAGGAATGTTGCTTCCCCGCCTGTTTACGCAGAATTGCCACAATCACCACTTGAAAGTATCAAAATTGGAGGCTACTGAAGCTCGACAGACGGGAATGGTATGAAAGTTGCCAGGAAGTAGTGTGCATTTAGATACTCGAAGAGCACTTAGAAGCAAAGGCTAGTGATGGATAGTAGATTAAAATTCACCTGCTCTTTTTTCGTTTTTTTTTTTCAGTTGCATGGCCGTGTATGAAGGTACGTTTTGCGATGCCCGAATGAATAAATATGGCATTGTTCTCCATAAGCCACCTTTTTCTTTACAAGACGAATTGAAGAAAGGAAACATTTTAAAGGGCCCTGTTGTCATGCTATTACTCTAGCACCTTTTTTTTTACTTTAAGAACTTTGCTACTGTCTTGCGGCTGCCTCGGCACATTTGAGGTAAGGACCGTGTTTTTTATAATGTAATAAAAAGGTCGTATTGTGATATGAACACTAGTCGAGCGCAACGGTGTGTTACGCTGAAAATGGCAAAAGTATTCATTACCGGAAAAAGAGCCACAGCTCTTCCGGATAAAACATTGTAAATCAGGGCTTGCCAACAAAACGGAAGTGCACATGATACCCTCGGTCAAATCACTGAACAGATCTTGTTCAGGAAGACCTAAATCCACAGATAGAAAGATAAACAGGAAGTGAATACAGGAAGGTAAAAGGAAGTGAATGACACACCTGAACAAAAATTATGACCTGGTGCTCGCAAGAAGGAGAGTTTATACTCTTATTGGCGGTGAGATGTATGAGTGGTGCGCCCCTGACTCCTGACGTCATCTTAGGGCTCGTGCCGATGTCGTCTGCTACACTCTGCTTGTGCGCAGCAGCAGTGCTTGGGCTAGGAATCACCCTATTTATTTATTTATTTATTTATTTATTTATTTATTTATTTAACAGCAGCTCTTTACTGCTGTCTAACACCTTCAGGCGTGAAGAATAAATCCAGCCCTACTCGGGGTGGCGTTCCATGAATTGACGAAGATTGCACTCTGGCTTCCTTGTCCTTAAGTGACGACCCCGTGCACTAACGAGCTGAATTTTACTGCTAAATAAAGGTTTCGCCTCCATTTCTTTCTCCTCGTCCTCCTCCTTCTCTTCCTCTTGAGTACAGCTTCACTACAACACATATCTGAACATCGGGAAGATATGGCTGGGGGAAATGTATCGTAAATATCCCTCCACGTCTGCACAAACATTTATGTTACTATATTAGATGCAGAGCATCTGATTCACTCGCCTTGTCCCTCCGGCGTCGTCGTCGTCGTCGGCGGTGGCGGCGTTGTCCACCCCTCCCCCATTCTCCTCGCCGAGCCAGCTGCGCTTTTCGCCGCTCCCCCCTCTCCTCTCCAATAGCCAACACTCTCTCGCGAGGGGCATTGGATTGGATTGGATTGGATTGGATTGGCTTGGCTTGGCTTGGCTTGGCTTGGATTGGATTAGATTGGATTTTGTTTGGATTCGATTAAAGTGGATTGTGTTGGATTATGTTGCGTCATAGCCGCGGCACGTTGCGTCATAGCCGCGGCAGACGCGCTGGGACCGGCGCATGTGCAGTACTCTCTCTTCCGCGGTTTCCTCTCCTTCGGGCGCGCTGCGCATATAACCGGTGTGCCGTTCTCCGGCGAAGCAACATCCACGCTTGGCTCAAACACCTACCGTCCACGCCGCTTTACAAGTACGCTAACGTCGTCATCGACTGGGACCGGCTACGCAGTCCCCTCCACGTTATGCGCGCTATAAAACGCGGTCCCTTCGCCGCTCCGCCTATGCGTCGCATCTACACAGGGGTTCCCGCGAGGGGAGGTGGGAGTTTTTTTACCGCACACGGAACTAGCATGTGTGCGTGCGTGTGCGTGCGCGCACACGTGTGTGTCTGTGCGCATGCATGGGTGTGTGTGCGCTGCGTGTGGGTGTGCGTGTGCGTGTGCGTGTCCGTGTGTGTGTGTCTGTGCGTGTGCGTGTTTGTGAGTGTCCGTGCATGTGTGTGTGTGTGATATTCCGGAAACAGGTTATGTCGAAGCACCTGCAGAAATGATGGAAACCGATGACCACTAATTCCTCTCCGTCTTTTTACACTCCGTACTGACTTCTTATAAGGACAGAAAAGCTGCCACAAAAATGGGTGTTTCATTCCTAAGTCTCTAGGATATGGTTCGCACCCACAAATATCAGGCAAGGTTGAAACCACGATTGCTTTGTAGATGAATCGGTTATGGCAGCGTGCCCTGTGTTCGAGGACAGCCTCCGAGCTTGAACCGACCCAGTTATTATATATTTAGTATCGCGCTCAATTGGTGAAGTTTCACTCAATAAACCTCCATACTAGTTAGAAGCCTGGTATAAAATGAGCACGCGCCTACACAGACACTGGGTTATTTCGAACTCAACCTACTTTTTCGCTGCCCGTAGTGCATGTCGGCATACGTTCATGCCATGACAACTTAAAGTGACATGATACAATACTTTTGAGCGTTCGGTAACATAGTAAAAACTGTTTTACCATCTCCTTATGTACGATTACCGGGAATCGTAATGCCTTCTGCCGAAGCCGACAACCCCTAATGCCTGGAATTCGTTTTCCTCTTGCATTTTCGCTGCTTGTTATTAGCAGCTGACTGTTCCCTTTGTTCCAGCGATTGCTGAATGCAGAAGCTGGCACCTAGCTCCGACTCTTCGCCCTCCGTAGAAGACACAAGGAATGGAGCAACGCCTGCAATGTTTCATCGGGAGCGGTATCATAAACTATACTTTAAATCACTCCTTGAGCAAGTGTATGTCACTTTAAGTTTTTTATTGCAATAAAAAGCTACGCACACGCAAAATCTGGTGTGGACAAGCACCGAAAGTCAACCGAGCCTAAAGAAACTGCAGGGGAAGCGAGCACGCGTGAAGCTGGCGACAAATGCGAGAATCCCTACGCCGACGTCACGGAGACTTGCTTCGCAGGGCCGCGCGTGGTAGCGCTCAACGGCAATAACTGCACCACCTCTCTTGTCTCGAGAGAACAAAAGAGAGAGAAAGAGGGTAATATGCACGAGTGGAAGTGAGGCCGTTTGTGGTCGGGGTCCACCGCCGAAATCTCCACTCGTGCGCCCAGCTGTCTTCGCTCGCTCCACTGGCAATAGCTACGTGTCAGCACGTGACATGGCCAGCATACTCCCCCGACAGGTCACGTGAGGGTTTAGGGATGGGTGGAAGATCTGGGTTTCTTTAAAGTTCCCAGAAACTATGGTGCACTGTGCCTGGGGCTTGTCAGTGGTTAGAGAGAGTATCATAGGAAGCGGGATGGATTGAGTATAGTCGTGCTGCGTGTGGATATGCATAGGTCTGGAATTGTCTCAGAATGACGTCCTGTTTTTAGAGCCTTATCGATAACTAGGGTAGGGGGTAATAGTTGTCTGGTTAGTCAGTAGTGTTTAGCAATGTCCGCCTATGTGAAGAATATTCGCCAGATCCGCCCCAACCCTTCATGGGGTGGCCGGCGGCCAAGTTCTGGGGGCATGTCGTCTGCTGTCTGGCGGGCGGGAACAACAGAGTGGGCCTGTGTCGATGTGATTCTGACTTGCTTCAGTGGGGGTTATTGGTAGAAAACCCCAAAGGTTTAACTTGAAAGTGCTTGGTATGTGTCTCAGCTCATTCGACCGTCCGCAAAGATAACTTTAGCCTTTGCCCACGACACGGACGGGGTGATAGCCGTTTCTTCAGCACGTTCTGTGCAAGGCGACTCAAGCGTCAGACTGGTATTGAGGTCTGTTCTCTTGGCAACTACAGCCGACATTACCCTGTATCTAGAAAATTCTACTACGTCTGTATAGACGACGTGCTGTAGGCCTCCAGGCCGTTTTCCTCAGGCAGCAACTCTTACTATAGGTCTTCCCTTATGATGTTGAGGGACACATTTTGGGGCATTGGTCGGACACATTCTGGGCCATGTTGGTCGCAGAAAAACGAAAAAGAAAGAACATGTTACGCAAGCGCAGTCGCGCGGAACCACACTCCGTTTTCAGTCATGTGTTGAGCGGTTCCCAAGCTTCAATAGCGTTTACCTTCGCTTCGGTCCCTAGTTTATTATGGGGTTTAACGCGCCAACGCTACAAAAGCGATGAGGCGCCCGGAAGTGGATTACTTTAGACCTCCGCATTACTTTGGACCCCCTGGGAATCTTTGATGTGCGCCGAAATGACCAACACATGGGCGCTTTCGCTATTCGCCTCTATCATATAAGCGGCGGCCGCGGCCGGTAATCGAACCCGAGTCCTTGCCCTCAGCAGCAGAACGCCTTAGGCACTGAGACACCGGGGCGCGTCGCTTTAGTCCTGCATGCAATATCACGTTCTGCGCCGTTGATGGGGGTCTTTCAGTTCTTTTCTGATGTTATGCTGGCCCAACACCCCGAAAGGAACCGGAGAGGTGCTCGTGGGAAGGGCCGGGGCTTGTTGGTACGGCTTTCTCATAACGTGCGTGCCTTTTGGTGCTGGGATATCCCAAGAAGGTATAACACGCCACGTAAGTTATTCGGAAGGAGACAAAGGCCCCAAAAGATGGATGATGTCGCTTTCTTTCAAATCTGGTATGTTCGCATTTCTGCGCGGAATCCGAACATTTGTGTCGTGGTTTCGGGAAGCCTATTGCGGAGCGGAAGTTTTTTTCAGTTTTTGTGGCACGTCATTCCTAAAATCTTGATTGAGGATTTAGATTTATTGTGTATCGCTTAAAGCAATACCTGGATGTTATGTGAAGATTTCTGGCGGCATTTTGTGCTATGATCAGTTCTTACTTTTGCGGGGCACGAGCTAAACCACATTCCTTGGCACAGCAGTAGACGGTGTCCGCCGCCATTTTTAGGCTGTCGTGCGTGACGCCGGATGATGGTTGGCGATCCAGATTTTTATATAATCCCAATACAACCGTGATATTCTGCGGATTTCGTCTAATTGGGTGTAAAGTCCTATCATAGCTATGTTAAAAATTAGGGGTGATATGACATCCCTGTGTGGCTTGCCACTACTGCCGCATTGTATGGAGGAGACTGCGTGTCACCAATCCTTTAGGTCAGCGGCGAGCCTGTCCCGCCATTAAAGTCGGTGGACTGGCGTAAACTTGTGTTTCTCTTGTAATGGGTAAAAAATGCCGCAAAAGGGTAAGCAAAATGGGTGCTACATTGATCTGTGAATGCTGACAATGACTGGAACGAAAGCAACAAGCCGTTTATATAGCCATCGGGAATTCTTCGCGAGAGGGTTTAATCTGTTGTGGATGCAAACAGGCTGATAATAATGATTGTGATGTTGGTGAGAATGATGGTAATATTTGTATTGTTCTATGAGGGTTAGTTGTCGTCTATCGATATCACTTCGGCGAGAGTATCTCTATATTGTCACGTGGCCAAAGACGACGCAGTTGTCTTTAAGGAAAACAAGTTTATTGGAGCGAACTTGTGCTCCCCTAACAACTCAAAAGAATACAGAGGCGGCGAAGCAGCGGTCAACAAATTGACTTGCGCAGGCGAGGATCGTCGAAAGGAATGCCGCGACGTCTGCAGGCTTTTATCTTTCGGCGCAACTGCTTCTGGTACTGCCTATTTACATCCAGAACATTCTAGATCAGAGAGGATTATTCTGGGCTAGTGACGTTAGGATGAAACAGTCTGCTTATCTGAATGAGATAGCCCTTGCGGCATAAAAAATAAAGGATGAAAGACGCACTTCGCTTGGGACACAAATAACAGAGCCGGGCGTGGCCGGGCAGTAAAAACAAACAATAAATAATCAAACCCATACGTGGTTCGCGGCATTACCCCCCCTTTAAGAGTGCATCTACCCGATGATAAAACAAAATACAATACAAACAAACAACAACAAAGTCTGTCATCTTGCATAGTAAGGTTTCAAGCGAACCACGTGGATGACTTCTGGCCGCGTGCGTCGTCGTGATGCCCCGAACCACGTATGGGTTTGTTTATTTATTGTTTGTTCTTACTGCCCGGCCACGCCCAGCTCTGTTATCTGTGTCCCAAGCGAAGTGCGTCTTTCATTCTTTATCTTTTATGCCGCAAGGGCTCTGTCACTCAGATAAGCAGACTGTTTCATCTTAACGTCACTAGCCCAGAATAATCTTCTCTGGTCTACAATGTTCCGGATCTAAATCGACGGTTCCAGAAACACTCGCACCGAAAGATAAAACCCTGCAGAGCAGATGTCGCGGCATTCCTATCGACGATCCTCGCCTGCGCAAGTCAATTTGTTGACCACTGCTTCGCTGCCTCTGTATTCTTCTCAGTTGTTAGGGGAGCACAAGTTCACTCCAATAAACCTGCTTTCCTTGAAGGCAACAGCGTCGTATTTAGTTCAAGAGAGTGAAATGCTGGGCTTGTTGGTTCATACTGTTGCAAAAAAGAAACCAGCGGCAAGCACACGCAGGACAAGAGAAGGAGGGACACAAACACAAAGCTGGACTACCAACTGATTTAATCGGGAAACTACGATACACTTATATGCAAAACCACGCGCACGCGCACACCTTGACAGCATGAAGAGACAACTTTATACATCTAGGAAGTGAAATTCTTTATCTGTTAGAACAACCGAAGGAACGCTGACACATGTCTTCTTGTTTTTTCTTATAAAAAACGCCTCAAGTAACTCACGCTCACGTCTTGATTTGCCCCTCCCCACGGTTACGGCATGGTGAAATTTTGGAACACAATCCTGGCAGCTTTTTGTATGTAAAGCTAGATTGCTACCCGTGCCCGAACTCAAAGTTGCTCGGTGCTGCCTGAAACGTTCATTAATGCACCCGCCCGTTTGTCCAATATAAATTTTCCCACAGGACAGTGGGACTGAGTAAACAACAGCCACCGCGCATGACGTAAACTTTGTTTGGTGGTTAGTCTTGCAGGGGTCGCCTTTCCGATGGCCCCCAGTAATTTGGGAACACAGCCCAGAAAGTTTTCGTGGTGCTTCGTGGTGCACAGGACATCGCATGGACTGAAAAAAGTTGCCCAAAGATTTGGTGTCACCATGGTATTTTCAGCACCACGAAAACTTTCTGGGCTGTGTTCCCAAATTACTGGGGGCCATCGGAAAGGCGACCCCTGCAAGACTAACCACCAAACAAAGTTTACGTCATGTGCGGTGGGTGTTGTTTACTCAGTCCCACTGTCCTGTTGGAAAATTTACATTGGACAAACGGGCGGGTGCATTAATGAACGTTTGAGGCAGCACCGAGCAACTTTGAGTTCGGGCACGGGTAGCAATCTAGCTTTACATACAAAAAGCTGCCAGGATTGTGTTCCAAAATTTCACCATGCCGTAACTGTGGGGAGGGGCAAATCAAGACGTGAGCGTGAGTTGCTTGAGGCGTTTTTTATAAGAAAAAACAAGAAGACATGTGTCAGCGTTCCTTCGGTTGTTCTAACAGATAAAGAATTTCACTTCCTAGATGTATAAAGTTGTCTCTTCATGCTGTCAAGGTGTGCGCGTGCGCGTGGTTTTGCATATAAGTGTATCGTAGTTTCCCGATTAAATCAGTTGGTAGTCCAGCGTTGTGTTCGTGTCCCTCCTTCTCTTGTCCTGCGTGTGCTTGCCGCTGGTTTCTTTTTTGCAACGTCGTATTTAGCCACGTGACAAATTGACTTGCGCAGAAAGGAATGCCGCGACGTCTGCTCTGCAGGCTTTTATCTTTCGGCGTCAGTGTTTCTCGAACCGCTGATTTACATCCGGAACATTGTAGATCAGAGAAGATTATACTGGGCTAGTGACGTTAAGAGGAAACAGTCTGCTTATCTGAATGAGATAGCCCTTGCGGCATAAAAAATAAAGAATGAAAGACGCTCTTCGCCTTGGGACACAGATAACAGAGCCGGGCGTGGCAGGGCAGTAAAAACAAACAATAAATAAACAAACCCATACGTGGTTCGCGGCAATATATGTATGGCCGTCGGCTGCGTAATTTGTAACCCTAGAACACCATCAGTGGCGACGCGTGCAACCGAGCACGCTTTTCAGTGCTCCTCTTATCGGTGTCACCGCGGCTGATTTTGAAGATTTAAAACCAGTGTCGCGATAAATTGGGTATGTGTTTTACATTTTAAAAATACCCACTATGCCTGTCCATCCTTTGCAAGTTTAAAGAGAGAGGATTCATTCTCTAGAAAGCACGGCCGGATAGGCCTACGCACGAGAACTGCGCTGAGGTACCGGATACCAGCGGCGGAAATGTTAGTGCAGCTCTCATTTGTTTCCGGTATTCAAGTTGATATAAATTTTGTTTCTCTCGGCAATAACTGTTCAGTTATGCGCGTAGTGCTCCCTTCGGTCGTTTCGTTTGTGATTTTTCAGAAAAGCGCTATTGACCAAGCAATCTCTGATTTCTGACGTGTTCTCCTGGAGTGGCCGCGTACCGTGGCTGCCAGCTGCGCTCAAAACTGATTTCACAAAAACAAAGAAATGCCCCAAGCAGCCACTAAGGATTAGTACCCTACACCAGGATTTATGGCTCACTGTCAAGCGATGCGTCGTAAACGGGCACCTTTGCTTGAACTAAAATGAGGTTGATGTAGCTTGCACGTTGCTAAGCTTAACGTCAGGGAGAGGAAGAGTTCAGCATTGACGTTGGCTGGACAGGCTAGGTCGGTCAACCCTCTCAAAGTAACAGGGAGACTAGGAAAAACGCGAAAAACAATCCACAGCAGCAAGTGTCGCTTTGGCGCCCTGCTATATACTTCGCGAAGTTTTGAAGTCGTCTGCCCAAACACTATATTGACTTACATTGAGTTACACGTTGCCTGGGGCGTCAGTAAACTAAAGATTTCCTACCAAACGTAGGTCAAAACCTGGGGCGAAACGGGGCGATTGCTTAAGGTCCTCAAAATAGTAACAGAGAGCCGAAAACCAAAAAAAGAAGGCAGTATGATGATGGTGCTCAAACCTCGCTAGCTTAGGTGTCCTCTGGAACCTTTTTTGGCCTTTAAAAAGCCAACACCCGCTCGCCCAACTTACAAATCTTCTCTGTCACAGCGCTGGGCGACTATACCCGTTACAGCATTTAAAGAACTTTTCATTGCTCTTTTTCGGCGAAAGAGAGGAATAAACATCATTCTCATAGATTTTAAAACTAGTATTGTCTTAGTTCTTCGTCTCAGGCAGTGGGAGGACTCCCTTTCGCTGGAGCCTCTGGGCTGCCTGCATCTCTTCGGGTGAGTGCGTGCTGGCCAGCATGCCAGCGGCCCACTAGTCTAGCGGCCCATCAGTGGTCGGCATGCTAGCCAACCGCACCGTCACTAACAGGAAATAGAAAGAAACGAGGGGCATTGGTGCTCGGCCAAATATTACGGTAAAATATGCATCGAAAAAAAAAACAGCGAGAAGTTGCCAGGTACGAAGTAAGTTATAAGTTGACGTGAGTGCTGTAGGCTAACGTATTCGCTTGAATATGCCCTACTTCTGTACCCTCTCTTATGGTGAACTTGTCATCGACCAGCAAAGGAGTGCGCCGGGAAAGATATAATTGGAGCGCATGTCGTGATGGGCGTAAGAAACGGCGTTCTCTTCCTCGGGAGATGGCACAGCTGTGAGTGATATACTGGTATGCAGGCGCTTGGCCGGCGGCGTGGGCCGCCTCTTTCTTCTCCAGTTCCGCGTGTTCTGTGGTCCAGAGAACATATAAGTCCGGGATGTGGTGGTGTGGGAACATTTGGTGAAGCCTGCTTCGATATACAGTAACCTCTCGTTGTAACGAAACCGCTTAACTCAAAATATCGCTGTATTCGAAATTTCTTCTGGTCTCAACCCAAACGCATGCATTTTTGGCCGAATTACTGGAAGCGCGCGAACAGGTTGACCCGCTTAGAGCGAAGTGGAAAGCGGAGGAGTTGTCGAGCGGCGGTGACCCAGCGACGAGTAAGGCTGTCATCAGGGCGGGTTCACGCATGCTGGTGTCTCCCCGGCAATTTTCTCGAGCCACTCATGCTCCATTCGCGCTATCCTACTATAAAAAACGACGCAAATCCGTGGTATGGTAATTGAATTTTGTTCCTAGACATTGGTCAATGGCGTGGACGCGACGTTGTGTGAACACCACTCGAACCGTAGAAATAGCAGTGCCGTCAACAATGCGGCACCGACAAACTGTTGTTTTTCAAGTTTCAAGGCTTCACACATCGAGAAAAAAGTGATTAGTGACGCGAACAATCGGAAAGTTCTTTTACTAATTAACAATTGTCCCAGCCACGGGAAGATTGACAACCTCAAGGAGCTCGCTTTACTGCAACTGATGGATCAGGACATCATTGAAACCACCCGAAAGCTGTAACGCAAGGCTCTTATGCAGTGCATGCGCACAGCGTATGACGCCAGTAAGAGGTACAACATTGATTTGCTCAGTGCGATCCATTACCTCAACTTTTCATGAAAAGAACTCGCACCTGACCTTCAAAGGTCGCCAACTGCTTTGCGCACGCCGGCTCCTTCCGCACCATTGTCAGCGACCCTGACGATGACCGGACTGGCAGTGATCTACACGAGGCTGTTCATAAAATTGCTGGCCAAGAGGTAAAAGGTGAGTTCAAGACGTTTGCGTTGTCGGACGCTGCAGCTCCCGTGGTCGCACCGGCGACGCATGGGGAGATAATTTACACTTGTTGGTGGCCCTGACGAGGACGAAGAGCCACGTGAAGTGGCAACTATGGTGCAGACGCAGGAGTTCCTACAAGTACTGTGAAATAAAGTTGAATGCATGGCCACAGCCTCATGCAGCGCTTGGTCAAATTGGAGGATGGGTTGCTCGCACCCGGCGAGAACAATAAACAGCCATTACTCACCGCCATTTTTCATCTCAACTAAAATTTGGGATCACTAAATACATTGTGTTTTGGTTCCTCGGAGTTGTGGCACAATTACAGATCAACTTTTTTAGTATTTATCGATTCGTCGCTTATATCAAAATACCGCTCTTAATGAAATTCTTCGCCGTCCCGTTGACTTCGGTATAACGAGGGAATACTGCACGTGGATACACAGTCAAACCCGGTTACAGCGAACTTTAATATGCACCGTGATTAGTTCGATATATCCAATAGTTTGATATAGTAGAACCCGTCTATAACGAATTTTTCGTTACGAGTTCACAATACGCAGGATCCCCCCCCCCCCCCTCCTGCTATTGCAACATAGACAAACGAACACGTGAAGTATCCCATTACCTTACACAAAACAATCCATATTTTGCATGCAATAAAGCTACTTTCCGCCTTATCTGCCCACTTTGCAAAAAAGCGGGGATTTTTGTTTTCACTTTCCTTGTGGCGGCACCAACCAGTACCACGTTGTCTACACGAGGCATCTTTTGCACCAGTTCAAGCACGTGCCATTCAATATCGAAGCAATACTGGCGGAGCATATCGACTGACAAAAGCGTTTCATAAAGTATCGGATGGCTTTACGTAGTGGCATCCACTCTCTCTTCGGTGCTTTCAGCTGCACCAGGTGCCATGACATCAGCGACGCTGTCTGTGCCTGGGTCGCTCACAGTGACGGCAAAGTCGTCATTGACATTCAGGAAGTCCTCGAAAGACACTTCTTTCGCTACAGCATCTGGAACGTTGGAGCGCTATTTGCGCAGTTCGTCGATGCACCCGTCTTGGTCCAGACTCGCTGACTGGATGGGCTCCGTCGTGAATCTCGTGCGTCGGAAAGTTACAGAAGGTGGAGGGCGTCACTTGGCTCCATGCGAGGCCCAACATCTTAATCCGCATCTCAATCACCGCTCCGAGATCGTGAATATCGGTGGCAATTAGGGGCGCCGAGTTCGATATATCCGATGTGAACTTCGTTATAAGGAATATGTTTCGCAAGCATTTTCGTGACGGATTTGCTTTTGTTCGATATCTAGCATAATTCGCTGTATCTGGGTTCGTTATAATCGCGTTTGACTATATGGTCGGACAAGTTTCAGTGAATTTGTTTGGCGTGGCCGTTCATGTCAGGGTGGGAGCTTTTGTTGTTTTGGGAACTAGATTCGCTAGTCAATGCACTTACGCCACAAGGTGGAACGGGAACGTTTTGCCGCTGTTTCTGAAAAGACCTGTAGTGCATCGTGGGGCGAGATGATGTTTTTTTTAATGAATCAAAGGTTCGCAGCAGGCGTCAAAATTGGTAAGGGGATATATTGACGCACCTGAGAAAATTAGAAACCGCCTTCGAAATCAGCTTTCTACTGCGCAGGAAGCGGCCCCAACAAGTCGGAGCAATACTGTTTCACAGGTTACATGTGGACAAGGAATCACTTGTAGTAGAACAATAGGAGGGTAGTGTGTGCGCTTTTGCAGTTTGCAAGTGGGGGACGACGACATTTTCTTCAGAAGGATCTGAAGTTTCCAAATCAGACACAGTACAAAGAATTCGGATAAGGTTTTCTTAAAAATGACAAGTCTTGCAGTCGATTCACACCGAAATCCCTCTAGCAAAGCTGCCCGCAGAATGTCGCCCACGACTGTGACCCATTTGATGCTTAAGGGTGGTGCGTTGGCGCCATTTTTGTTTATTTGCGGCCAATATTTTTTAAACCTAAAAGCGTGAGGGTTCCAGCTAGTTGGTAATCCATGAGCAAAACAGCGCTTTTTTCGCGCTGCGTTGCTCAATATTTTCTTTTGTTCGCGTAAGCGCCGGGTAAGAGGATTTGCCCACATAATAACGTTGCAATAAACTTAAACAGTACCATCCAAATGTCTGGGTTAGAGGTTGTTCGTAAATGGTGACGCGGAAGAGAAGGTTCTGTTTCCAACGTTACAGACGGTGTAGATTGAGACAAACGGCAGTGAGAAGAGCGTTAGAAATGCAGAGCTTCTTGTCAGGATGTTTAAGTACGGGTAAGTACTTACGGTTATAGCAGCAGCCTCCTCCTCCTCCTCCTCCTCCTCATCATCATCATCATCATCATCACCAGCCTATCTACGCCCACTGTAGGGCAAAGGCCCCTCCCATTATTCTCCAATTACCTGGGTCCTGTGCCAACTGTGACCAATTTATCCCCGCAAACTTCTTGATCTCATCTGCCCATCTAACTTTCTGCCGCCCCCTGCAACGCTTGCCTTCTCTAGGGATCCACTCTGTTACCCTTAATGACCAGCGGTTATCATGCCTTCGCATTACATGCCCTGCCCACGTCCATTTCTTCTTCTTAATTTCTACTAATATGTCTTTAACACCAGTTTGCTCCCTGACCCACTCCGCTCTATTCTTGTCCCTTAATGTTACACCTATCATTTTCCGCTCCATTGCCCGCTGAGTCGTTCTCAATTTAAGTTGAACCCTCTTAGTAAGCCTCCAAGTTTCTGCCCCGTAGGTGAGTACCGGTAAGATGCAGCTGTCATACACTTTCTTCTTCAGCGATAATGGTAGGCTGCTATTCATTATCTGAGAATGTCTGCCATATGCACCCCACCCCATTCTGATCCTTCTAATTATATCTGCCTCATGGTTGGGATCCGGGGTCAAAACTTGGCCTAAGTAGATATATTCGCTTACCACTTCCACTGCCTCGCCACCTATCTCAAACTGCTGTTCTGTCCCGAGGTTATTGATCATTAGTTTAGTTTTCTGCATATTAATTTTCAGGGCCACGGTTCTACTCTGTTTGCCCAGTGCGGAAAGCATGCTTTGCAATTGGTCCCCCGAGTTACTTAGCAAGGCAACGTCATCAGCAAATCTGAGGTTACTGAGGTATTCTCCATTAACCCTTACTCCCACCTGTTCCCAATCCAACGTTCCGAATACTTCTTCTAAGCATGCTGTGAATAACATTGGAGAGATTGTGTCTCCTTGTCTGACACCCTTCCTTATAGGTATTTTACTGCTCTCCCTATGGAGGCTCATGGTAGCTGTAGACCCATTGTAGCCTCCTACTACCTCCTCCTACCACCTCCTACCACAGCAGCCTTCTACTACCAATAAATCAGAAAACGTTATGTTCTATAACAACCACAACGCGGGTTGGCGCGAAACGACTTCTTTGCCACATGTGTGCATCGTGATAGCATAAATTTTGTTCAGCAGACGTGAGGGTCCAATTTTTCAGAGTCCAGTTTCCAACTTCAGCGCTCGTGGTTGTCACTTTCTTCTTCTTGTGTTTGGTCTTTGTTGTGCTGTTCCCCTACTTGTTTTAGAAGCGGCCACACACTCCCACACGTACAAACCAAGTTTCAGCAGGGCTGCACCAACGGCTGATGCATAGCGTCTATGTGTAGGACAATTGGAGAAGAATCATCAAAACGCTAATCTTCGGGCTAAACATTAAGGTATCGTTGGTCACTTGGCAATCCCTTACTCAATCATCTTTCAAAGTAAAAAAAGTGCCGGACCGCAAAAAGTCATAAAGGTAGATATCAACTTTTTCGAAACTTGTATGAAGCAAAGCGAGTGGGCAGGTAGCTTTATGAAGTTGCGTATGTCATTTTGCTGTAGAGAGCGCGAAACAGTTTAGACCGCGAAAATCTCCTCAAGCTGTGGTGGCATACCTCGTTTTGCTTAGGCCGAGTCCAAATATAGAATCCATTTCCTGGCAAAACTACACGTCAGTGACATTATTATACTTCCTTAAAACGTTGCAGTTGGAAAACATAGTTGAAAAAATTTAGTTTATCGAGAAAAAGCAGATGTTCAATTTCAGTACGTGGAGCCCTGCGTCAATCATCCTTTCGAATGTCGCAGGTGCAGTACATTGCACGAAGGGCGTGGCGTTGAACTCGTATTATACCCCATCCGGCTTTGAAGGGGCTGTCTTTTCTTCGTCAACTGTGTGTATGGATATTTGACAGTATCCGAAGCAGGACTCAAGATTGCAGTGGAACTCAGCTATAATTAATATCATACTTTCATCATTTCGAACCCCGATGGTCTCCTTTTGCGGGTTGAATTAACGAGCTTTTGGGGACGTTTGAAAGTAGCCCGCCCGACAGCTCTAATTTAACCGGCACCAGGCTGTTTCGCTTCTTAAAACTGTTGCTTCTTGATTTCTGATTTTGTTCGTGTCCCGCGAGACGGTGTAAAGAGGTGAAAGGGAAAGACTTAAAGGCTAGGATGAACGATAACTTGGGCCACGGTAACTGCGCGTAAGTTTAATCGAAATCCATAGAGGTAAGGAACTCGTCGGGGGACATATGCATTGGTCTGGAGCCATTGTTGTATTGTCATGTTTTGTCGTCTCTTTTCCAAGTGTCCGTGTGGAAGTGCGCTCCCATAAGGTGTTCGAAATTGTTGCATCGGACGTCACATTCGTAGGAGCCGTAGCATCTGCGCTTGCCTTAACCAACGACATTAGCTTGAGTTTTATCCTTCAATTCCATAGTAAAACCTTACGGGGCGTTCAGAAGCCCTAAGATAAAGACTCAACCGCCAGCTTTTACAGGTTCTCTGAGCCGAAGGCAGTGAGAACCCGCTGCAAAATGGCCCAGCATGGGCAGAGGTGATGGGGCTGCACCTATCTAGACAAGTAGTCGTGAAACAGCATTCCTTAAAAACATCACAATGAACCTAAATATAGAGGCGCCGCGCTCAGTGCCCGTTATTGAGACCAAACCATATATCATAATTTCTCCGTAGTCTGCTGCAAGCTGGGAGCAGCGGTCATAATAAGCAAAGGATTAACTTTTCGAGTCCCTCGCAGATGACAGTGTCTAATAAAATCCGCAACTTGAGCTGAAGATAAATAAGAGCTGGAAGCTGGTGAAGGACCTGGCATGTTTTCTGTATATTATCTATGCAAGGGGAGTTTTTACACTGAAGGGCAATACGCGCAAGCCATGTGATGCCCTTGGGGCTTGGGGATTCTACTGACCCTGCCAGGCACCTAGATGTTTCGGCTGATCCGTGGGAATAGAGCTAGGGAGTCCTGTATATACGACGAGAACGTTGGCTAGGGTGCTGCGAGTAGTCCTTCCATTTTTTTCTTTATCTGAGCGACGGTATATTTTGTCGCAGGTTTGGCGTAGCTGCTGGAGAAGAATCTGTTAACCGGTTCCTCTGAGTAACGTACCAAGTCTCGGAAACGCAGGATAGGTAGAATACCATAGTCTGAACCTCCGAATTGTCTTCCAACCTAATAAACTTACTAAGACGCTGTGGTGATCAAGAAACTCCTGAACCTTTTAACCGCGAATGTCTGCGGAGACGGGAGAATTGTGATCACTGCTGGTTATGATTCAAGCAGACGAGCTCCGTGACAGTACACAGCGACCAAACGGAGCTTTCGGGCCCAGGTGAGTCAGGTAGTCGCTGGGACGAAAGGTCTCATCCCCCATATATCAAAGGGTCATACGCTTGCACCTGCACCTTGCACCGCGGGCGCCTGTTTAACCGTTCTATCCATATCTTGACCCAAAATAAGCAGCACGTCATGACTGTTTAATAAATTTCCGACACTTTTAGTCAAATAGCAATCATAACTATATGGCAACAACGATCGGAGAATTGGCATGTTTCATTAGAGAACTGCGATGTAACAATAAAAACTTCGTTTTCAACTGCACCTCTACATGCAAATATGTATCCAACAAAGAAGGATGCATAGAGAAAATTTTAATGTTACTCACAAGTTGGGAAAGTCCGATGCTGACATCACTTTTAAATCAGTCGGTTTTCTGTACACTTTTTTGTGGTTTAAAAACCTTTCTTGACTATTGTAGCATTGTTAGTTTAATTTGTATTTTGGCAAATCAGCACCATCCCGTAGCCCCGGATAAGGGCCTGCATAAAGGGCAGCTTCGGACGACTACGTTTGTCCCACATCTGGATTATATTCCTGAAAATCCCTGTTTTACCCGAAGAACGACGAAATTATCAAGGCCCTCTCGATGCAAATGCCAAGTTCCCCTTATGAACATTTTTAATTTCCTTTACCGTTGCCCACACTGACCTAGAGGCTTACCACGTACAAAAACTGGGAATGTCTTGCTCTATCAACTACGACTTACCTCAGAGCTTTAGAAGTCGCAGTCTCATTCATCATTGTTGGTGCAGCCTGTGACTTTGCTTGCAGATCTTTTAAGTCATTTGTTTCCGACTCCGCCGACAATGTGCACTCTTTGATACAACAGTAACCAAGAGTGACAAACAGGAGCACCCTCATTGTTTGAGACCTTTCTGGAAACGCAGTGTAAATTCCCACCTTAAACATTTGCGCTAATGTCCTCTAAAATGTACAGTTATTTTAATCTTTTAGGGTTGCTGATACCGACCTATTTTTATATGTTTCACCTTTCCTCTCCAGCAAGGTCAATATGGCTGGAAATATTCAAAAACAACATAAATAAATTAAATAAATAGGTCCGTTTTTCGAACCTTTTCCTAATGGCCCTTGTGTTTATGTCAAAACACTGGCCCCTGTATTTGCGTCAAAAAGTCCTATAAAACTTACTTGAAGTAAAGTACAGTTATAGCAAAGATTCAGCATTGGCGGATAATGGAAAGCTACGCAAGGTGTTTTATAGCTTTGCTTAGCAGAGAAAAACTCTTGGTTTCTACGGGCGTTGGGGAGTCGTTGAAAACTCAGCTCCCGAGTACCCTCATCGTCTTTAGCGCGAGAATGGATCAGTCTGCAGCCGCAACAAAGATACAAGTGGTAATGAGATACTCCTGAGAAAGGTCGCGCAATTCCATGTATAAGAAGTTGCCTTGCTCGCCACAATTACGAGTTAGCAGTCGCGCCAGCGTTGGATGTTCATCTGATGATTGCAGAAGGCAAACAGTTTTGTTGTGACAGTTAGAGGTGTTAAAATTACAGATAGTACCAATTGTTTGGCAGCCGTACATCGGTTCTTTTCTTCTGAGCCCGACAGTATTCAGTCATATTTTATTTTTCTCTCAAAATGTGCAATCACTGTTTCCTTCTGAGGTAACTAGTATTAAATCATCATGTTCTGAACTTGAAAACATTAAATCACAGACATTTTTTTATTCTAGCATTCCAGTTGCGTTTTTGGCTGTGTCCAGAATAGCATTCCAGCATCCTTATCTCAAAAGGGATACAAGGAATTTAATTTCTGTTCAGTGCAATGGCTGTACCACTTTTTCATGTGCCCTTTCTACTCGTTCCGTCCTTTATGTAATTTCTTGCTGAAGAGCATTTTCTCAACTCAACCTTTGTGACCTCCCCAAGCCATGGTCGGCATAATAGTTTCGGGTCCTCAGCCAACATTACTTTTGAATTCAGCCACAAGACGCAATGTTTGAGCTGCCGCGTGTTTCACCCGCAGCGTAACTTTTTATACTCAGTTCTGCTTTGTGGCGGATGTAAGACATTACATCTCTAAATGTTTGTTGTTCGCCTCATTTTTTGGTCCGCCCTTAGTGCCATATCTGCTTCACAAAATCCATACTGGCCTAATACAGATCAGGCTTCCTAGACATTTCTCCTTTCTTGGTGCATGCATTCAAACTTACTTTGCAGTTGTGCCTCCAACACTCACACTTAGTTTTTTTTTTTTGTTGAGGCCACCAGCTCTACAATGCTGAATACAAAAAATACTTCAAATTTCACTCCCATCTGTTCAATACCTAGACTTGTATGAGCTGTACATTAATGTACTTTGTTGCACATCACTTCTATTGTTTTTTATTGCCTGCTCCGCTACATGTCGCTTATTTTTTATCACTAATAGAGTATATTTAACAGCTTGTCAATTTCGCGTATTCACTGAACTGTAAGAAAGGCGGCTTAGGCCAATGTCAGGATTTTGTAGCTTTTAGTCCCAGCCTGCATTCTCGTACTTTTGAAGAAATAAATATATTTGAGTCTTCGAACCTTTGAATCTTTAATTACCGACATGCTAACCGGTGGTCCCAGAGGCCTCATTGCAGGAAAGCGAAAACGCTGAGTTCGTACTTTCGCATTGCTTCAAAAAATGTCGGTCGGGGTAAAGGGCGGACAAAAATACATAGGAAGTTTGCACAATGGAAGTAAATAGGACCATAAGAAGAAAGTTTGAAAAGTTAGTTCACCATCGTCAATTGTATCCCACGTCATGTACGAAAACATTTCAGGAAGCCGATTAAGGACGAATTCTGGTATAGCCATTTTTGTTCTTTTGTTATAGAAGAATATTATTCGCTACTACCTATACGCTAACAAAATGCACAAGAACAAGACGCCATGCCGTATTCTACATAGCAATGTGTAGTCAGTAAGTGACAAGTGTAGTCTTACTGACTGCATAGTACATTTTATTGTGTAGCCAGTAAGACTTTCTATGAATCCAGTAAAAAACAAGCAATGGCTAGTGTCATATTCGCATAGATTCAAGGAATAGCTGATGTCAATTGCGGCCGATGTTTTCCCTCAGTATGTCTAGATTAGGGCCTAAAGGTAGGATCGTGTTTACCTCACCCTATCTGAATTACCGGCGCGCAATAATAGCGTTACGTTATGATTCGGGCACGTCGAAATAGCTTTTTCGTAAGTATATTTGTTGTTGTAGTGGGCCTCTGAGATGCGTTTTTTCGCTTTTTGGTTGAAACAAGAAACATAACCCACTTACGTAGGCACAGAGGTACACGTTAAATATCGCCAATTGGGGTTCTCGTATCTATTTTCCTCCAACACTGCACGAATCACTGCACGTGTACCTTGGGCCCGTAAGCATCGATGACTTGTCGAATCTTTCCTATCATATTTTCTGAGAAAGGACATCACCTACCCACTAAATAAATTCAACAACTAGAAGCTTGAACAAACGAAGATATTAATGTTGGACAACCACAAAGAAATAGGTTCTGCACTCACCCTGCAGCCAAACGTCCTGCTCACCTCCGAGTGTCACCTACAACTCAGGGCACACAAAAATTGCCTCGGTATAAACGTTCTGTCCGAATTACCTTCCGACAATATAGAACAAAAACAAGGTAATGTTTTTTAGCTATCACCAAAACAAACAGGTCCGGCTACTTCGGCCAAGCGTTTCCGCCGAAATGAATGCAGACAAATCGCTGCAGTTCGTTTCTTTCAGTGTGGAGGTGGCAGATGGCTTTAGGATGTGGAATATGATCGCTCTGTCCTCTTTGCATTGAACCCATGGTCACGCAGGTGCCGGGGCACGTGTGTGCTGACGACTATAATAAACTAGAGCACAACGGAAATTGCTGACATAAACACGAGTGGTACCAGCAGAATACGAAGCACATAAGTAGGTTAGCGCCATTCCCGATAGCCGGATATTCGCATTTCATCTGCCAAAGGAAACGATATGCCTGGTCACTGCCGGTTTTGCAGTAACATAAGGTGACTACAAGCGAGAAAACTTCTACGTTGTGAAACTGTAGTGCATACGTTGTGATAATAATTACCATAGATAATGTGCAACTCTATAGTACGAACAGTTCACGGGGGAATCATGTGTGATTGGTTTGACAAGATTGATTTGAAAGCAGTTTGATTGATTTGAGTGATATGACAATAATTTGACAAGTCCCCTGAACTGTAATTGTGTAAATTGGTAGTCATATTGCATCGGACATAGTCTTAGGGTATACTACTGCTTAGGGATTCATTTTGATTGTGCAGCTTCGTATATAATGCTTGCGATAATTCTTTTAACTGATATATTGCACTAGCGTATTTTTACTCGCTTTTATTTCTTTGTCTTCCGGCATGAATTTTGGCATTCGACCTGCGTCTTTTCTGCTCTACCGTGCTTGTGTCAGTTTTCTCTCTTTCATTTCGTAGTGAACTCGTCAGCAAGAAGGCTGACTCACAGTACAGCTTCCCTATAATCGGGATTCTGCGCGGCTGGTGTGCACCTGTCCTCATGTGCCATCACGTTCACGTGTCACGCATTCTTCTACAACTTTTACTTTTAAAATTCACAGTTTTGTGAATTTTCAAAACAGAGCCCATTCGCTCTTCAAAGCTCTCAATTGCGGGCAAGACACCCAATTGGGATACGAAGAAAGGAATAGCAACAACCACAGCTTTTAACATTTGTTTCCTTTATTTGACTTTGCTCTTCACAGCACTTGTTTGATTAAGCTCTCCAAAGTCCTTGTTTTTTTTTATGAACTCTACATATTCAACATCCTTTTGGCGTCACGCTGCTTCTTTCGGTCTCAATCTTCCCTTCGCAAGATTTACATGTTCCGCTTCTCACCAGCCGACAAAGACGCTGGACTACACCCGCTCAAATGCGTAAAGATAGCCACCGATAATATACACACGCCGTTGAATATATACTATCCTGCGAGTAAAGTTTTTCCAAGAATGGTGGGACACGAAACGCCTCAAGAGAAACCGTCTGCCGCGCGGACGATAAATGAAGCGCACGGTCATGCAGCGCCACATTGGAAATTTTTGGCTAGCAGACGATAACTGAAGCACGGCCACTCGACGGAAACCTTCCTTTCATCGAGTGGTCGCGACTGAAGCGTACGCTCTGGCTGCGGACGGATAAACGCAACGTAGAACCTGCGGAAGCCATGTCCGGCTAACCACCTAAAAAACGCGAAAAACTTGTCTGCAGTAATCCTATTGCGCACACACCGGCAGACTGTCGCCTGAGGGCGGTCGCTGGTGCGGTCACTACCAACGCTTCCGTGGAAGGTGTCCGTCGCGTAAAACCGCAGCGCACGCAACACTTGCTCCTCGGCAGTCATGGAGCAAAAGCCGCCTCAAAGTCGTCGCAGAGGAGGTCGGGCTCCAGATGGCTGCACAGCCAAAGCATAGGATTTTTGAGGGACAAAAAAGGGTTTGAAATTCCTCCTACGCTAATACAAAACTCCGTCGGGATAGATATATTCCTGCTACAGCGACCGTGAACAGCGGATCTCGCCGCATCAGCCGCCAACACGAGCGTCACGAGTTCAACTCGGCCGTGCAATATATCTCCCGAGTTTCCTCCGAGTTCTCGTATCAATCACACACACCCAGCCCATGCGTGGGCACGGCGTAGCGACCGCAGCCCCACCCAACAATGGCTGCCATGGGGCCCAGATCGCCTTAGGAGTAGCGTTGCAGCTCAGAAAACAATGAACGAATGAAGTCCCCATGCCACCGTCAGTCAAATGCTGCCACAGTCGCAGGGGAAGGGAAGTGCTCGCTCTAGTTCGGACGATAGCAGTGGCCAAGACGGCAAGATTTTCTCACGGCAGCCGTATTCATACACAGAAAAAACCCTATCGCCGACAGATGACACACCTTCAACGTCTAAAACACACTCGTAAAAGGTTGAAACACGCTCATGACACGGTAAATTGGAGCGATGTATGATACTACGCCCGCCGCCCGTGCGTAAACAAAGCCGGTCATGTTTTACAGTCGGGAGAAGGGCGCATTCCCTTCGCTACAGTGGACTGCTTAGCTTACTTGGTTTGGGCTTGCGCTGAGCTGCACTGGAGCCACCATCAAACCACGTAGCAAACACATTTCAGTGGAAGAACAGAGCCCAGAGAAAATCGGACCGGCCCACGCCGCTTTTAGGGGTTGTACCTTTAAAAGAAGGCTAGGGCCAGGCCGTAGTTGTAAAATGAATAGCTGGGTTATCTACTTTACATAAAGGAGTGCATACTGCAACTCGATTCTAGACGGCGCTGCACGCAGATGTTCGTGCAAGCCGTGATTTTTCAACTTGAGCGGGCTCAACTGGGCACGCTGATAATGCTAAGCAATGCTAAGCGTGCTCCACGCGTTTCCGCCGGTGTCGCTCGAGGTTTGTCAGATGCTGTACTATCATTGCTTTGTTAACTCGAGCAGCTGGAAACTCGGGACCACGTGCTTGGGACCGAGCTATCCCACTGGGCCTATCCAAACATTCATTCATCTTCGGAAAGAAATGGACGGAGCTGTTATATATGGCGTTACGCTGCTGAGCACGAGGAAGCGGGATCGATTCCCGGCCGCGGCGGCCGCTTTTCTGATGGAGGCGAAAAGCAAAAACGCCCAAGTGTACGAGATTTCGGCGCACGTTAAAGATCCCTAGGTGGTGAAAATTAATCCGGAGCCTTCCACTACGGCGCGCCTCATCGCCTGGGTTTCGTCGGCGCGTTAAACCCTACAATCAATCGAATGTTGATGAAGAAAGGCAAGGACGCCGACCACAAGTTAGTTGAGCTGAATAGTTGTGGTCGGCGTCCATGTCTTTTTTCATCAAAATGCATTCCCACCAGAGGGGCTTGCGTCACATCTTGACTTCAAGTATTCTGAATGTTGTGCCAAACAGCGTGAATAAGAGCAGTTGAGAGAAGTGCCAGCAAGTTCTTTCAGTGAATTCATTTATGGGTGTGTCATCTCAACGGAAGGGCGTGACATTTAGATTTGAAATCTCTTGAACAGCTATAAGCCACGGTTTCGAAAAAAAGAACACGCCTCAGAGCAACATAAGACGCACAAATATGTTCAGCGCCACTGTATGAACCAATGAATCGGTGCTATATAACTCATTTGCACAGACCTTGTTTTCAGTTAATTCTTCCAAATAACAATAAAGAAATAATGTAGAGCACGCGAGGAAGGCGCCGAAGCAGAGTTGTGCATGCGCGAGAGTCCTAGACTACATAACGTGGAACAGGTGTATGCACGTCAAATGGATTGACGGAGAAAAAGATTTTATGAGCTCTTATTGACACAGCTCGGCAGCAACTTTTTTGAAAGCGTAGCAATCCCCAACAGCCAGGACCGTGTTACGTCCTGTATTTCCAGAAAAATGCAGATACGGGGGAAGTACAACGTTTAATCGTTACAATAGAGTGAATGGTCAAATCGAATGTTGAACCCCCCCCCAAAAAAAAACGAAAAAAAAAAGATTTTCAAAAAGACGATAAGGTTTTATATTGATCGCTTGTGTGGATTATTAACTCGTTATTTCTGTCCATTTTATTTAATTTATCTACATTGTCCTCACTATTCTTTTACCATTTCAGTGAAAGGGTTTCATGCTTGGTATCGTCCAGTTTAATAAGAAATCACCGTTGTTGTTGTTTCCGTGGTCTAGTCCATTTTACTTTCACAGAATTAAAGCGTTATGCTGGCACTCAAGCCAAGGCTGGCTGTAGGGGCTTGGTAAAATGTGGTTTGTTTGTAATGTGAATCTCTTACCAGCGGCCGATGCACGAAGATGATTCACAAGGGAAGAGTTCTGCGAATTGTGGTTAGAGAACTCTTTCCGCAGATAGGTCGTACTCTCTTTTTCTCTGACGTCTTCGACGCAAATTTTAAAAACTTCGACAGCACAGCAGTGCTATCAAAGGTAAAGGCATTAATACAAGCTAGAACATCTACATCCACACAAATAAGTAGCAGAACCGCAGTCAAAAGTAGGCTGCTTAGCTCTCCTCTAACCTGCTGTAATATCACCTTTGCCGTGAAGTGTACTTCGACACTAAAGATTTAATACTTGCAGAACCAGTAGCGACTCGACCAACTTTCACAAGCAACACGCACAAATACATCCACCTGTTTATAAAATGCATTTCTGCTCTAGAATTTCGTTTGTAAAGATCTACTAGCGCATGCACACTCAGCCATAATTCGCTGATAAACGACTTCACATGTCTGCATCCGTTAAACCTACACATTCTGAGATGCGTAAGGAAGTAGACGGGTATGTTGTTTTCGTGGCCGTGCACGACAATTGTAGACTTCAAAACTGACTGCTGAACTAAATACGTACGCACCTCCCGCCCATACTTGCTTAAGTTGGCAATGGGATGTCTGAAACAAAGAAGAACATTTGTGTGCATGTTGGAGAAGGACAAAAACGCATGCCACTTTTTAAATTTTTTATTGGGCTCAGTCATTTTTACGTTTAGATATTTCTTAAGTAGGCATCCAAAAAGTTCTTGGGGGGCTGAACTTTCCACCCACCAGCTGAAGTGTCAATTTTGAGATTTTGGCATCTTGTGTGTCGGAGCATCCTGAAAAGATGAACGCGGAAGTTATTAAAATATTTGTTCGTGCAATAAAAAAAGTAGAAATTAATCTTGCACACGAATCAATTATGAAGGCCCATCGGCGCAATCTGGAAACCGATGACGAGGTAAATATACCAACAAAGGGCTCTTATTAAAAGTTGTGCCAGCGTTTTGAGGACTACTGCGCTCCTTCATCAGAGGCGACCGTTTTCGTCCCCAAGCAGCAGTTGTATACGCTAGCTTCTTTTTTTCGTTTTGCTCGTTCCTTACTGTTGCGAGTCGTAGGCCACGGGCGTAAATGGCGAGAAGATCACCTCAGGATCTATTCAGCGTTCCCCGAGTCCCTTGCATATTGAGGAGTATTCTTAGTTGGTAATTTGCTTCGGTACCAATCACCTGCGTGCCGGTGAAGTTAATTCTGTGTACGGGTTCTCACAGTTTTCCGCACATGCAGGGCACTGAATTTTAGGCTTCCGGACCCCGTTCTTGTGTTGTCGGAGGCGTTCTTGAGATTTCGGATTTCAACAATGTATTTATCGGGGCATTGTGCACAAGTCATTTTGTAAATGACCCATTATGCTTCTTTCCTTTGGCGAGCGCAGTATTGGTCAGGGCATCAACCATGCAAGTGTTGATACCGGTGTGTGGGTGACGATTATTCTTTCCTTCCGTAAAATGCGGGGACAATATTTCACTCGCCATTTTGTAACATATGGAAGGTACATGCGGGTAGGTTATCGACGGGACGGGGTAGGGGGGAAATTGCGGAAGACGGGGAAGGGTTGTTGACCAGAGGCGTCGAAAGAGCAGAATTTTCTTAATTGCCGCCCGACCGGTGCGGAAAGCGTTTCACGCGCCGTGTGATGTTGTTCCTGTGATGTTGCTCAAGAAACGAATAGTGGGTATCGTCCGGGATTGGTAGGTTTCCTGCATACTATGAATTTGAGTCAATCTGGCTGTCTTCTTGTGAAAACGCCTAAGGATGGCAAGGTGTTGTCCGTTTCCCTATCCATTGTAGACTGGATTCCAGGTTTGGACTAATGTAGGTGCAAAAGATAGTTGTATACTGTTGTTTCTATGATGCTACAAAAACAGTCGTCCACGTAGCGGAGAAACACCTTGGGCTTCCCGGAGAACTTTTCCAGAGCGGTCCTTCCATTCTCGTCTGTTGCCATATTCAATGCGCTTACGGAAATAGCAACCCCTATCGCCGTTCAACTCGCTTGCTTGAAATATTCTTGGTTGTAGCAGTCATATGTGCTCTGCAGGGAGAACTGCATAAGTTGCGCTATTTCGCTGATGCTGAGGCAGGGCCTCGAGTTCAGTTTATGATCGTTCACGAGTCCAGTTGTGGCAGTTGCGGCGGCCAGGGAAACCGAAAAGCTGGTGAAGAGCGAGGCGACGTCGAATGAGACGGGTCTGTCGCCCGCGTCGATATTTTTTTTGGTAAACATCCACCCACCGCTGTACGCAACTGCTGTACCCAGGGTCTAATGGTCAGAGATTTGGATTTCCAAGAGGGCTGTGCAGGGTAGGTGTCTTGCCAAGTTAGCTAGCTCCGGCTAGGGAGGTTCCCACCACGTGTTTGCGATCTCTATGTAACGAAGGAGTGGCGAAGGTTAACCTTGGTGTAACGAATTCGGCACGCTGATGTGCCATTCTTTTTTGCGCTTTTTCTTGAAAAATCGGCTGGGAAAATGCACTAACCTAGCGAAATTCGCGGTATTGAAGACTACTGTGCGTTTCCAGAGTCAGTGCGGTGTCGGTTAAATGCTAGGCCTGCCTGTCGGCATATTTGCGCGAGTCTCCACTGCTATCTGTGATGCCGCTACGTCGGGGATGAGTTCTGCTGTCAGAAAACGAAACAAAATTGCCTTTTTTAAACAAGCTCGCAGTTTTAAATGCCGTCACCACCGGAGAAGCAGAAGAACATCGCCGCTCAGTACAGTAGCCAAGATAGCACCTTCTCAAACATTCTGAGTGCGGAAAAGAGCATTAACGTAGCGAAAAGGCGCCCTTTCAGAATAAGTTGGGTCCTTGAAACGAGTTAAGCCACCGAAAGTGTAAAAAGACACAAGTGATACGAAGTTACGTTTGTCACTACGGGGATAATAAGGACCTTACTGCTTTGATGTCTGTGTAATGACTAAGTATGTGTGAAAGCAGTGGGCGCAAATCACGCAGCCTGGAATGTGGAATAAATCCTCGAAGCGGGAGTTCACGGTAACTGTTGTCTGGAATCTTGGTTTCGTTTCTGCTTCAATCACGCGCGCCTTAAAGGGGCACTGACACAAAAATTTTGCATCTTGTTTTTTTTTTGTTGCGATAAGTAGCTAGTGACCTACTTATAACCTGTAGAAACCTCATTTGCTTCAGCGTGCGACGGTTGTTTAATTAGAGGCATTTTCAATGCGGCCAGTCGCAGTTTCGGTTTCAGCGAGTGCCGCGAAACGATGGATTTTGTGGATTTTGTGAACAAAGCTGACAACGTGACCGTCGGAGGGATATCACAGAGCAGAGCCGCCGTAGCACTGTCGAATCCGCATCGAAGGCAGTTTCTGCGAATGCCCCCACGTACTGATCTCGTGAGGCGCTTAATTAAAAAGCGACCGTGGATGTGACGCAGGCGCTGCGAGTGCAAATGCTACCGCGGCTAAAGAACGACGCGCGACGCTCGAGACGGTGGGTGGCAAGACGCGCGCTGGGAGCAGCCGGCCGGTCTGCCTACAGGTCCGCCTACAGATGTGTTCGGCTTAGCACTGCGGCGGATATTCGAGTGCGGCTCTCGTAAGCGGTGCAGATGACAATTTTTAATGCAACCCGCCATCGCATCATTAACTCCTTTCTCATGTAAGCCACCATGGTCGGGACTTGGGGACAATTTCGTGCAGCGGTAACAAGCTATCACTCGAGCTACCTGCGCCGGCCTGGGCCACTTCGCGGCCGTGGCCGCCGCCATCACAGCGACCGTGCGGCTAGCTCAGTGGGCTTTTCGTGCCTCCGGCGAGTTTTCGCATCCAATGGTAATAAACAGTAATAGAAACAGACTGCCTGGAATCGCTGTAGAACTTTGGTCGCGGCCAGCTGCCCGATTAGCTGACGAAATCACGGCGCCTCCGCCGCCAACGATCGGGTCGTTCGTTCTCGAGAGCAGAAGCTCCGCCCTCCGGCCCTCCGATTGGAGCGGCGACCCGGGCGAGCCGGCGAAAAACGCCCGTAGTGCGGAAGCGGCAAACACAAACGCGTGACCTGTTTGGATGTTGCTTATTTACAATTGCGCGTGGTCCTCTGCTGGCTGCACGGTTGCGTTTCGCACACTTCAAAATTGATTTTAAATATGTTGTAGGCTGTATTCTCCGCTGATATTTTGCAGATGATGTATATGTGTTCCCACCAATCTATCTTCGAAGTTATCTCGCTGTAAGGGTCGGGTGATCCCGTCATTACTGCCATAATTTCATGCCCAGGCAGGCAATAGGGCAACGGCCTCGCGGGCGTAGAGTCCCCCCTCCCCCCCTTGTGTGCCATGTTTCGGCCTTGCGTGCCAGATGGAGGCAATCGAGGGAGCTGCTGGGTGGATGACCGCGCTTTGTATTTCGCGCGGCGGCTGCAATCATGGAGGAAAGAAAAGTTTAGGAGGGAGCGTCACGTGACTATCGTGAAGCCTAGTCATAAAAAATAAAAAGGAAAGACTGATGGGAGATGCCCTGCCTCACGTGATAGGCAACGGTAGTTCTTTGCGCCTCACGCGGCCGCCCGCCTGCCCGCGCTATGCCAGCTATGCTGCGTCGTTCCGTTTGGTTGCCGGGCCGTCCGGGTATTCGGGTTGCGGCGACGAGTCCCCGTCCGGGCGTTGCGCGCAGCGCTGCCTGCAACCCTAAACGAGCAGCGGGCTGATCGTGCCGGCAAAGTGTTCGGACGGGAGAGACGGAAAGAATCTTTATTTATTGAGCTCTGGTATCCGTCGAAGTGCGCCGCAGTCGAAGTGTCGTGTTCCGCCGCAGTGCAAAAGCGGAGATGTCAGAGTACGACATCCGTGCCTCACATTTTATTTCACAAACACACCTCACTTCCTTGGTTCTGGTCATTTTATATTTTCACCTCCCAGGCGTAATTTAGCGTTCGTTACCCATATACCTATCGCACGAATTGAGCATGTACTCGGACAACCAGCCCGCGCAGCTGCGACGCGAGGCGGAAAATGATTTGTTCTTCCCGCGCCCGCACCTAACGTCAGTGGTTCTGCACCTTTTTCTTTTCTAATGCACTGAAGGAGACAGCAACGCAAAACAGACATCGTCACGACAATTGTGGCATGTGCAACGTGCCACCATGCCGGAGCACCGATAAGGCGAATGTATGCAAATGCGCACGCCAGCGAAACCAAAGCTTCTCGCACAACCTCTCAGCTGATGGGACACTCGTTACAGCGCTATGATGTAAAGGAAAGGTAGCGCGATAACTCCCCGCAAAATTGGAAACGCAATCGTCAAAGCACACCTGGCAAACACCACGCACCCGTAGGCCGCTCCGTGCTTGTGAATGTGAGCGGCGCGTTCGAGCAAAGCCGGTCGTGGTTCCAGCGGTAAGCGTCAAATTCGGCTCGCAGCTCGTGAAGGTGCTCCGTGAGCATGGGATCTACGTATCGTGTCGCTTTGAACAGCGACAGTAATTCCACGATACGAGGGTGGGAGCGCAACGCTGGCGGAAAATCGCGTACGGCGCCTTCGGCAACGCCACTCGCCTCCTCCACCACCGGCAGCCAGCCGGAGCCACTAAATGCTACCGCGGGCCTGAGAGTGGTGCTTTTTCCATAATGCATTGCGCGGGAGGAGCCCGAGGAGAGGAGAATGCGGCGTCAGAGGAGGTTGGCTTGCCAAAGCTGTGCCGCCTGACGTCATGCTCCCTCCTAACATAATGCGCGGCTGGGAAGCTAGCGCTAGGTTGAGGCGTCGGATATCGTTGTGCACGTGCGTTTGGTTTGAGTGGCGCGTATGGTTGCGCGCCCTTGAATAAGGGCCCGCAACAGTGCAGGTGCGTGGGAGCGCGGTCGGAGCGAGCGCGCCCTCCTCCCCCGGATGCGAGGTTTCTTCGATTGCAAGCATGCGCTCATCGGGCAGACCGGGTTGAGTTGTGGCTCGTCTCTGACGGGGTGCCGCGGGCACATAGCGACCAACGGCCTCAATGTATCCTCTTTGTAACCAACTGTAAAATGTGTAAATACAAGTTTTCGTTTCGTCTCAACGGGTCGTCGCCTTCATCACAGCCGCAGCGCTGCACTAAACGCAGCGCAGGGCTGGCAGGAACTCCAAGGGTCACCAACGCCCGCCTAGCAAGGAGGCGAATTGGAGAAGAACGAGACATTACTCTCGCCTTCAAAATTTTGTGTCAGTGCCCCTTTAACTGGATACCTGCAGGTAACGAAAACCTAGATGTGGCGAAAAATTGCCAATTTTTGTCAACTCCATTATATCTAGGCGTACCTGGTGTATATATATATATATAAATAGCGAATCAGAATGGGAAATGAGGGGCTCGTTGAAAATAAGACAGAAATAATAGTTGGCAGTCCAGAAAACCTCGGAAAGCAAAGGGGAAGATGTGGTAGGTCATTGAAACAGATTAAGAATTCGGAAAGAAAGAAAGAATGTGGAAAAAATGCCCGCCAGGTGGGATCCGAACCCACGACCTCCAGTATACCGGTCTAGTGCGATAACCACTACGCTACCGGCGGGGCGATTTTCCCCTTTTTCGTTTTCGTTTCCTGTGCTTGGGGGTGGTAGCCAGCGCCACTCAGACTACTCGGGGTGAAGGGGACCTTCTTTTTAACCCCAAGGCCGTGACTCGAGTGTCTACGACATGTGGCAGGTTATCGCACCAGACCGGTATTCTGGAGGTCGTGGGTTCGGATCCCACCTCGCGGGCATTTTTTCTCCACTTTCTTTCTTTCTTTCCAAATTCTTTATCTCTTTTGCTGACTGTACTGGCGTCCCACAACGAGTAATTCTTCAAAAGAACCACTGCATAA
Source organism: Haemaphysalis longicornis (assembly GCF_048455015.1). Taxonomy (NCBI): domain Eukaryota; kingdom Metazoa; phylum Arthropoda; class Arachnida; order Ixodida; family Ixodidae; genus Haemaphysalis; species Haemaphysalis longicornis. Next base: position 121,819,417 of record NW_027526361.1, on the reverse strand, counting down.
AAGCCAGGTTATGATTAGCGCCTGATTACACGCCCGTGAAGTAGCTTTAGAGCGCCGTATTACGCGCCCTAACTTGCAGGGTTAATATTCACATCGTGCTTAAAATAATAAAGGGTCCTAACAAGCGTGGAGAATATAGGATACCGGATTTCACAAACCGCTTCAAACTCACTGTATCTGCTTACTCCTTATAAAAACGGCGATGTGCTTATGCCTTGCAATCATTCGGCTTCAAATTCAACGTTGCAAAGTTGAGACACAAATAGTTTCTATTCTTGTTGGTGTTGGCTACCTCTTGATTCGTCCCCTCTAGAATAAACCAACCAACGTTATGTTTCAATTGTTTTTTTTTATGTGGGTATTACGCCTTCGGCAAGTCTATGCATTTGTGTGTTTGCCATGAGCCTAACAAGCAGCTCCCGTTAGAAACTAGTCATACTTTCAATTTGAGAGTCATTACGGATTACTTCAGAAGGACGTTACTGCCCACGTTCCTGACACAGCTGCGCAATCCGTGCGAACAACATTTAATGTGGGCTTGCTCAAGCACAGTCTCCGTTGAAGCTTCGTTAACACACCTGAAATTTGGGTGCAACGGATACATTATGTAAAATGGATATACGGTTATGTTGCTATGCTCCCACAAAAGCTAACTTTCTCTGTAAATTGTTTTTTTGTACACTTCGATGCTCATACGAGTGTTTCGATCACGTCGTTACGTTCCCAACGCAAAGTGCCGGTTTATTTATAAATAGAATCCGGCGTTAAGTTGCAGGAGAACGCAAAAGCGGCGATATTTCCACGTCAATATACACATTACCGCTGTGGCTACTGCCGTATACATTCTCTGATAGCGGCATGTGCGCAACCCCCAGGCACAGCCCTTGTTGCATGCTACGGTGTTATTTGGTTTTTTGCAGTTATAACGGTAGTGTATTCGTATCTGCGTTTAGTTTATTTATTGTTATACAGAACAGTACACCACCACTAAAATAAAGAAAACGAACAACCTACACACGTCTCCCCCGTTTTTGGTGAAACAGAGCGCTGTGCTCGTAAATACGACGGTGTGTTTTACCTCGTCCTTACGATATTTAAAAGCAGAGTGCAAAGACACCGCTGTGATAGCTACCAAGTTTCAGCTGTATTTTATACACTGCTTGTTGGAACACAACCGTCGATGTAGTTAATACCGAAGCAATGATATCATGCATAAGTAGCGAAAAAGCGTGGGTTTAATCATGCCATATCTACAAACTTACATTGTTTGCGCCCCAAATATTTTATAGGTTTAGGGTAGTCTTAATTTTACCTCATGCGGCGCATATGCCTACGCTTCGGACCTCAAGCTCCATAGAAAATGTGGTTTTACGACATTTGTTTGGGTACGCTGCGTGGCAAAGCTTGTGGACTTACTCTTTGCTATCGGCGCATGTTATATTGTAGGTTTGCTTGAAGCATTTCAGTTTAATTACGTTGAAATATATAAAGCCAACGCATGCTGATGCCATTCTGCTGGGACTTTGATCATTCAACAGGCAGTGAAAAAAGACATTGTCGTCTTCACAGTTTGCTCTGTACGTGCAATAAAAGTAAACACAGTTCGTTGACATAGAACAGTCAAGAGCAAAATACCACAAAACAATCCATACTAGGTAGCCAATGATTTCTAGCGATGAGGCATGCGCTTTCAGCACCGTAAATACAGGGTGGTCAAAGTTAAGTCGACAGGTTTTCAAAAAAATAGGCCCTTAGATTTACGCGAAGACCACCTCTACAGTAAAGTATGCGCCCAGGGGGACACACAAATAGGATGTAATTTTTAATTTGGAGACGTAATTAAGTAAAATTTCTTAATTAACTTTTTAGTGGCTACAGTAACCAGGCATGTTTGTATTGGAAAGTTAGGCGCAATCATGTCTCTCCGCAGTTTCAGTTGGCAGAATTCCTCTGGCGCATCCGTAGTCCGAGATATCAAACGCCGCAGTTTAATTGCAGTTAGCTGGATTACGCATGCAAGACAGTCTGTACCGGCTCAAAGTTCGTCCCTTCTGTGACGTGCCTGCTGTGTACTGTGTTTAGTTCGACAAAAGGGGTGAAGTCATAGCCAAAAGTGATAACTGGCAACCATTCATTCTTTGCTGGCGTTATCGCAATCTGCAATACTCGGAACTGCTATCGAAAACCAGAACAAAAGGGAGGAGCTATGCGCCGGTCTTGACTTCTAGCATGCGTAATCATGCGAGTGGCAATTAAACTTCGCAGTTCAATATCTCGGAGTACGGTTGCGCTAGAATAATTCTGCCAATTTAAACTGCGTAGAAACACGATTCCGTACAACTTTCTAATACAAATATCCCTGGTTACTGTAGCCACTAAAAAGTTAAGTATTAATTTTAGTTAATTAAGCCTTTGAAATTAATAATTACCTCCTATTTATGTGTCCCCCTGGGCGCATAACGTCACTGTAGAGGTGGTCTTCGCGTAAATCTAAGCGCCTATTTAAAAAAAAAACCTGTTGACTTAACATTGATCACCCTGTATGTGAAGCTCAACGTGACTCCGATAAAGGGTATCTCGGCATCGATCGCTTTCCTTAGAGATCGATTCCCCTGTCCTTTTAAACAAACTTCTTTGCCTCTAGTTTTCAAGGGGGTTTATTGCTACAAGGTAAAAAATGTTCTCAGTCAACAGAACCGTGCACATTACCGCGAAGGAACGATCAACTTAGCTCTCCTATTTCAGACGGCAGCACTACACAGGAAATACGGCCTAAAGTGTTTGTCTTAGGTAAAAAGTAAATACTTTGGTACTACTGGATTTCGCTCAGCTAGAAGCGTTGCTTAGTTTACTTATAACATAGAGACAGCCCACATATTACCATTTTACGTTGTTTAGTTTACTTATAACATACAGACAACCCACATATTACCACATTTCCGTTGTATTTTTCTGCTATTCTCGTATAAAATAGCTCCTCTTAAAGTGACCAAAGCAAGCCAACCTCTCCCTGCCCCGCCCCCCACAAACACCTCCCATGCGAAGCTGCTCCTGAAGCAATCATCCCTACACTACACTCGGAATTGCACAGAGTGCCGATAATATTGCGCTGGTTCCGGAGGCTAAATACACTGGCAAGTAAGGATGATAATTCTCCCGTTTAACTTCACTTGCGCGGAAACTCAAACCAGTTCACCGAAATTTAGACTGACACAAAGCCTGCAGTTAGTAAAGAGCCTTTAGAGAAGCTGTGCTTCTTGAAATGTCTACTTCGACAAATTGCAACAAGTAAAAAAGGGGTAAGCGGAAGGTAAAAATTAGAAGCCAGTTTGGCAGGCTTCCCCAATCCCGTTGAACTGGCCGCACGTTAAAGCTCAGAGGTTACGAAACCAAAAAACGTTTTGGCGGAATGTCCGCTTGGCCACGTTTAGAATTCTCCGCGGTAATTTCAATACTGCTGCATGTAGAGGTATATTTGTGTTTATGGTTCTGGGGGTGAGTGGGTGAGCAGTATACCTAATGACAATTACGTCCGCCCGGACTAAAATATAGGTGTCAAAGAAACAAAATAACCCAATATTCACGGCCTTACGATACAGATATCTATATTTCTATATCATTATTGTTCTACGTGTGATGTCACCTTCTCTGTGACCTAAATTTCCCGCCATGGACACTACGTTTACAGTATACCTATCTGCCCAAACTTTCCTCTTGCTTTCCTTCCCACCAATTTACGTGTAAAGGGCAACCTGTCCTCTGAGTGTATTATCACTTTACGCGCTCTGTTGCTGCAACTTGTGAAAAGGACGTGGAACAGCTTTAAGAACAATGTATTACCAAAATCTCTGTTATTTCTGTCATTTTACACACTTTAAGGTTCAAGTGGGTAAGTTTTCGATACCTGTGTCACCCTTTGCCGTGGTAGTTTCTCAAATGACAAGCTGTGCCAATTTTATTGTCTTGCCCTACAAGTGACAACATTTTTGCCCATCTGTGTGCCTGTATGGAGTGACTGCCAAATAGTACAAATTTAAATAGGCGACAACGGCGGAAAATCTAGTAACCAAATACAGAAACCTCTAAATTGCTTTCGTCTTTTTTTCACTCTCACTGTCGCGTATTCAACTACGCTTTGCGGACATCTTACGATCGCACTAAAAAGGCTCAGTCAATAAGGACTTGTGCAAGAATTTAGACTAGATTGTTGAAAGCACCAAAATATATTATTAATGCAAGAGTGGCTTTTCTTTCCACAGAATTCTGCGTGCGTCTTCTAGCGTACATGGGCCATACGTGCGTGTTGTCGATCCCGTACTTCGTCGATCGTGGTTCGATAAAATCGACGGCATGATCGTGCTCCCGGCAGCACTTGTCGGTTCCCCGAAAACTTCCAAGCTCTTCTTGGGGACTTGATATATTGCCTTTTCCGCACCATTTCGTTCCTGCAGTGAATACAGTGCAGTTTTTCCTCAGACATAAAACACAGCATTATCGCACGGCCTCACTCCAAAGGGGAAGCAACTTAAGCAGGCACCGTAAAAAAAAAAAATAAGGAAGGCTTTTGCATCCTTAAAGCTCCGGCAAGGATGAAACTCTGACGACCGCCTTTTATAAAGAAATATCAGTTATACCTGCAGTGAGCAAAATATTACAGCAACCTCCCAACTGAATTGGGTGACTTATCCGGATCCCTTTTTCGGTGTAATTAAGAAACAGAAAGATTAAAGATTAGGACGCACATGCTGGCGGTACAAAATATTCGCTACATTAAATGCCCAAAAATCGACATTTTCGAACAATGAATAGTGTTTGAAGACTATCAAGTGGCACTGTTATGTAAATCTACTATCCGTGTTGTATTAAAGAATTTATTAAGTGATGCCCCAGACAAAAGAAGCATGTTCGGAGGCAGTATGCAGAGTTGAAAAGCTTGAGAGGGAAGGTTTGGAAATGACCTTCGTTCGAACGTCGTTAGATGCGGACTTATAACAAGAGAGAATTTTCTGTACTAGTGCGTAGAGCTAGTAAAAACAGACAAAGGCTCAATATAGTTCAGAAAAATTGTCCTCAGCGCACCACGAGGCGCTTATAGCTAATATTCTCGTTCCAGGTTGTGGCCAATCAAGGTGTCGCCTGCATTCTAATTGGACCCCTCGCCAAACTTGCCTTACTATCTATTTGCGCATCTCCAGCTTTTTTTCTTTCTTTATTACACTTGTTTAGGCCTTTGTTTCTGGTTAGACCAACTCTACGAGAATCGCCAAAGCACAGCGGCACGATTTCCTGCGAAATTTTTACTAACATTTTCGCGAGTTAGTTTTGTGGAAACAAAATATTTTCTTACGAGCTTCACGTATCCAACACCCTTGCTTTTTTGCGTACCGCCGCATATTTCGCTTCTTTTTTATTTAGCCGTTGCTTAGTGTTGTGTAACAGTAAGACTAAAATTTCTTAATATTTTTCTGAATCCTTGGTTCAAGTTTTACTTTTTTCGTTTTAAGGCTCTGAGCTTACGTCTGTCCCCGTATTTGACTCGTTTTCCTTAAGACGTGGTTTAAGGTTTCCTTTTTCCATTTCAAGGCTGTGAGCTTGCCGTGTGTCACTGCATTTGCAGTCGATTGTTGATTGACCAAATCATTGACGGACGTTCACAATATCTCCAATTTTAACGAAATATTGCTTTCAGGAAAGTATACCCCAAGATCAGTTCTTTAGCCCCACTTTAGCCATTACAACATTTAAAAAATCAGGCTATTCGCAAATTAAATTTTAGTTATTCCGCACCCAAGCTTCTTCACTGCTTCAGCAGTTGATTATATTATCAATAAATGAATTATTTCCATATAACCTGACAATCTTGTCTGTGTTATTACATAATATCGTACCATTTAATGTTTTCCCTCCGTCAAGTTATGTAAACTTAACTTTCCCTGCGCTTGCCTCTAATCATAATTTGCCCTTACCTATCGCACACTCTAGTTATTGAAAGCAAACTACCTACCTTGCAGCTCTCGGGATTTGAAATTCTCTGCCAACTGACGTTAAACTCTCTTCGTCGTTGCATGTATTTACAACACGTCTTAAATTTTTTGTACAACCTTAACCCCATTTGCACATTTTAAAGTCAATATTCCACTGCCTGTTTCGGTTACCCTTCACTATGGGTTAATTTTGTTGATTTATTTGATCATTTGATAATTTTTTGATGTATTTGACCCTTATTTCATGTATCATTGTGTATGCGCTCACTCACAGGAGGTCCCCTTTCACCCCTTGGCTCTGGGACCTCCCCCCGTATAGTCACTCCTGTATACATTATCAATTAGGAAATAAACACTTTTTCTGATCCTGATTGTGATTTTCACTTGCATTAAATACTATTTTAGGCTGCAATGGGTCTTCAGAAAAGTAGTAATCCTCGAAAGTTTTCCCGGTTTTCGAACCAATGTATTCGGCTTACCTGGAAATAATAAAAGGCTGTCCGTGTGCAGCAGTGCCTTTACGTTAAAGAGTTTGCTCTGAAGTATAGCAGCACAATACGAAAAGAGCTTCAGCCGTTGGCGCATGGAGGAACTTTTCCTGTGCTTCAGGGGATCTTGCTGACGAAGGCTTTTATCCGAGTTAGTAACGTTTTTCGAGGCAGTGACGATGGCGTCCACTTCTTCGCGTGTCCTGTCGACCCACCTCTCGTCACCCGCAGACAGCATGATGAACCTGAAAGACGGTATTTTCGTTGTGCTGGCTTTAAAGATAGAGTGAACTCACAGCGGCCAAAGCTTATTTTCATACGGTCACAGGACAACCAATGAGGAAGCGCACTATGGCTATCACAACAACAGCAATGACAAAAGCAGTGGTAATTATGGAGACAGTGGCGGGGCTGATGGCGGTGACTAGAAAGATGATATTTATTATGGTTATTCCAGGTGCACAATGGTTTTTGTGAACGCTCGATATTATTATGGGCCGGCTAAACTGCGTGGACGCCTGCCAACATTCGTTTGTTATGGCGCGCCGGTAGGCCAGCGTGGCAGGTGCTTGTAGGTTTTGCCTAGGGTTGAGAATTGAAAGCGTAGGCTAAAATATTTCTACGACATAGCACTGCAGAACCAGCCCCCCGTGTCCGTGTCCATTCCATATGGATACGGAAACGTTAGGAAGCTTTTCAAGCGGTTCACGAGCCAAATCGATGTCAACGCAGTAGGTCACTTACCAAATACTGGGCTTTGGAAAACACAGTTAGTCCCCCCCTCGTACAATTCTGTGCTAATTGAGACGTTCAGGGTGAGCGGACAGCATCCCCAGTACTAGAAGAACTGCCCCAACTCTGGGCTGTGCTTCTGCTAAAGATTTCTTAATATTAAGAGTAATAGTGTTCCCAAATCGCTATTACATAAATACCTTGAACCTTAATATAGCTACAAAAATAAGACCACCTTTTTTGTCTCGTTAGAAGAAAATAGGCCGAGAAAGGACTCAATGGAGCTTTTTCTCAGCAGTAGCGGTATGCGCATGCGCGTGCTACCAACCCACCTATTCGGCAGGTGCCTCGACAATACAAACAAACAGGCGCACTCTCTGCTGGCTTCTAGGATAGCAGGTACTGCTTTCTAGTGCCGAACCATTTTATCCCTGATTTTTCAATCCCTTCTTCAGAGCGGTGGGAGACCGTAATGCTCGGTTGAGACGAGGAAATTCAACTCTGGGCCATCCAAATGGCGGAAGGGGCTGCCAGGGCCCAAGGACTCCTGGCCATCGTGTGAGGGGGGAGGGGGGCTACAGAAGAGGCATCCGCCTACTTTTTCTGCAATCCCCACCTGAGACAAAGTAAGGGTGTTTGCTCCCACACTCAACAGGGCGTGATGAGTTCTTTCTCTCACTCTGTCTCGCTCTCTCTCTCACGCACCCGCACACGCACACGCACGCACAGACATATGCACACCCACACATTCGCACAGGCACATGCACGCAAGCACACACACTCGCACACTGACACACCGCACCGCGATGGGTCAGTGATGATGGCTCAGTAAGTGATGGCTCAGTGATGGCTCAGTAGGGCGTTGTGATTTTGAGCCCAAGGACGCAGGTTGGATTTCCGGCCGCGCCGGCTGCTTTTCTGATGGAGCCGAAAAGCGAAAACGCCAGTGTGTTCGAGATTTCACCGGCCGTCAAAGATCACCAGGTGGACAAAATTAATCCGGAGCCCCCCAGTACGGCGGGCCTCATCTGTGTAGCGTCCGCGCGTTAAACCTCATAATTGATGGACGCACACACGCACGCACGCACACACACACACACACACACACACACACACGCACGCACGAACACACACAGACACACACACACACACACGCACGCACGCACGCACGCACACACACACACACGCACGCACGCACGCGCTGATGCGCACACCCACTCACGCGCTGATGCGGTACATCTGTTTGTCCGTGAGGCTGTGCACTTGCAGTTACCATATAAGCTCCTTCTCAGAGACTTCAATAATGTTAGGTTTTATCCACCGGTTTTACACGTTGCCTATAAGGTGCTTAGTTTTGGTTGATAAGAAATCTTTTGTGACCCCTTGTAATTACACCGCCGCACTGTCCAACACAGAAACATTTTTGATTTCTGCCATCATCTTGTCACTAGCCAAAGCAGGCGTTATTTGTTCAGTTTGTTCAACTAAACTCCATTGCATCAGACATATTAGAGCTAAAACAAGGTGTGCCAGAAGGCTCCAAGTTAGGCTCGTTACTGTTTATAGTTTATGTAAATGACATCATAAATATAGAAGGTCCGCAAGAACTTGTAATGTATGCGGATGACACTAACGTTTTCTTCACATCTGATAATATAATTAAACTTCACTCAATGGTAAATGCTTACTTGGAACAATTATCAAATTGGTTATTAGATAATAAATTGCAACTTTACGCTACAAAGACAACTTACATGATATTTAGGCCCTACAATAAAAATATCGAGAAAAAAATCCCCGTTATATTCAATGGAACCAAGTTAAACCGAGGGACAGAACAGAAGTTCTTAGGTGTTTGGTTTCAAGAACAACTTTCGTGGAATACGCATATTGCTCACCTGTCCTCCGAACTCTCTAAAGGTATAGGTCTCATACATAGAATCGGCCATTCGATACCAGTATGGTTGAAACAAAACTTATACAATGCTCTCATTTATTCGAAACTATGCTACGGGTTTTCGGTGTGGGGGACCACAACTAAAACTAATTATAACAGGCTCATTGTATTGCAAAAAAAGAATTTTGCGCCTATATTTACATTATCGTGGCTGTTACGCAGATTTAAGGACAAGTCCTTTATTTACTGAATATTCAATGCTTCGAGCTGACCAAATCTATTACATGAAGGTTCTGCACACCATTTATAAGCAAAAGACCCACAATCAATTTAACAATAAATCTTCTGGCTACCATCTTAGGCATACAATACGGCACACTCCAAAGTTAAGAACGAACTATGGTGAGCAATCTTTCCTGTACAGTCAACTGAAATATTAAATAAATTAGGAGAAAAATTAAACTTCGATGCCAGTGAACTTACGTTTCAAAATAGGTCAAAGAAGTGTTACATAAGCAAAACGCTCGCAATACTGATGTATAATTAAGGGTTTGAACTATATGTCTACATGTTCCCCTAAAGGTAGAAATTAAAAACAATTACAAACAAAAATATATTAATACGTAATAGTGACATAGTAGTGTAACTGATGAAAGTTGATGCGTACGAATTACTCCGTTTATGTGTACATTGTGATCCCTTTGTGAATTTGAGACCTATGCTTTGTATAATACATAAGAAGTGTAGTAATGACTTTGCTTTGTGCTATTTCTCTATTTCGATTGTGCTATCATGCTTAAATTTGTGAACAGACGTGTTGTTATGTACACTGTAAGTCGGGTGGCTGAGGCCTCTGTCGGGCCACGTTCACCTTTAGTCTCAGCCTCCCCTTGGTTTTTGCCCAGAAATAAAATAAAATCAAATCAAATACTAATTCTGATGGGCAGGGCCCGCACGCACGCACGCACGCGCACACGCGCACATGGACACACGCACACACGCACACACGCACGCACGTACACATGAACACACGCACACACACACACACGCACACACATACACACACATACACACACACACACACACACACACACACACACACACACACACACACACCGAGCGCTTGGGAAAACGCGTTTGATGCTGTCCTTGCTGGAAACATGTCTCCCATAATGGATATAACAAATGGAAACTAGAAAGAGGCACTTCGCGCATTGCAGGTTCAAAATGTGCGCCTGTTTCCGTGGCATTCGTGTGAAGATAAGGCTGAGAAGTGGGTGGGAAGAGAGGAGAAAGTTTTGTGTACGGGTGTTTTGACTGCAAGATCTTCGGGGGACGTGGGTGTAAACCGTTTGTAGTTCCCCATGGCCGCGGCTCGGCACGACAGGTAATGTACACAAGTTCATTCCTGTTAATCTTTCTCATTTTTTCATTTTCAACAGATTCTCTGAGTTACAAGTTTACAACATCGCATGGTGTAGCCCTGCACTTCAATTCGCTGCATTTTGCAGATGTGAGAGGGAGCCTTAGCAACGATGGCATCGTTGATTAGGGCAGGCAGAATTTTTGAGGCAAAATGTCCGCGTTTTAGGCGCCTATAATAGCAGGCGGAACAATGTTTTATGTCCCAACGTCACAATTTAGGCACGGTACATTTTCATATGTATCGTGCCTATTATTTCGAACCAAGACTTGCGCGTACTGTATCTACAACACGGAAACCGAAAATGTTACTGCTTATGACGGCACAAAGGCGTCAACAGTTAAACTTAGCCATTCAATTGTCGCATAAAATTGATAAAATAATGACGATTCATTGACCTAATTAAACACGTGCAGTGCTCGCATTCATCGTCAATGGCCAGGGTCGCTTGCTCTAGCATTGCATATGTGAAAAAAAACATGAAAAAGAACACGTGAAAGCCGGCAATACCAATTAATCAAAGCGCTACCTCGCATTTACTCTGACGCGAATAAATTACGACACGACAAGGACAAACACAAATAATAAACGCACGAAAGATGACCATTTATTATAATTAACGTCTTTACACGAAAACAGTTATGTAATACTCAGGCAATTTTCTCAAACGCATTACCTGACTTGTACAAGCAAAACATCCCAACCCTACCAAACACACTTCTACACATCAGAAGCGCATTTTTCAAAAAGCATTGTATGAACAATTGTGTTTTAGAGCCCGTCGTACGTATGAATTCTACGATCTAAGGAAATGCAGCTCCGCATTTACGCTTCCCCATTGGCTCTTCAACATCCGTTAACAAACTCATGTTCAATATTCAACCGCGGCATTGAAAATTAAGTTAAATTGCACTATGCTTCTAGAAACAAGAGTGCGACTGCACATGTTTGAAGAAATCTGTTTAAACAGTATCCGGGCCATACTATGAGACTCATTGAGGAAATTCTGGAAGCTGTAGCAAACTACACCATCTCCAGGTGTCTATTAAAAACTGTGGCTCTTGTCGCTGCGAATAATCGTCCATTTCACTGCTGCTTCGTGTTGTTTTGCTAAAGTTGGTTGAATTAGGGGACTATGTTGAACAAGAGGAGGAAGCTAAAGCCCGTGAAGTTCAGAACAGCCAATGTTGTCCAGTGACATTAATAGCTGCTCTCGAAAAGGACACTTGCGGATCAATAGTGTTGAAGTAGGTGCCGACTACTGAAAATAGGCATTTATAGGCATTTATAAGCGCTTACGCACAAAACCCCAAAGAAGGCATTTATAGGACCTGTCAAAACACATTGTTTGTGTGTCCTAAATGGTTTTCCTTACTGTATTTTGAGATGCACTTGCCCATTTCTAACCCCTTTGGGTGTGTGTAAGCTCACACTATATACCGCCGACCATGTGTCCTACTGTCAAACATCATTTAGCTTCATGGATCAACGACACATTCTTGCGCATGTTCATTCACCTGAGCTGAGGCGTACTCTTTGGCTGCGCACAAAAACATTCTGCACTTAGAAGTCGACGAAATGCAGCGGACAGTTTGCATGTCCTTATGACTCAAACACAGCCGGAAAGGCACAGTACAAATAGCCCTTATTCTCTTGCCACCTTATCCAAACCGCTCGTTGAAGCCTTTTAAGTATAAAAACAGAGAAAAATACAGAATATCGGAATAAAAGTCCCGCTTACCCACTGTAAAGAAGACCGAAGAACTGAGCGTGGCGTTTCATACCAGAAAGCTCTTCGTGGTCTTTTGAAAATTGCTAAAATTTCCTAATGCAACAAGAAATTTCCTGCTGGTTGAATTATGCGCGCATCCGTTTTTGTGACGCTCGACAACAACAATTATGCCATATGTCTTTCTTCGAATTTAAGCGTAGTATTCTCGCACCTGTTCGCACGATCGCCCTACGTGCACCTCGAGAGAACCGTGTAGTATATATATTCGAACTACATCCTGACAAAGCCAAGAGCTTCCTTTGTTTAACGCTGGTATTGATGCACAGACTGCGCGCTTTGTTCGTCATGGGCTTAACATCTGAAATAATTATTTCTCAAAATTCCACTTCAGCCACTGCTTTAGGGAGCTACAAGTCGTTGAATCCAGTAACTGGTTGTAGGAATGCGCGCCTCGAATGTGCGGTACACCTTCGGCGCATATGGTCAACAGAACCGTATCCTAACGCAGACAATGTTGAAGTAACGTTATAACTCATTAGCATTTTTTTATTGAAGAAGATTTCCAGGCACCTTTTGTCTGATCTCTTCGAAAAATTGCCTCCGCGGAGTGAAATTTCAAAAAAAAAGGTAATGACGATGGGCAAGCCACAGGCGAAATGAAAGTTGACAGTCAGTATCTTTTCCCCAAAACCAGCTATACCACTGCAATAAAATCCTTAAGGACGGCCTATGCACCTCGTTAAACAACGCTTCATTTACGGGGAGCTGACCAGCTGTTATACAATGCCATCATTTGCAAAGCCTTTTTGCCAAAAAGAAATTTGGTTCCGTAATTAGCCATAAACGCGATACTCGTTCCAAAGAATTAAGAATATTGTTCATGTAGAGCACGATATATTATTAGGTAATAAACTATCATGTGATATTTGGGATGTTATGGACATTTTTTGTAATCACAAAAAAACGGCGTACGACGCATTTCCGGCGGCTCTTTTGCCCGTATTCAATTCTTTCCTTAGGTTCTCATTACGAGGTGTCTAATTGAATTTGACGTGCACGCGCGTAATCGACAATACAAAAACAAGCCCATTCCACGGGTATATCACGGGTTTAGAATAGGTCACTGCTGAATTAGCAGAAGTAATAGAATGGAAACAAGAAGTTAGATGTTTAAGGACGATAGTCTTCCTTTGGTTACTACCACAGGGAAAGATTTTTTCTGTCTCAATGTCTGTTTCCCTGTCTGTCTCTCGGTCCCTCTATTCAGCCACCTTGCCGAATAACGTTAATGCAGAAGTTGAACGAGACGTTTATATAGGCACAGCCAAGTCTAACCATGAGAGTCCAGTTGCAGTTTCATACTTCTTAACATAGTTTAGCCAAAACAAAACATTACCCGTTACCGCGGCGAATCATCAACGCAGACGTGATATTAAAACGAAGTTTCATTGTCGTCACTGACGCCCTTCTACGCCATTACGCGCGCTAGGGAAGCTAACTTTCTGTGATGATGATGATGAATGATCATTGGTGAAGTGAGAGAAAAAACGCTTATTTTGGCCGGAATTTAACCTGGGTGCCTCGCGCTTTGAAGCTGGCGTCTATCCGATTGCTCTCTTTCGGCATTGTCGAAACGAACGCGAAGCCACAGGTACCGATTACCGCCTTAAACCCGAAACCCAAACGTTACGCCTATGGAGTGCATATCCGAGAGTTGCGATGAATATTCTAGAAAAGTGGTGCTTACATCCAGTCGAGTACATACTCGCACTGTGGGATTGCTCAATTAAAGAATCCATCACGAGGAAGCTTCGCGTTCAACCATCGTCGTCGTTAGACAGATAAATGCACGATTTTCTTGCAGTGTTTCTTTCTTAACAACACGTGGATGCTGGATTTTTTTTGCGATAGCAAATGGCAAATTACAGCCACTACTACTAGTCACTACTAAGTGATTCAGTTGGGAAAAGGGAAAGGAAGTGCACTGGGGATATTGAACCCCTCGGGGGCTCACCTGCATCACACAAATATTGAAGAAAAAAAATTGACTTAGAAACACACGCCATCTGGCCGTGGCCCTGAGAGTGCGTGATTCTGTCTTTCTCAAAGTCAGTGCCATGTGGCGCCACGGGTGTAAACGAATTATGTGTTTCAGTTTGTGTTTCTTGTCTCCATTACGCAGCGTTGAATTTCATTGTGGGCTGTGTGCACGTAGCTGTGAAACGGACGGCACCAGATGGGCGATGCTCAATCCTTCAGGTATCATAGCAGTCGTGGTGAAGTGCAAGTCCAGACGCGAAGACATACCCACAAAACGCAAGGAAAACACCGAGGACGGCATTGCGCCGGAGAATTGCAGCCGTGCCGACGCCCGTCATCTCATGCATTCACAGGAAACGTCCAAGCATCGTGCAGAGTGGCAAGCGAAAGCGCGTGAGGCTAAGCGCACCCGGAGGCAGCACGCATACGCCTGGCACGCGACGCGCGAATTGTCTGTTTTTCGAACCTTCGGCGACAACGCGGTAGGAACGAAATATTCTTAAGTAATCCTGTACTGCAGTTATCATGCCAGGGCGGCCATAGTAGGGGAAAAGCATCGCGGGGCGGGGCTGGAGGGGGGATGGTGGCGAGACGAAAACTGATGAAGCAGGGGCGGCAGAAGCCTATGGTTTTTCGACAACCTTTGGAGTGAAGCAAGAAGATACGCGGCCAGTTTTTGTGAAAGGCACTTACTACTCCGTTTGATATCATCACAGCATCTCTCCCTTCATCCGTGGCGTTAAATTATAAAGTGCCTGCCTTCAAATTAGTTCAACAATGTGCCCATTTTACATGCCCTAATTTAAAGAAAAGTACCAAGTACACTACAATGGAATTGATTCATATCCCCTTACTGTCTTCTTAGCTAATCTTTGATCCATATTATGCGTCTTGTCGAATCACATTCTTTTATTTCGCGGTTCCTTGAAAACGCTGGCAGCAAGGTTTTTCTTCTTACTTCAATATGTGGGAGCTAAAATGTAGCTCACGATCACTGAGCTTTCACTATGGCTGAAGGCCGAATGACGTATCAAGAATTCTTCCGAGAGCGTTAAAATGAGGGGGACAAAGAAAGAGAGGGAAACACAGGCGAGATCCCCGTCATTTTAGCGCGGTTAGAAGAATGCAACTGTACCAACTAGCTCCACTTTCTTTACTGCTACAGTATCAAGAATTCTTTGATATGCACCAATACCAAAACTCTTCCGCAGGGTCTGGAACATGCGAGCTCCCCTGCTTTGTTGCAAAAAAAGGTAAGTCTATTTTGCGCGGCATCCAGGAAACGAAAACCGTATTTGTGAACATTAAAACAATAATTATAAACAAAACTTGCGTTTCCAACTTCGGAAGCAAATGTGTTAAACTGAATAATGTTTTATTGGCATTTTGTCTATCCCTAGTTGAAGCACGGGCATGCAGATTAGTACTATTTCATCTTATGCCTTTAGAAGGTAGGCCAAAACAGTTTCACCTCTTTACTAATAGAGTTACACTAGCGCTGGAGACCAACCGCTGTGAGTTTTTTGATACAAGGGTCTATGAGGAATTTCTAAGTTCAAATATTGACTAACTCTGGGAGTAACTCCCAAGGAGGACGCTTGACACCTGTAAGTTCGCTTAATTAAACAAACAACTCTGGTAGCGGTAAGAAGAGGCAAGTTCGTGCCCGTTTAGGAATGAAGGCTGTTCAACGGCCTTAACCGAAACAGCCGGAATTTGTTACTGCATCTGACTTCCCTCTTACCGACTCCGCGGCAAAAACTATACAACCTTCTTTCCCCATCAATATCTCCCCTTGCATACTTCCAAACCAATCCACGAACGGGGTGCGATTAAATAGTGGCCTAGTATATGTTTTCACCAGACAGGCAGACTAAGAGCCTATTTAGACTGCGATATTTTCCGCGTTCTCGCATGATTTGCGACCCTTTAGCTGAAATCCCAAGTTTAAAAAAACCAACGCCTATGTTGTGCCCCCTTAATCTCCATGGCATCCAGCTAGCACCCCAGCCAAGCGCTGCGCGCTACACCTGTGCCGTCCAGCGCTATGTATAGCCCGCCAGCCCTACGCCTTGCGTGCGGGAAATAAGGCCGACGTGGTCGAACGAATTGAGGAAAAGGCGAGTGTGCAATTGCCAAGGCCACGCGAAACGAACCATAGTACAAGGCGGAGATGAAAGGAAAACGACCTTGCCATACATAGTGGAGACACCCTTTGAACGGTCCCGTGCAGTCCCTATTGGTCCAAATGCTCAACACATAGCTGTTTCCCTTTCCAACAAGACCCAGCAACGCGAAAGAGATAAGTTGATTCAAACATCGGGAGTAAACTGTGTTGCACAATAATTATAGCGCAGTGTTGCTACAGTGACTTGCTGCACTGGCCAGCGAGTGACCAGAAATGGCAGTTCCAACGGGTACCTGTCTCCACCCTCGCGGCAAACGCGTGTGAATTGAGGCATTCTAGCAAAGAAAGGGGTGGACTGACAATCGAGTTTGAAAGACAGTGATAATCAGAGAGCGGAGATATAGGGAAAGAGAGCGTCGTGAAAGAATAAAACTTGGTCGAGCGGGCTGGGCAAGCGGGTGTTCTGTCTTCGCCGTGGGGTTGAGTGGTATGTGCTTTTGTGTTCGTCGTTGGCTCGACGGGAACTTTAAATTTACGGTCCGCCTGCCACCTGAACTTCGACTTATTGCGGTTGGCGCGTTGGCGCACTGCTGCGGCGTGGGGCCGTCGCAGTTTAACCCCCGCTCGCGAATACCCGCCTGCTTTCTTACGTATGCTCAGCAAGTGGTCTGGCCCGCATGCGATTCTTTGCACATCAAGCAAATTCAAACGGGGGTTAAGAATGAGAAGGTCGGGACGAGGTTGCGAATCGGTGTAAAATATGGGAAAAAGCGTCGCCTTAACCGCGCTAGGGCCCGTCGTAAGAAGCGCACTGCGTGCACCCGAGCGCCATATCATCGGGTTTTAACAGTGGTTCTATGCTGAGCTTGCGGGAGCGCGGTGATCCGTCGTAAGAAACGGGTCGTCGTACCTGCGGGGACGTATCAGCGGGGTTCCACTGTATGTATGTATGTATGTATGTATGTATGTATGTATGTATGTATGTATGTATGTATGTATGTATGTATGTATGTATGTATATATATATATATATATATATATATATATATATATATATATATATATATATATATATATATATATATATATATATATATATATATATATATAGGACTGATGGCGACGGGCGCCTGCCTTCGCGAAGAGGGAGGAAATAGTGTGGGGACGGATTGAGTCAGGTGGCTGCATCGCTTGGAGGGACGAACTAGTGTGAGGGCCAATCCCCTCACAAGGGCGCATTTCTATGCATCACCTGTAAATCCCCATCATCACACAGTGGCCTCCGCCACTTCTTCATTTTGTAGATTATCATCATCATTGTGTGATCTGGTGTTCTTCGGCCCCGATCGCCTGAATAAAAGGCTTCCTCGAATCTTCGCCTTTCAAGTGGTGGAGCGTGCGACTGGATCCCTTGGGCTACCTCTCTGAGTGCACCCCTGGAGCTCCGTTCGGGACGTCGCCTACAGCAGAAGGCCATGCCAATGACAGCGGAACCATCCAACGCTGCGGGTTCGGCCGTTCCACTGTGCTTCGTGGCCATCCGCCAGCGCGACCCCCCCTTCTTTACCGGGCTTCGCGGCGAGGACGTCGAGGAATGGCTGGATGATTACAACCGAGTTAGCACGTTTAATCGCTGGGACGACATCGCCAAGCTGGCAAATGTGAATTTCTATCTGGATAAAGTGGCCAAAAAGTGGTTTTTTAACAACAAAGCCTCGATCACCGACTTTGCTGATTTCACCGCACAGCTGCGCCGCAGTTTCGGCACTCCCGCAGCTCGCTCCGACGGCGCAAAGAAGGCACTGGAGACCCGCGTCCAACAGGCTCAGGAAACGTACACCGCGTATATCCAGGATGTCATTGCCTTATGCCGCCGGGTTGACAACGACATGACGGAAGCGGATCAGGTGCGTCACATCATTAAGGGCATCGACCATTTCGCTTTCACGGCATTGGCGCTTCAAAACCCGTCCACCGTGGCTGATGTGACAACAATTTGCCGGAGGCTGGATGAGATGCAGTCTATCCGTCTCCAGCAGGAGACAGCTATACCGCAATACCTTGGAGAAGATAACCTGCGGACTCTTATACGCGCTATTATCCGGGAAGAGCTCCGCGATTATGGTGCTGCTTGTGCCCCTGGTGTCCATTCCGGTCCACCTGCGACCTGCCTCCGAGATATCGTTAGGGAAAAACTTGCGGCAATGCCTGTTCCCTCTTCTCCTCCTGCTCCTGCTCCAGTAATGATGCCATCGTACTCTGACGTAGCGGCTCGACCACCCCTGCCTCTGGCGCCGGTCATGTCTCCACATGCTGCTGGCTGCGTCGCAGCCGTTCCTCCGGTGCTGGGACCGCGCTCTCCCTACCCCATGTGGCGATCACCGCGCCAAGACGCACCTTTTGGTCGCCAGGTTTGCTATTACTGCGGCATCCGCGGCCATATCTCCCGCTTCTGCCGCAGGCGTCAACAAGACGAACGACGTGGATATGACACTTATGAGCGCGACAACACGCGTTTTAGTTATGGGTACCGCCAACGCGATTATTCGCCGCCAACACGTCGTCCGTCGTCTCCACCTGACTCGGCTGACCCTACGCGCAACTCTCGAAACCCGCGGCGCCGTTCCCCATCACCATTCCGCCGGGCAGTGTCACCCCTTCGCCCGGTATCGCATGATCCCAACCACCCGCCGGAAAACTAAGCCCTGCAGTTTTTCGGGGGAAAACTGCTTTACACGGAAAATTTGAAAATTCCCCGCAACGTCCATGGAACATGTTGTCAGTGGTTGTAGAAGGTATTAATGTCACTGCCCTCGTCGATACCGGAGCTGCTGTGTCAGTTATAAACGAAGATTTGTGTGCGCGTCTCCGAAAAGTTCGAACTCCGTACACCGGACCTTTATTGTGTGGGGCCAACGACGATATGATTCAGCCATCTGGGACCTGCACTGTGCGTGTTTTTATAGACGGTATTTGGCATCACATTCAGTGTGCAGTTATCTTTCCCTGCGCCCACGAACTTATTTTAGGATGGGACTTTCTCAGCTCAGCGGGTGCTGTAATATCGTGTCATCGACCGGAAATACATCTTTCAGAGACAGGGTATTCCAGCGTTGAGGAGATCACGCCGCATCGCCTTGTTGCTAGTGTTGCAATTGACATCGCCCCTGGTGAAGAGAAAATTTTTTCGGTTCGTTCCGACACCATCCGTGAAGGGGACGTCCTTACTAGTCCAAGCGCAAGGTTTCTTCCCAAGGGTGTCCTCATTCCTACTTGTCTCGTCCGCTTCTCACACGGGACGGCCCTACTAGCTGCAACCAATACCTCTCCCGAGGCAATCCTCATTCCCGAAGGCGCCACTGTAGCGACTGTTGTGGACACGGCTGCTCTCTCTGTTGTCCCACTCTCCTGCCTACCATCAGGGTCCCGTCCTGGCAGTACAGTAGCGCCTCTCGACGCTCTTGAAGCCACAATCAGCTCCGATCTCTTACCAACGGAGAAGAACTCTTTACTCGACCTATTGAGCAAACACAAATTGTCCTTTGATTGCTATGCTACTTCGCTGGGAACTACTTCAACAGCCACTCACCGGATCCACACAGATGGCAACAGCATTGTCCACCGTCGTCCCTACCGTGTGTCCTCCTCTGAACGTCAGGTTATCAGTGAACAAGTTAAGGACATGCTCAGCCGCGATATAATTCGCCCGTCTTCTAGCCCCTGGTCCTCCCCAGTCGTTTTGGTGCGCAAGAAAGATGGATCGGTGCGTTTTTGCGTAGACTATCATGCCCTCAACAAGATCACCCGCAAGGACGTCTATCCGATGCCCCGAATCGACGACGCGTTGGACTGTTTGCAGGGAGCGGAGTATTTTTCCAGCCTTGATCTCCGCTCCGGTTATTGGCAGATTCCCATGCATGATGACGACAAAGAGAAGACAGCATTTGCAACTCCGGATGGCCTGTATGAGTTTAACGTGATGCCCTTTGGATTGTGTAACGCTCCTGCCACATTCGAGCGAATGATAGACAACGTGCTCCGTGGTTTAAAATGGAAAACATGCTTGTGCTATCTGGACGATATCATCATTTTTTCTACGAGTTTTAGTGAACATCTTAAGCGCCTCGACCAAGTCCTCGCATGCCTTGCGACGGCAGGTCTGCAGCTCAACACGAAGAAATGTCATTTCGCTTGCAAAAGTATCAAAGTTTTGGGCCACGTGGTCAACAAGGATGGTATTCGGCCCGACCCGGACAAGATTGCTGCTGTACTTAACTTTCCCCGCCCTTTACATCAGAAAGCACTCCGGAGTTTTCTTGGACTGGCGTCATATTTTCGTCGCTTTGTTAGGGACTTCGCGACCATCGCCTTTCCCCTCAACAAGCTTTTAAAATGTGGCACCCCTTTCAAGTGGTCCGACGAATGCGAAGAGGCATTTGGACGGCTCAAAGCCGCTCTCACTTCTGGACCGGTCCTCAGCCACTTCAACGAGCAAAAACCCTGCATTCTTCACACAGACGCCAGTGGGCATGGAATTGGGGCTGTACTTTTGCAACCCGATTCCCAAAATCGAGAACGGGTAGTCGCATATGCCAGTCGCTCACTGACGCCTGCTGAGAAAAACTATTCTATCACTGAGCAGGAGTGTCTTGCCGTTGTTTGGTCAATACAGAAATTTCGGCCGTACCTATACGGCCGCCCTTTCAGTATTGTGACGGATCACCATGCACTCTGCTGGTTGTCGTCCCTGAAGAACCTCTCCGGGCGTCTCGGCCGCTGGATTCTTCGCTTACAAGAGTATGACTTTACGATCACGTACAAGTCCGGAAAGAAGCACCTAGACGCAGATGCCCTTTCACGCTGCCCATTGCTCCCATGTTCCGGAAGCGTGTCTTCGCTGCGCGCACATCCCACCATAGCAGCCATCGACGCCGTGGATGTCCAGAGCCGCTCCAATTTTGTGGACCGTCAGCGCTCAGACACCTACTGCCGCACACTAATGGACCGCATCACCGGAACCTCACATCCTCCCAACAGTCGCTTGCGCCGCCAGCTGAGCCACTTTAAGCTGATCGATGGCGCATTATACCGGTCCACTCATCAACCATATGGTCCAAAATGGGTTCCCGTCGTGCCCCGATCACTTCGCTCGCAGATTTTGGCTGCTCTGCACGATGATGCTACCGCCGGTCACTTGGGCTTCCAGAAGACTTACGATCGTGTCCGCACGCGTTTCTTCTGGCCTGGCCTGTCTACTGCTGTCGCTCGATACGTCGCTTCATGCGTCCCTTGCCAGCAGCGAAAACGTTCTACGTTGCCCCCTGTTGGACCTCTGCAGCCGCGTGCCTGCCCTGAAGCCCCTTTTCATACAGTCGGAATTGATTTGTATGGACCCCTCCCTGCTACCTCCCGAGGGTACCGTTGGATTGCTACTGCCGTGGATCACTTGACGCGATATGCGGAAACGGCACCTGTCCGTACCGGCTGCGCTTCAGAGATAGCAGAATTCTTTTTACAGGCGGTCCTTCTGCGTCATGGCGCCCCTCGTAACCTTTTAAGTGATCGGGGGAAGACATTTCTCGCCCAAATTGTCGCCGACGTCCTAAAAGCCGCCAGTACCGTTCACAAGACGACCTCTAGCTATCATCCGCAAACAAACGGTCTCACCGAGCGCTTTCATCGCACCCTATCAGACATGCTTTCTATGTACATTCAACCTGACCACAGCAATTGGGATACCATTCTGCCATTCGTAACGTTTGCCTATAATACTGCTATTCAAAGCACCACCGGTTACTCTCCATTTTTCCTTGTATTCGGCCGCCAACCGTCACTCATACTCGATTCAAGCTTCTTCCTGGCGTCCCCCCCTGCTTCAAACTCGTTACCTGAACAGTTCGTCGCCCGTGTGGATCACTGCCGTCACCAAGCTCGTCTGCGCACCCAAGCTTGCCAAGAAGACCGCAAGCATCGCTATGATGCTTCCCACAGAGAGCTTCGCTTTCACCCCGGTGACGAGGTCTTGCTATGGACTCCTGTTCGGGT
The DNA here is from genome assembly GCF_048455015.1 of Haemaphysalis longicornis. NCBI lineage: Eukaryota > Metazoa > Arthropoda > Arachnida > Ixodida > Ixodidae > Haemaphysalis > Haemaphysalis longicornis. Next base: position 121,796,948 of record NW_027526361.1, on the reverse strand, counting down.
CCCCGGACGCTGCGAAAAATTCCTTCATCGCTTTCTCGGCCCGTACACCGTTCTAGAAGAAACTTCGCCCGTCAACTACCGCATCACTCCTAACTGTGCCTCCACGGACCGCCGCTGCCGTGGCACTGAAATCGTGCACGTTTCTCGTTTGAAACCCTTCGTTCGCCGCGTTACACCGTAGTGGGCAGACGGGCGCCTGCCTTCGCGAAGAGGGAGGAAATAGTTTGAGGACTGATGGCGACGGGCGCCTGCCTTCGCGAAGAGGGAGGAAATAGTGTGGGGACGGATTGAGTCAGGTGGCTGCATCGCTTGGAGGGACGAACTAGTGTGAGGGCCAATCCCCTCACAAGGGCGCATTTCTATGCATCACCTGTAAATCCCCATCATCACACAGTGGCCTCCGCCACTTCTTCATTTTGTAGATTATCATCATCATTGTGTGATCTGGTGTTCTTCGGCCCCGATCGCCTGAATAAAAGGCTTCCTCGAATCTTCGCCTTTCAATATATATATATATGTATATATATATATATATATATATATATATATATATATATATATATATATATATATATATATATATATATATATATATATATATATATAAATTAGAATGGTAAATGAGGAGCTCTTGAAATACAGACAGAAATAAGGGCAGGCAGTTAAGAAAACCAAGGAAAGCAAAGGGGAAATTTTTGCGCTTTACTTACCTTGGCTTTCATGACTGCTTACCCTATCTTATCTCTCTCTATATATATATCTTTATATATATTTATATATATATGCAAACTACGCATGGTTGCATTGCAATATTTTGCTTTCAGGGCTTACTGAATAATTTTTTGCCTCTCCTCCCAGAGCGCCTGATCTTTTCCAACCGAAGTTGACAGCAGAAGTGGCAGTAGAAGCAGTATCGTCAACATGACATAGTGCTCTGAAAATACAAAAAAAGTTTAGGGGAAAATATTACGCCGCCAAAATAGTACCTCCAAGACTTTTAAGTGCATTCTTTATCGGACTAATTAAAAAAATCCCGGGGTCTCTCCACTAACGTGAAACCCTGGGAGGGGAGAAGCATGCAGTGTGTAAGACTATTCTACGCGCCTTGGCGTTTTTCAACGGAGATGAAACCGTTGGGGGGTTGGGCTATACATTTATGCTGTAAAAGTCTCGTGTGTCTCAAGAACGAAGCCCTCTAGCGCGAGGCGTGAACTGTGGCCCGGTGTTTTTTTAGTACGCGTTACGAACAGTTCTACCACGAGCCGTAAATGAGTGTCCCTGTGTTATTTTCGTACGCGTTACGTTCTACTGCGAGGCGTAAACGAGTGTTCTGGTTTTTAGTACCGTGCCTACATGGGAGCACGGTTGCGACGACAACATGACACACCAACAGCCCGAGCCCTTACGGGGCTTCGGCCCTAAAAAAGACTCGCTAACAGTTGTTCAAGTAAGTTCTTCAACTGTGCCAAAAAACTATGCTATACTGCCAGAGATTGTCTGAAGTACCCCCCACTTTCCGGTGAAGGCTAATATTAAAATGTGGAATTTCACAAAATTCACTGAATTTTTTTCATTTTGCCAGTTTGTTGTTCGGGCATTCCCAACAATATACGCCGTACTCGCAAGTTTTTACCTTTGTTGAACTTAATATGTTCGGAGCAACAGAATGTTTGGGAAATGTTATGTTTATTCTTGTTTTTATGTCAAGCCTCGCACGGTTATTCAGATTGCGGAAACAGGTTAATGAAACTTAAAATATCTCAAAGCGATTTTCTGAAACTTTTCTTAGGCCTTCAACACAGCTCTTAGCTAGCTACCTGTGATCTTTCTGCTGCGAGCTCTTTCCTGAGATTTTGGAGATTCATATAGCCATTTGTAATCATGTTGCTGGGAACAGCTGTTGGCGTTCTTTAGTCCTCATATTTTTAGCAAAAAACTTCCAATACTCGATGATCTATTTCAGTCAATCCATGACACAGCACGACTACGTTGCTAGTTGAGGTGCATGCCTTGTAAAAACACACGTTTTACATCGGATTTTGTGATTGTAAGCAAATCCAGTTGCACGTTTATCCTGCGTCCAGTGATCAAGTATGGGCAAATATATTTCTTGAGGGAGTTGCAAAATATAATTGAATTCAATTGGTGTACTTTTTGGGAAAATTTACGAAGGCACACATTGGTTCGTCGTAAAACATTTGATAATTTCATAGGGCAACTGTGTGAGGACTACACTTTACTGAGCGCTAAGCATGATACCCTGATCTGGTCCTAATTTTCTTAAGTGAAAGTGTACGCTTTGTATGAAGTAAAAGTTAATTGACAGCCGCGATCATTCTCACAAGTTTCAAGGAACTTATACAATCGAGTACATTGCTTAAGGCTAGCGTATAATCGTCGCAACGAGAACAGTAATACCCGCAACTTATTCTCCCGCACACAGACCTATCATTAATAGTTGCTGAGAAAGGGGTACTGCCTTCACACCTTTATTTCAGCAATAAAATGCTTTTCACTAATTGGTGGTACTTAAAACTGACAGGAGGATGTTGTGGAACGCGAGCCCTGGTAATACAGTCGTTAAAACAGCCAGTGTGGTTTAAACAATTAACGGCTGCCCTTATTCATTTTAAAACCTGGATATGCTTGAGTAGAAGTGCCCAAGATGCCACTCGATGGTGTCGGTACCACCGTTGTTCTCTATTTCCGGTGCATGCGCGGAAATGGCCGCTCTTCTTGCGTCCTTCTAGCGATGTCTTGAAGCAGCTGGCGCTGCAGGCGAGAAGTACCTAGGGCCAGAACACACGGAGGGTAGCGAGGCAGGTACGTACAAAAATGGGCCTTCCTCAGAAACTAATTCACTGTGTAGCTCAAGTGTAGCTCCTGTTGAACCCGGTTACATTGAACTCAAAAATTTCTCAATTTAACTAATTCAGATATATCTTATACAGACCCATTTCCCCGGCGTTTTGGTTTTCACCGTACATTTCGATTATTTGCAAAATACAGTGAACAATTTGGCATATTCTTATTTTCATATATCTAGATTCAGGTGTGTTACTTACCTGCTTATAAAATTACGAAGAAACTACAACGTCGATATATAACAAGTAACAGCTTCCAAAGCGCACTTAAACGCATTCTTCTACTGGGAAAAAGTTCTTCAGCACATTTTGAGGCAAAAATGGTGATTACCTCAAGCGAATTTTAGCTTTTAAGCAGTCTCGCACTTTTTCACCGCGAGTTCGAAGTCAAAATGTTTTATTTTGACGCAATATGGCTCCAAACTGCTGTGTACGTTTTCAGAGATTTATTGGAAAATATAGTGAACCATTTCTCATATTCTTAATTTCACATACCTGGATTCAGATGTGTTACTTACCTGCTTATATTCTACGAAACGACTACAATGTCCATATATAACAACTGCTTACAAAGCGCACATCAACGCCTTCTTATGGACAAAACGTTCTTGAGGACCTATGCTTCTTTTTAATCCGTAAGAACGTGCGCAAGTATTTCCACTATTGAATAGGAAACGGGGGTTACTTTTCACCAATTTCAGCTTTTGAGTAGTGTCACGTTTCTTCGAGAAAACACTGCAAATAGGGGGAAGCTTGAAAGTAACTAAAGAAGGCTAGCCATCGATAAATACTGGATGTACGCACTCAGAGACAAGAAGGGTAACATACCTGACAACTGAGAGGAGAAAATAAAGGTAGCGGAACAATTCTACATGAGGATGTATGCCAGCGACGTTATATCAGGGGAAACTAGTGAAAGTACAAGCTCAACTTGCGATGTCCCACTAGTAACAAAAAATGAGGTACAAAATGCTCTCAAAGGGAGGAAAAGAGGGAGAGCTGCAGGTGGCGACGGAATAATCTTGGAGCATTCGAAGGAGGGAGAGATATTGTTCTAGAAACGCTTGCTGTACTATTTTCGGAATGCTTGAATACTCAGAAGGTTCCCCTATCCTGGAAAAACGGCAACATTATTCTGATTCATCAGAATGAAGATCTCAAGGGCCTGGAGTGTTACAGGCCCATCAGCTGCTCTCTGTTGTGTAGAAGCTTTTCACCAAAGCTATAGTTAGCCGCATAGGTGACAGTCTGAATTTCCAACAACTCAGAGAGCAGGCTGCACTTTGGAAAGGGTACTCGACCATGGATCACATCCATGTTGTCAATAGAGTGATAGAAAAATCCGCAGAATACACTAAACCACTCTACATAACGTTTATATGCTACGGGAAAAGGTATGATTCCCTACTCACCACAGCCATGCTAGAAGCACTAAAAGACCAGGAAATAGAGGGGACAGGAGAGCAGGAGGAGCAGGAGGAGACATGTATAATGAATGCAGGGGTAGGATAACCCTCCGCAAGAAAAGCGATAAATGCCCGATGCGAAAGGGATTGAGACAGGGAGACGCCATATCACTGAAAACTATTCAAAGCATGTCTGGATGGGTGTACAGAAAGCTTGACTGGGAAAACACAGGATTAAAGATAAACGGGAATACTTGAGCCATCTGAGGTTTGCGGACGATATAGTAGTGTTGAGTGAGACAGCAGAACACTCGAAAGAAATGCCTGAGGAACTACAATAAAAAAGCATGGCCATGGGGCTGAAACTGTATAAAATAATGTAAAGTAATGAGAAATATACAAGCCAAAAGCATCCGTTTCAGTAAAGAAAACGAAACTCTAGCAGAAGTAAAAGAACACAACTTCGGACAAATGGTTAGTGCTGACCCCAACTACGGCAGAGAAATCCAGCGCCGAATAGGTATGCGTTTAGGAGCGTTCGGCATGCACTCCCTGATAATGAAAAGTAAGTTACCTGTGTGACTGAAAAGAAAAATCAACAACCATAGCATACTCTCTGCTATGACATACGAAGCTGAAACTCTTGCCCTTACTAAACAACTAGAAAGTACACTTCGGTCGGTTCAAGACTCTATGGAACGGATAATGTTAGGACTAACACTCAGGGACAAAAAACGAGCTACCTGGATCAGACAACTAACTAGAGTTGACGATATCATAGTTCAAACAAAGAAAGAGAAATGGGCTTGGGCTGGTTATGTCGCGAGACGACAAACCTGCAACCGTTGCACAATTAGTAACAGGTGGTCTCCTCGATTTGGCTACACTTTCTGCACCAGTTCAGGCGGTGCAGCACTCGCGCACTCGATTTACCAGTGCAGCTTGCGCCACCTGCACTTCGGCCCTCGATTTGACGCCGTGCTGCACCAGTTCTTCTACACTTCTGCACTAGCCCCTGTGCGAGTTCTCGTCTCGTGCAAGGTGTAGCTTGCGAAAGAACTGGCGCTGCACTTGCACGGCACTTTTGTGAACTAGTGCAGAAAGTGTAGCCGAATCGAGGAGACCAAGGGTAGATCCCAAGAGATGGGTCTAGAAGAAGGGGAGGGCCATTAATCCGATGGAGAGATGAAATAAGTGAATTCGGGGGCACACTGTATACTCGAGCAGCGCAGGACCGGAACAGTTGGAGGCCTTCGGCCTGCAGTGGACCCGAATACGTTGATAATGAATGATGATGAATGAAGTAGTCTCGCGTTTTTCAGCCAATAATGTTTCGTCGTGGCACAATCTGGTTCCTAACTGCGGCGTAAATTGCTCCTAAGCGAGTAACTTCACAAAACGAAAAACTTTATAAAAATCTCAGACGTACACTTCGAACCGCTTCTGGAGACGTCTTGGAGAAACAATTGAAGTCCCAAATTCCACATCTATAGTTCACCCTCATCGGAGTCCGGGTGAGCTACAACCTCTTAATTAAACCTGCTGATAGTTTGTGAGATTACTGTTTTTGCTTCAGAACCATCACAAGGCATCTGAGAAGTTTTTTACCTGCATATGACCTCACCAGGATGTGGTACTAGCTGCAAAGCCTCACCAATAATATTTGAAACCGATGGCGTAAGGATTATTTTCTATACCTTTTATCTTTACACCACTCGATCCGTCTAATGCCACCCAGCGGCAGACAGGAGACATGGTTCTCATCGCCGGCGAATACACCGGAACAAACTGACTTTTGGCCGGGGCAGAAAGATTTTTCTCTCATCTTGACAGGATTGTCCAAGCCTGCAAGCCTAATACTTATGGAAAGAATTGTCTTACTCACCGAGTAAATGCCGTCAACACATCTAGATTGCTGAGACGCCCTTAGAGAGCTCTCGAAGATCACGACATGAACGAGGGGCACTGGGTGTTCACACGTCAGTAAAGGAAGGAAAGTTGCACTTTAGGCGTTAGCATTGGAGGAAGACTGGCCACTTTTTTTAAGGTTTCTAGAGCACTGGCGGCTAAAATACGGCATCGAAACCGGTCACACGCTCTTTCATCAAGTTGTACGAAATAGCTGGCTCGAGTTGGGTTGGCCCGATTAGCAAGCCAAGCCAAGGCTGCGAACGCACACGTTTTGCATCGCTCTGCCTTGACACCGTATGTTATATTATAGCAGGCATCCTGCCGGTTATGGGCTGTTGCAAACAGTCAAGAACCACCCCTGGCGCCGACCTATAAGGTTCGTCGTCTCCTGCATCCTCCTGCCTCGTCGCCTGGCCGATCTTCTTCTTCGGTCCAGCAAGTAGGCCTAGCTCGCCGGAAAGAATGGCGGCGGTAGCGCGCTACCGCTGCCCTGCTACCACACACGTGGATCCAGCGGAGCAGTCAAGGCAGCTCCATCGTCGTGCCGAGCGTCGCGAGCCCTGCCATGGCAACGACGTGAAAATGGACACATCTCAACCGCAAGTGAGTACTCCGATACCGCCGTCAAGCGCGGTTAAGAGGCCGCCCGAGTCTACAGGCCCGGAACGAAATGCAACGCAGGACGAGTCAAAACGATCCCGCCCGTCGGCTATGTCAAAAACAGCTTCGCTGGCACCTGAGGCCTCTTCGTATAATGTTGTCATCAAACCCCGAACTAGCTTCGGCATGTCCCCAATACCCAATCGGCTGATTCAAGCGGCAGTGGCCACCTGTCTCAACATCCCAGGCTTTTGTGGTTCTGCCGTGCACAAACCTACCAATACCATATCAGTATGGATGCCCTCTTTGGATCAAGCCACTGTGCTCCAGTCGTTAAACAGCATACAAGTGTCGCAGTCTGACTACATACAGCCTCAAGCATAGCTGGCAGCTGGAACGGACTTAAGACACTATGTGGTGTCTGACGTAGACTCCGGTGAGGCACCTGAACAGCTTCGCCAGGAGCTCTACTGCCGTACTCCGAAGTGGTCGCGGTCCGATACATGGGCAAAAGCCGCACCTGTCTCGTGACCCAGCAAGGCCCGCCTACTCCTCCTGACCGTATCATCTACTATGGTTGCATCTTGCGCCCTCGGCCGTTTAAGCCATCAGTTGTGTACTGCTGCGCATGTTACAGACAAGGGCACATGAAATCTTCCTGCCCTTATCCGCCGAAAGAAGACCCTATGGAGGCCACGGCTCCACATGCTTTCCGATGCGGCCTGTGTAAGCCAGATGACCATGAGATTACTTCCTGGAAGTGCCCTACGAAGTTGGAGGCAAACAAGAAAGTTCGTGAGCGCCGTTCAAAGAGAAACGAAATTCGCCGTGAATCTCCACCGCCAGATCAGGTGCCGACATCCAATCGATACGCTGTTTTGGCTCCCTTGGAGGAAGACGCGGCCGCAGCTGAACCTCCAGCGACAGAGACGATAACGTATAGTGCAGCGGTTAAAACGCCCCGTGCTGGCCGTCCACGTTCATCACCCCTACAACAATCACCTGCTTATGATATGGAGGAAGAATTTGAAATTGATAACACACTGGCTACGTTACGAAAGAAAATTCAGCGTCTTAAGCAACGCCGTGCCATTCTTCAGCGTCAGCGGGTGAACAACCGCTCCACCAAAACCCAATCCGCGACCCTGCCTGTGCCTCCAGTTATCCAGAGTTCCACGTCGACAATCATATCACCTCAAGAACTGCTGTGTTTCGTCGCGAAACAAATCCAGACTCTCACCTCGGTATTGTTGGCTAACCTCCACCTGTGATGGTACCTGTGTCTGTAGGCTCGTCACAAGCTGTTCTGCAATGGAACTGCCGGGGTATATCGGGCAAGGTTGGAGAGCTTAGACAACGCATTCTGTACGGAAAGCTACATGTATGGGCACTACTACTCCAGGAAACAAGTGGCCTCTCTTCCCTTCCTGGATATGAAGCTTATTAATCTCCGTCCATTCTGGATCGTCGAACCACAATGTCTGATGTCCCTCCAGGAACGGTAGCCGTATATGCCCGGTCAATCTTTCCCCAAACCCACATAGACTTGGCGCGATGGTGCACACTGTGGCAGGAAGCCGACACTCCACCAGCTGTCTTTACGATTCCAAACTGCCTACCGGCATTTGCCGGTCCATTGCCCACATGCAACGACATTTAAGGGATTCAGGACCCCTTTACAATGGCGGAATTCTTGACAGCCATCGACCATGCCAGGCCGCGCACTGCACCGGGACCTGATGGCATCCCTTATGAGCTATTTAAGAACATGGAAGGCAGTACACTTGACGCCATACTTGAAGCCATAAATGCAGCGTTGACTTCAGCCGCGATTCCTGATTCCTGGCGTCACGCGGATATCGTTGCTATCCCGAAGCCCGGCAAAACACCAGGCCGGATTTCTCAACTTCGGCCAATAGCTCTGACATCAACGATTTCTAAGCTGATGGAGCGCATGCTAGCTACACGTCTTACTTGGTGACTTGGGGGATATTCCTGGTACCATCCCGCCCAAATTGGATTCCGACCCCAGTGGGGCGTCTAAGACGGACTGCAGCACTTTTCTGATATGATCCTGATCGGAGGTTGCTCTCGCAGGATTCGACCGTCCTTGCAATGGATATTAAGAAGACCTACGACAATGTCAGCCGCTAAGCCATTGTTCGGATCCTAGAGTGGATTAAACTGCCCAGCCGTGTCTCCACATTTGTGAACGCCTTTCTTCGGGACCGCACCTTCACCCTTCGCTTGGCCGGGAAGGCTACAGGGCACTTCACATCGCACCGTGGTGTTCCACAGGGCTCTGTGTTAGCGCCGGTATTGTTCAATATCGCCTTGCTTCCCCTAGTTTGGCGGTTGGCGGAGATACCTGACGCGTAATACATCATGTATGCTGACGACATTACTGTGTGGTCCGTGCATCCTGACATCTCTGTCCGAGAAAATGCGCTACAAACGGCGTTAAACATGACTGATTTCTCGTGCGCCCAAGTAGGACTTGAACTATCGGAAGAAAAAACGTCATACATGTCAGTGACTAACAAACGTGGGCGACGCCGACTTTAGAAACGCCCTGTACAGTTGTTTATTCATCAACAACCTCTACAGGAGGTCCCAACTATTCGTGTGCTGGGCCTTGATGTTGCCTCGTCTGGGTCCGTGGCTCCATGGGCGAAGAGTGCGAAGGATCGCGCCGCACGAATAATACACTTGATACGTCGAATGGCGACAAAGGCTGGCGGGTCGCGCACCAGCGTTGCTCGCCTCTTTGTGCGGTCGGTGTTGCAACCCAGACTCGTGTACCAGGCTCATTCCACCATCTCACGATGAGGGACTGGCATCGCCTCGAAGCCATCAACCGGGATTCCATGCGGGCCATTACTGGACTACCCCGAATGACCCCGACACCAGTTCAGCAGGGGGAGGCCCAACTCAATACGATTCATGAGCTGGTGCACCAACGCCATCTGCCCGGGCCTGTAAAGCCTCGGTGACCGGTGCCGCCGCTGTGCTAGCCCGGAACATGGCGCACGATGTACCAAGTACCACTATGAAAGGTCTAAACATTCCTCCGTGGCAGCGAGCACAGTTAACAGACAACAAACCAATCGGTCGCCTCCGTCACCCGGTGCCTCGCCAGGCGATGGCCCAAGTCCTACATAGCCCAGACGCCGAAACGGCAATTGCATATGTAGACGCCAGCGTCAAAAACGGCATGGTGCACACTGCACTCATATGTGGACCAATGTTGCTCTTATGAGGCTAACCCGATGCCACCAGCGTATCTTGTTGAACTAACAGCGATACACGATGGTATGGCCGCAATACTGCCTATTGTCCAGGCAGGGCCACACTTTCGACTAATAATACGCACAGGCTCTACGCAAGCCATCTACGACATCCGCCGCGTAACACAAGCTACAGCGTTCGCGGATGCCATTCACCACTTATCACGAAGCACTGTACTGCATATCCGCATAGAATGGGTACCCCGTTCAGCTGTACCCGGCAGTAGGGAGGCAGACACGGCTAGTCACCCGCATACCTTGATGTGACCACTACCACTTTTCCCCGAAGATCCAAGTGGAAACCTGGCACAACAGAATGAAATTCTCCGGCGCACCACGCGAACCATCATACCCACGTGTGGTTCAAACCTCCCTGGTGACTTAACTCGCCGAGAGGAGGTTGCGCTGCGGAGAATACGTGTTGGGATGGCTCTTATGCCGTCTGTGAGCCTCTTGGCCATCGCAGTACCGCGGCCCATACAACTCTACCTGCCCATTCTTTGAATCCGCCCTACAGAATGTGAATGTGCAGCATCTGCTGTGGACCTGCCCCGGACTACACCAGATCCGATTACGGCACCTTCGTGCAACCGGCCTCCACCCTGGCCGCCCTCCAGACCTGCAGCGCTGGGTTAATGGACCATTTCATCGGCACCTTCTGCACTTTATACGAAAAGCAAACTTGTTCGTGTACCTGTGAATCGTGCACCGTTATGCCGCAGGGCAAGCTTTCGAATAAAAAATAAAAAAAAAGTTGGGTTGCAACTATATTATTTGAAAAGAACTGATGCCAGATGACGGCCTAGTAATGTACTTTCGACCATATCACCATACATGTTCAAACAATAATATATTTTGATTGCATCAGGTACCACCGGATCGTTCTTGTTAACTTACTTCAAAGCTCTGCGCGACTCCTGTAGTGATAATTGAGCACTTCTGCGAGCTGAACCTAGGATAAATACTGGAAGCATCTGCCACTTACCAAACCTGGGCTGTTTCCTTTTTAGATGGTGTACTTTCTTGCCGTCGTGAAACTTACATCTGAGGTTCCCTCAACGAAGCTAATGGGTGTTTCTTGCAACCTCATCTCGTTCAGCTATCGGTTTGTGCTGCCGCGTTCCGCAGCCATGCTTACATCCGAGCTGCTAGCTGTAATGTGCGCACAAACGTGGGCATGCGCACCCTGCTCTTCGGCGCGTACGTAACGGACCCTATATAAAAAGCGTGAAACGATGCGTTCTTACATAGAGATTTGGCTGTGTGAAAATCGGGGTCAGCGTAATAAAAGCTCCACCACATGTCGAGAAAAATCTCACTAAAACTTCTCTTTCAGAGCACGAGACTCACGACCTCGTTTCAGTTGTATGTTTTGCATCGGAAACATATGCATCAACGTTTTTTTTTTTGAAACATAAAAAATAATAAAAACAGTACCTTACAGCGCAACAGGTTTATAGATAGTGACCTGCCCAAGGCAGCTGGCGCGAATGGGATCCAGCTTGCCAAAAAAATGCCGAGTAGGAACGGTGTGCTCCAAAACAAAGGGCTCAGTTTAATTCCCAAACTCGCAGGCTTCACTTCGCTTCGCTTCGATCGCAGCGTGCTGCGAATGCTCGCATAAAACCTAGCGGTCGGACTAATCAATGCCGATTGTTCTAATCACCACCGGCCAGCAACGAAAATTAATAGCTTAAGTCTAGACCTGTTTCTTACGTATGCTAACGCCGACGTACACACGTAAACCCTACTTCTGGCTATATCCACCTGCGTAACTAGCCTTGTTTGTTTTTTTAGTTTTTGTGTTCATATATACAAGTTAAAGCTTTGCCGACTTTCGCTTAACGTCGGCGAGCTTTCTTATGACATGAAGCGCGTGTATGCAAGTGCAAAAGTTCACAGGGAAGGCTCCAATTCGTATAAACACCTCAACAAAGGTTTTCTGTGCGTGGAAGCACCGCCATTCTTGCGGGAAATCATAATGTTTTTTTTTCCGGAGAAGGGAGCACTAATTGACGGCAACCTGTTCAGCGGCTGCGGTGTTTGCACCATTGGGCCACGTGTGTGGGTGCCCCGTCGTAATCGCTTGACAAAGTTAGGTACATCAGCCGTCCCGGTCAATGCTTGCGGGGAGAACCACAGTTATCCTTGGGATACCTTGTTGAGCCACTGCCTCCGTAACGAAGCGGTCGGGATTTGGTAAAAACAAATCGCGTTTACCTTGCGCCTGCCGGGATGGCTCAGGTGAAAGCAACAAATGTGATCGCGCATGCTATGTTCACTGAAAGTACGATGCAAAAGTATTCCAGGATCTTTCAGCATATTATTTCACTTCTTTTTGATAGGTTTGTCGCAGAGGCTCCTGCATAAGTCGACTATAGCCTGCAACCTCGGCATCAGACTTACTGTCGCTACCTTTTCAAGAATCACTACTCATGCTACTGCTACATGTCCTCCACATAAGCTGAGGGCCAACCAAGTCGCCGTGGGAAACTTCTGATGCACGCTGGTATTCTTTTTTTCCTACAGCTTTGCTATGCGTTATGAAACAATGAGAATTGATCGCGCTCCGAGTGTTTCTTTCTGTTTATCCTATTTCTTTTGATGCACTATATTAAACAGTGCACGCAAGTGCTTCTTAATGTTCGCGTTTTCTGCTGAATTTTTTTCTGTTGAACAACGCTGAATTTTTGGGGGGTTTTATTCCTTTGGAAGGACGTGCGCTTTCGAAGGCGTGGAACGCCATAGAACGCGCTAGCAAAGAGCTAGCAGTTGTTTGCGGACGATATCAGGGTCGGCGCGCGTTCTGTGGACGCCGGCCAGGTGCGTGCTTTCACTGGTCTAGCCAAGTAACAATTCCGCGTGAAAAAATACTTATTTGGGCACATTGTCGAGCCCACAGAAGGTGTGCGGCTTCCCCCAGTGCGAATGTACAAAGAATGAGAACAAGGGACGGAGAGAAAGACAAAAATAGCAACGATGGCATCCCGAGCAAACGCGTAAGGAGCGGAGAATAGGGTAATAAATGCAGCGCAAGCCATTGCAGTGCCGTGAAAAGAACTAAAAAAGGCGAAACAAGCGATAACAACTTCGGCAAACGGAATCAGCGTGCATGGGCAGATCGCTATCTACAAAGTTGGTCGTGCTTTCCAGGTTGCCAGGTGGCGTGCTATATTAGACAGTGCGAAGGACATCAAAACCAGTTCAGCGAAAACGTCATGCCACCTGTGATGTCCCTGGAGTGTGAGGAAGTAGATACAGTTGCCGATAAAAAGTAGGGCAGTACAGTTCTTGCTCCTCACAAGAGAAGCACTTTCAAAATGCATTCAGGCTTGGCAAGACGAGACTCTATTTTTCGGACACCGTTTGTCGTACCTTTCGGCGTGGTCAGTATCCATAATTACGAAAAAGTGGGTGATGAGAGCGTTAAGGCGGTTTACACAATGATAAAAATATTAAAAACGAAAGTAAAATGCTGTGGTTCATAGCGACGCTGCCCTGCGAATAAGATGGGGAAATTATGTGCATGCAAACGCCATTCACTGATCGACGGAACACAATGGTAACTTCAAAACTAAGACAAAGGAGTGAAGTTCTGCCCGTTTTTTATTGCTGCGAACGGATATCTGGTGGAGCATGATGGCTGCAGAACGGCTACGAAGACTCAAGATTATCAGTACATTAAAACACATAACTCGATGCAGACATTAGACAAGGTAATCTGGTGCAATGGTGAATTTGCAGAGCGCCGCAGTTGTTAGTTGCCTATTGCACAAGCTTTCGCCGAGGAACCTTCTTGGATAATTATGATGGCGATGATCATTACTAATGGCGTTGAAGATTATGATGATGAAGAAGATCATTTTGGTGGTGATGACTACCACGAATGCCATAAACCAAAAGCCAAAAGCAAAACCAAAGGTCAAAACCAAAAGCCGTAACCGCACCGGTATTTCTGCTGAATCTGAGCCCGAACCCGAAAAGTAATTTGAATCGGAATTGGAACTCAAAAAAATAAATAACGGTTACCGCTTCACCGTGAAAAATGGGAAGAGGTATGCTCCGCAATGTTCCAATGGTATGTTGGTGGTAGTCGCGCGTGCCGAGTTCAAGGCTGAACGAAAGAAATGACACACTTTCGGTATTCTGCTGGCGATATAAGAGATAGACTTTGCCCTTCGTTCCCTGCGACTTTATGTAGGAGCAGTCAGGCCACGTGATTGCTGCTCTGCGCAACGGCCAAGGCCCACACCCCAAAATGCGCCTCCTTGTTGCATTTGGTACTTTGCTTAAAAAGTTTACATATGTTGAATGTTTAAGTACCTGCCAAGTGTTATACGAAGGAGTAGTTCAGATAAAGAACCACTGACAAGTTTGTTATTCGATCACCTCTAAAACAGCCGTTTTTATTACGCAACCGAAAAACCAAAACGCCTATCGGTGGATATTTCGCCACATCCGTTAAACAATCCCAGGCAGTCAAAATTTTTCTCTCGCCTTGCAATACAGGGCGCGTCCCATAGCAAAGTCATACCTTCAAAGAATAAAATGCGGCTATATTTTTTTTAGAACAGTAATTCCGCGGAAAAACAAAAAAAACAGCTCATCACCTGACTTTCAGTCATTTCGTGCAGGGTTCATACAAGAATAGTTTGTGGTTTTTGTCGCTGCCTCCACCCATTTACTAAGCAAAAAAAAAAGAAAAGACGTAGTTTTCCCTAGACGTTCATTTCTTTGCCTGCCTTTGAGATACCCAATTTGTGATCACTGCCATAATGCCTGGTAAAATTGCTAGTTTCTCAGGAGGTGTATAGCAGACAAGTGTGTACCGTGTATTTGTCGCCTCGCGTTAACGTCAGAAGTTTGTTCCGAACCCCTCTAGTATGTCACCGCAGTGAGGCCACTAAGGTCATAGCTGGGGCTCCCAGGCTACAAAACTACACAAATAATGCCATATGTTTGTCAAGAAAGTAAAAAGGACAACAGTGGCTTCGATTTGTTCACATTTGAAAAACAAACTAATATGACCCTCTTTCATGCCGGCTATCAAAACTAGAACAAAATTCGCGAATGAATTATCAGCAGTGCACTTGATTTTTTTAGCTTGAAGCATTTTGCAACATATTTGAACTGGGGCGGAGAATAGAAAGTGATAGACAACTCATACTAAAAAATAAACTTTTTCTCTTGCTAAGTGCGATAAACGGTACGCGACATTTTGGCAATTTTTCAAACTCCGTCATAATTGTATTTTTTTGGAAATAATTCCTTCCGCAGACCAAATATAGATACGTTAACGACTATTCACTGAAGGGTAGTAAAAGTCTAGAAAATAAATCTCCTATGACATGTGTAAAAGCTTTTGTTTTACACAGGTAAAAGTTTCGATACACAAGTACGGGTTTCAAATTTCGCGCGATCGGTCTACTCACCTGTCCCCCGAGCCGGCGCTCGTATTGGTGTTTCTAGAAAAATAAAGTTTTTTCTTGCCAGTTAACATCAGCTATTTTGTTCCTTGTGTACAAGGAGCTATATTTTTTGTTCAAATTGAAAATGTCGACAGGACAGAGCTGTCCCATCTCGTCAAACAATCTCAAGCACCCCGCAAGGACGACCGGACGGCTGGGCATAAATGTGGCTGGTGAATCATCACTAATTCATCTTGTTTTACCCAATATCTGGCCTAATAGTTTTCACCAGTTTTTTAAGCAGGTTCGGTGCGAGATTTAGTCACACGCGAACTGAACCGGGACGACGCAAAATCACCGTAACATGAACCGTAATTTCGCCACTGTTTTTTTTTTTTTTGTTCGACCCATTCATGATATCTATGCTCTTTACATGACTGTATGGTAATTCTAAGAAAAAGCAAATCCTAATGCACAGTACGCGAAAGTCAATGAATACTGGAATGACTTTTTTGTGTGCGCAGCAACAGTGCTAAGGTTCCGCCAAGCTTCCGCACTTTCAACCAGTTCTCGAGTTTCCGCACCAGTTTACTTACTCTCAACCATGCAAAAAGTTCCCAACTTATAATAGCTCGGCTGTGCAATGATTTTAAAAGAGCCTTTCAGCGCGTCGCCAGGTCAACTGAAAACAGGGTACCCTCTTGAAAGTTTTTTGCTGCTGTAATTTGTCAAATAGAATTACATACTTACGATACTCCGAGAAAGTTCCCTGAACGTAATCAGAAGAGTTAGCAATCGATGCCCTGGATGAGGAATAAAAAAATATTGAAAGGTCGCAATTCTTGATTGTAAAGTTTCGTAATACCCCCTGTTTTGATGAAGCTACTTGTTGTCCTCTATATTTGGTTTTCAATGGCAACGTTTTTTAGAAACATCGCAGCGAAATCACGCTGAATGTTTGCGTTCGCACATTCGCGAACACTTTATTTTTCAAAATTTTATATGAGTCTGAGAGGAATTCCCGGCTTCAGGGCTGACGTTGTCGGGTTGATTTGCAAAATCGGAGAGGTATGAAGAAATATATACGCAGAGACTGCATTACGTAAATGTCGTAGTGTTATCTTCCGTCCCAGAAGCAGTTGGCGCCCCACTGAAATCTAATATTAGCCCAGGGCATGATTCACCATCCATGATGACGGAGAGTGACTAGCGTACAGCTGGCGTGAGCTATCTCATGGTCGCCTTGTACCTACTGTAAATAAATCGCCCACATCTCCCAGATTTCGTCCTGTTTGTTCTGTTGCCACGCAATGTTTTGGTGGAGCGTTCTGGGGACGTCCAGCCTCTCCCCATCAAGGCTCCTGTAGCGTTCTTCTGTAGGTGCTTGTTACGCGCCGGCTCTCCCCAGCACTGTTATTCCATGGCCGTTCCCATCTTCCCAGACTCCTGTCCCCTGCCGATTACCCAATGATACCAGCCGTGGCGTTACCCCCGCTGCCAGACCAGATGACAACGCCCCTTCACCTCCGCTCAGTATTCCCGCGTGTCTCCAAGGGTTTTCAAAGCTTCGAGCTGCACTTGTGGGCATCGCTGCTCTGGGGCTGTGGTTCGTCCACCTACTCACCTTCATCTCTGACGGCAAGGAGTTATTCACTGTTTATTCTCCTCTCACCTTTCAGTGTCCCCGCTGTCACCCTTGTATTGCGGCGTCGACCTTGACGGTCGTCCTCAGCCTGGGAGGAGGGGGGAGGTCACGGGACATACGTGGACAATGCCCCACGGCGCCATGGCGCACCATCCACGACGACGACGACGACGAAGTCGCTGGAGTGCAGGCTCCGCGAGCTCTTTCATGGCTGCCGTGCACGTACTATAAATAGATCGTCCATATTTCACAGCTGGTCTTATTTCTTCTGCCGCCACGTAACAATATTTTGCTGTTAGGAAACTGTAGTGGTTCATTGTGAACAGAACAAGAAAAACTCTCGCGTACATTCGCCCCAACCTCATACGGTGTACAGCAGCAGCACTTGACTTGCGACCCGTTAATGATGGACCTCCAAAGGTATTATTTTATGCTGGATGCCAGAATATTCTTGGTTTAAAACAACAATACCAAATTGCAGGTATTTGTACCGTATCAATATGTTGCATTGCCAAGAGGCTAGTTATTCTTCAATCGACCACAAAAAATGTTGTCAGTCCCCGGGTGCGGATATAAAATGTAAAGTGTAATCACGGTATAGAGACGTAGCTACATACATTGTAAAGCTGCTATTTGCAAGTCACTGTGATTTTTTATGCATCATGGCATTTCCGACACTACAGAAAGCTTGAATTCGAAACCAGCCATTAAATCTTCACGACCAATCATCGTACCTTGGTGGTTATGATCCCGAATTTAGAAGCAAAGTAGCCTGGATTTTATAGTGAGAACATCCGAACAGGCGAAAGCATTTGTTTTCTCGTTCTTGTTTTCATACCCCTGCGGCGCGCACGTTATGATACCGTCGGTCTACGAACCGCGAAACAGAAATGGCAACATACGCATGTCGAAAAAGGAGCCCCAATAAATCCAATGCAGCTGGCACTATGATATATCCACGAGCGTACGGATTTGTTTTTTATAGGGTGAAGACGCAATTATAGGGGCGTAGTCTTCCAGGGCAACAAAAATTTTAAATGGGAGACCAAAACGAAATTTCGTCCACAGGGTTCTTCGAGGCAGCTGAATGTATGCGGCTAAGTTGAAAAAAGTTGCAGCCTTGGAATATAATTCCTTGCTGGAGTTCTTGCCTGGGGAACATATAATTGCAGTAATCTATGCTCGCTTCGCTGTTACGGCCACCGTCTCACCCTCACTGGGTAAAGATAATCTCTGTGGTTGCAAGAAAAATTACATACTTGCAACTAAAAAACTCTTGTATCTAGTTTGTACTAAGGAAACGGTAAAGGCTGAATCTCTCTTTTTTTATTATTCGGAAGTAGCAGATTTCCTAAAAGTTTCCAGCTTCTTTACGACTCGTACAATGCATAATTTGCTCAGAAAAAAAATACCAAATTATGGCATTCCTCAATTCTTTTGTTTCGTTGTGTTGACGATCAATTAACGAAGTACCAGGACTGGGCAAAGGCGGCATTCGGAACTTTAAAACAGAGACTCCAATGTCACACTGATGGCGTCCCTGCGCACTATAAACTCACCGCAGGCAAGCCAACTTTCTCTGATCATGATGGGTCAAGAAAGGAAAAACGTGCTTCGTCTATTCGGAATTGAACCTGGGTCGCTCGCGTTACGAAGCCGACGTCTATTCTATTGCGCCATTCTGACACTTTTCTTTTGTCTGGAAAAGACATTACCCTTGAGAAGCGTAAAATTGAGCACATACGAGTTGGTCACATACGTGGAGGACAATACCTCCTGCTATTTATTATCTGCAGTGAATCGCGCAAGGCTCTTTAAAGTATTGCCTTGCATAAAGCGCATCAACATCGCTGTACAGCCTTCCTGTGCGCGAGCGCTATATACTGGGGAGGCTCACTGCCGTGAGAAAATCGTAAGGCACTGCAACGTCATTGTTCACCTTAGGGAAATGTACAGCGTAAGAATTTATGCACAACTCTTGGAAGGTTTCCTCCGTAGCGCGTCCCAAAAATATACCCGCTCCCACAATGGAAAAAAACGTGATCTACCGTTTGTGGTTATTTACAGCTAAAGCGATTAGTCCATGTATATAATGTCCTGTATGTACGTAAACAACAAACTTAACCACTGACTGAATCTGCTATATTTTAACTTTTTAAAACACATCAGCACAGGGCCAACCTTAGTATATAGCTCTGTGCATGTCCACAGGGAACAGAACATGAACAATTACATGATACAGCTTTTTGCGCATAACCGCACTTAGATGCTTTTCCGAAGACCTTCTCTCACGAACTACACTATCAAAGACTTTAAAAACAAACAAAATTACCCCCAGGCATACACTGGGTAGTAATAAAGTCAGAAAAAACAATGCCCATGCTTAATTAGCACACTGTTCGAAGACTAGGAGCTCTTACATCCCCTGAAAAAGAAATGTATCAAACAGCGGCCGCACAAAAATATCGCAGTCCCCGCTTCATTACACCCGTGAGCAGGTTTGCGTGGCTGTGCGTGTCCCTGTTTGAGGCCCACACAAAAATAGTAAACATGCGATGCACCTTTTTCATGTTTGCGCGTGAACTATGCGACACCTGCTTGACGTACCACAGTTTGCAAACAAACAAAAGTTGCACACCATTGCGCAAGCAAGCATTGATAGGTAATCGCTCTTTCATTTTTCTGTGTTTGCACGGATCTTTTGCGTTTGTTGATGCCAATAAGGTTCACTGTGCCTATAAAACTGGAGATGCACTCAAATTGCGAAGCTTTTATATTCTTTCCAGCAACAAAACTTCTGAGAAACGTACCTCAGGCGTAGATGAGCTTAAAGTTTACGAATTGTCCCTAATGAATATTTTCGCAGATAGACACGGCTGAATTCTAGGCGCCCGGGCATGTAGCCGTCCAGAAAGGGGGGAGGGGGGTGAGGGGGTCCACTTGTAGTGTCCTAAAAATTTTTAAACATATTTTTTTCAAAGGAAAAATCGGTGAATCTATACATTAAAATATACAGGGAACGATATTAAACTTTTCAAGCAAACTGAAGAGGTCGACAAGCCATCGTTTGTTCGATCTTATCTAAAATCACCCCAACCACTTGTATCACATAGTACAGAGATTGCATGTCATGATTGTGGTTGATAAAGAGAATATAGGAGCTGCAAAGCTTTGTCATACACTCTGAGGGAAGACGAGTAGACCTTTCTGGTTGTGCGGTCCTCCGTAGTCTATTTCAAGCCTGTTCTGCGCAGCATATCGTGAGTATTAGCTCCAAACTCGCACCAAATTATTCTTAAATTGTTTTATTCTTGTACAATTTACTGGGAATTATGTAACTGCGCGCACGTTCTCGAGTTTTACTATTCGGCGGTATGCAATGAGTCTCCTTGCTTTCAAGAAATCTTGTTGTTAATGGAACGCTTGGTCTGCGTTTCTTGCAGATTTGTTCGCACGTTAACCACCTGGGAGTGAAACTTGGCTGTGTGTTCTTAGCTCTAGCAAAGTAGTTTAGGTTTTTTGGCCGAAAATTGTCCGTAATATCCAGACAAGACTGGTTTCGGAGCCAGGTTATTTACGCGCGAGCAAATCTTGTCCGGATATTAAGGAAAATGTTCGCCGAAAAACCTCAACTACTTTAATAGAGCTAATCTAAATTACCTAAATAGTTCTCTTTGATAACCCTTCCGTTAAAGCATAGTTCAACGAGTCGACGCGCTGAATTCGCACAAATGTCACAAGCAGCACTCACCGGTAACCTCGAAAAATACTGCCACAATAGACGTCGCAGGCAGAGATAAGACACGGCAGTTTATTCGCAGCCGCTATAATCTAGAAGTTTTAAGCCAGAGAGTGTGAAGGACAAGATATCTCTACACGACGCTTTTATTTTCATTGCAATAAAAACAGAGATAATAAACAGTCAGGAGTCGCTGTATGGCCTCTTCCCTGAATACCTTGAAAGCGTCGACAGGCGAAGGAAAATTGGAATTTATGATATTAACATTTTCAACTTCCGCTTGAAGAAATCCTTTCGGAAGTTTCTCGGTTTTAAAATTTGCCACCGCTTTGGTCGTGTCCGATCCAGCCCGTACTTTTTGCAGCGCCGCAACAAAACTGAAAACCTAGAATGACAACAGCAGAGTAACCTTGTTAGCTTATGATGCCGACTGATTTTCATTCATTCTGGTGTAGAAAATACCGTCAGCTCGTTTCTATACTCTTAAATATCATAAAGAAGAACAACACACCTCGCAAGATACTTCGTAACATATGATTGAAATTTTACGGAAGGTGCCAACCTAACGCGAAATAGTTTCCGTTTTTTTTTTCAATTATTTACTCTGTATTTATCCGTCCTCTGCACAGAATTAATTGTGTGGTCAATCTAAGCAAGTAGTGCTTGTAAAGTGACCAGGAAGTTGGTGAAACAACACATTTTATTTACATTTCATGAAAAGTAACGCAATAATACTTGCGTATATACACTGAACACTTCCCAGTACATAACAACACAAAACATAAAACACACACACAATAGGGGTGTCTTCTTGCTCCCAGGGAATCATCGAAAGAAATTGAATGTTCGAGTAACTCTTATCAAAGGAATACACCAATAGCCCACTCACTTACAGGAGTACAAGTCAATGCGACTTCGAAAGCTTACAGACATAAAGGAAATTAATATAAATTGACCCAAGGCGATAGACAAATCCCCACATGTCAAGTGGCAGTACCTATTCAGTGTTCATTAAACTTGCACACCATTTTCGAATTTCTTTGTTCACTTTCCGTTTCGTGTTTATCGTACATAGTTTATCAGTTAATTCTTTCAGATTTCAGAAATAGTAGCTCCGTTCTTTTTTCCATAGCGTACACTCGTGCTTTTACATACCTCTCTGTTTTCCGCAGTGCCACACTCTTTTTTGCAGCAACTCTAAAGTCTGTAGTGTAATAGTAATTCTTCAACACAACACATATAAACAATTCCTTCAGTGGTAGCTTAGATATTTTTCCTTGGTGTTAACGCTATGTAACGCTGTACCGTAAGTTATGCTTTCGGCTATTTTTCAAATTACTGGATCAATGTCTTGTTTCTGTTTCCGAGCACGTCCCGTATAAAGATTCAGTTGAGCAAAGATTCAGTCGCGCCTTATGCACTGTAAGCTAAACTTTAAACGAAGTCAACCTCGGAGGTGATGCATCATTGCAGCTATTGACCTTAGCTTGTTACATATATGTTTAACGTGGCTTTGACATGTCAGACACTGATCGAAACCATACCTAAATACTTTACGGTTGTTTCAAGTGGGAAAGGTGGGCAATGGGGGGCGGGGGGGTTACAGTCAGAAGTATGCAAAATAATCCTACTACTTATTTTTAAAACTTTGTGGGGATTCTAAAGCAGATAAGCTTTGTTTTTCTGCTTAACTAGAAAAATACAATTTTGCTGAATCCAATCAAATAATGCCAGAACATCGCTTGGTAGGCGTTCAAACCCTGTATAACGTTGGTAACATATATAGTAATTGCTATGTCGTCCGCATAGTGAACCATGTTAAATTTAAGGACGAGGTCTGTAACACAAATATTGAAAAGCAGCGGTTTTAATGTAGTTCCCTGAGGGACTGTATATTTTAGTGGCTCGAAACTGCTATACGTTTCTCATAACCTAACACACTAATATGTGTCAGTGAAGTGGCTTGAAAAAAAGTTCGCGAAATTCCCCCTAAAGCCTAGATATTGCAACTTCATTAGCATAATATTGCGGTCTATGGTATCGAAAGCATTTGTGAAATCTAACATTAAAGCCAGAACTACTCGGTTGTTTTCTATCGTACTATTGATGCAATCGGATAACTGTTCTAACAAGGAAGTTGTATTTTTCTGTGGTTTAAAGCTGAATTGGGAATTCTCATTTAGTGAAAACGGATCGCAGAATGAAAGTAGCACCGATGCTACGTACTTCCCCGTCATATGTGCAAGCCCTGAAAGGATGGCATTTGGTCTGTAATTCCCTCAGTCACTCTTTTTCCCGTTCTTGTAGATTGGCCTAACAAGAGAGATCTTCATTTCTTTCGGTATATCTCCAGTGAAGTCGATGGTTGGACGGCATACCGTCTGGTCAGGTAGCATACTACCTGTTTTGTATATCTCCAGTGTGAAATATTCCATTTATTATGTTAATATGGCTTCTTTAAGCACCCTAAAGTTACTGCGCAAGTCTCGATAACGGATCCTGTCGAAACCCGGTGGCTTCCATCCTCTCAAGCCCTTGATAATATTCCACAATTCGATCTTGCCTATATCTGGAAGTAAAGCTGTGTTCGCGCATGTGCGTTCAGGCTTGTATTCGGTTGGCTTATCGCAATTTGCTTGTCTTAGGTTTTTCTTTGCGTGCAAGAACATGTCATTGAACATATCACATATTTGTGATATGTTCAATGAGGTCTTTTTTATCGGGGAGGTCTTTTTTTATCGTGTCTTCAGCGCATGCGTGTTTCCATGGGCCCATTAGGTCGTTCACCATCTTCCACGTGTTCTTTACATATTTTTTTATTTAACAAAAACTATTGTGATAAGTACCGTCTTTTGCCATGCCGCAATTTTTCAGTCACCACGTTTCTTAGTGAACAGTATTCTGCTCTTTTTGTAGCATGCTGAGGTTCTTTCTTCCTTTTCTGCCGTGCCTTGTCCCTCACGTAGCACAATTCTATTATACCTAGCGTGATCCCTGGCTTTCAGGGTTTCTCTGCCTTATCGTGACCGTTTTAGTGGAATCATCATATATTCTGCGGAGTGTGTCATTAAATCTACTCTACATAGTTAAGTGATCGAGTGGTAAAAGGGAACTCCAGTTTTGTATTTCTAATTTTCGCGTCAACAATTGCATTATCGATAACCGGTCTTGTAAACAATGGTTTTTTTTGTGGTTTATTTGTTTTTCTGACATGACTGCTAGCAGAACAAAATAATGGTCAGCTTATTGGGATCTGATGACTCCTGATGTGTACCGCTGGTTAAACAGGCGAAGGATAATCTGTTCAATGTATGATTTACAATTTTTTGAGCCCAACCATTCCTCTCTTGTATACTCTTTTATTACTTTATATAATTTATGTTCGTATAACCAATTCGGGTAATCGCTTACTGTTCTTTGTGAATCTTGCGTGATATCAATGCTTATGTCGCCAACTAAATCCAGGTATTTCTCGTGCTGTTCCTAAAGTATTTGTGCGTATTCAACTTCGGGGGCCGATAAATAACCCACAGAATGTATGTGGTGTCGATTTTACCAATCGACAAGGTAACCAGCTCGGCATTATCAAATTTTACGTAAATGTTGTACGTTAACCAGCAATCTTTCACGAATACCAAAACACCGCCACTCTTTCGATTTTCACGTCATACGGCATATTGTGTATAACCCCTGAGGGAATACAAGCTTAATCTCTCTACCGTGATGTTTACTTCGGATAGCGCGATGGCATCCATATCAGGCATTGTTCGCAAATACGCACACAGTTGGTCCCAATGTTTCTGCAGGCTGCGAATATTCTCGTGTAGCAATCTTAGCACTTCATGCAGCATTTCTCCCTTTAGTGTTTCGAAGGCACGGTTGTCCCATTCACAGAAAGCTTCAAACGATCCCATTACCTTAGTTTTGCAAGGTCAGCCGCTCCATTGATACTGATTATAATAGAACCCTCTTCCTTTTTGACCCGTACCGTGCCATTCTTTGTCCATGCTAATTTGTACCCCTTCTCTTTTGCCACCTTTCGAGTATGCCGAAACAAATGTCCTAGCGCTTTGGTGACATTGTCGTTCAAGACTATTTTTTTCAGCCTGGAGAGCTTTATTTTTGGTTATCCAGAGGTTTTGGTTGCTTGGTCCGTGAATCTGACAATGATTGGAGCGACTTTGTCTTGGCGCGATTTTAACTTTGCACTGCATTTACCGAATGGCGTTCCGGCGCCTCGATTTCCCTTTTACCGCTCAAGTACACCAAGACCTGCAACAGGCCTTCCTTTGGCGATTCGGCTAAGCCATGAATATCAAGGTTTTTAGACGCGGGAGTGCTCCTCGGTAATTCCTATGCTGTCTCTTATTCGAGCAATTTAAGCATCCTTTTCGGTCTGCTGGTTCTCAAATTCCATGGTTTATGCGTTGAGTTTAGCGATTTCAGTTTTCTGTGAGCCGAATTTGGCAAAAATTTCATCATTCTTTGTTGACAGCACTTCCATGAAGCTTTCTATTGATTACATTGTTATGTTTCTCTTGTCAAATTTCTTATCAAAGCTATCCAGCTTGCACTAAACCATGGCTAGTTTCTGATCCAAGTTTCCCGCATGTTCGGTGAGTTTTGTCGCTTTCGAGGTTTTCCCTACTTATATAGCTGCTGTCTGAATCCGAGGATTCAGTTTATCCATCTGCGTATGATTTACAGTTCCAAGTGCCGATGCCACCTTGTTTCATTGCTTTAATCGTTTTTACTGCAAAGCAGTATATGTCTAACGACGCCACTTTTCATTCCGGTGTCATCGACTTACTCGGCGCCGCTCCGGGGCTCCTCCTCACCACGGCTGATACCTCTTTCACAACTATGCACCCCCTCTCCTACACCGAGGGGGAGTCGGCGCTGTCGGCAGTTGCACAGTCGGTAGCTAACTGCGGTAGTGGTGTTATCAGATGTTCGCGAAAAATAAACATAAGCATGGATGGGCGTAGAAAAATGCACTGACGATTACTACATTCCGTAAGATGAAATTTGTGCGCAGCGCGAGCTGCAGTCTTCTCGGTCACGGCGCATTTCTGCTGCGTCTCAGGAAGTGTCCGCGCGATCAGCGATCGTACGGCGACGTGCACTACTCTGCTGCCAGCTCGTAATTGTTGCAAATCCTGCTTGAACCTCCCGCGCAAATGTCGCGTGGTTCGGATTAGCCTCGCACAAGGGAGCAGTGAGCCTGTTGTTGCATATCATATTTGAACCTCCCGCGCATACGTCACGCGGTTTGAATTTGCGGAGAATTGAACAGCTTCTGCGGAGTGCCAGGGGGAGGGCGCTCCTAGGTGGCGACGTATGAGGCGTGTGAGGAAAAGGCAGTGAAAATGATGACGCCGTAGCCGCACATATCGTTCTACACTTCGACCTTCGCTAGACTCTCCTATCCGTTTTTTCTTTCATCGCTGCTGCATTCGCTCACCTGGTTACGCGGACATAAACAGACTCCACTCCCGCGAAGAGCAGGTAACGGCTGCCCAATGGCTGCCCAAGGGCTGCCCCCTAAAACGACCGAAACCCGCCGTCGCCGTTTCCACTCATATTCACTTCGACAAGTAGTTGCGAATCCCTCCCGGTAGAAGAGAAACTTCGCCTGTTTGAACGCAGGCTTGAGCCCACATTTCTTTTTCAGCATGGAAAGCCTTCTGAGCCACATTTTTGCCGGTGTCTTTCACCAAGTATGCGCCGTCACCGGTTGCCGGTTTATGCGTGCACAGTTTGCGGGTAGAAAAAGGGTGGTGCGCACACACAGCAAGGCTTCATGCAACTACCCATGAAATGCCGGTTGCACTGGTGGGAGATTTAGATGTTGAAATTGCATGGCTCAATGCGGTTAGTCGGCTGTCCTCCTTAATCGAGTGGCTCGGGTGTGGGTTGATGTGTTATGCATACATCTTACACACACAGTAAGATGCATGAGGCAGAAGGAAAACGAACAGCGACATGTTTGTAGGCGAGAATCCAGCTCATGGTCTTCCAGGATTTAAATTGTTATGAAACGGACGCATGCCGTTCGTTTGGAAGGAAAGCAAGAATTGAAGCGTTGGCCAGAACACAAGCGCGAGTGAACGCAAAACAACGGAAAGCTGCTGGAACAGCCGTTATTACTTCCTCAAGTTCAACTCGTTGAGTAGCGGCGAGTCCCTCCCAGATGAAAAACCACTAACCCGCCTGGAATGGCGCCTCAAGTTCAGCTCTAGTTCAGCTGAAGTTCCCTCGTCGAGTAGCGGCGAAACCCTCCCGGATGAGCAGCAACTTGCCCGCTTGAAATACCGGCGTGAG
This sequence comes from Haemaphysalis longicornis, assembly GCF_048455015.1. Taxonomy (NCBI): domain Eukaryota; kingdom Metazoa; phylum Arthropoda; class Arachnida; order Ixodida; family Ixodidae; genus Haemaphysalis; species Haemaphysalis longicornis. The sequence continues at coordinate 121,769,764 of NW_027526361.1, read as the reverse complement.
CCAATATCACTTCAGAGGGCTTCCAGGGCATATTTTCTATGGTGTCTGTCATTTCTAAGCACGCGCACATGCCCGGTTGCCGGTTTATGCGTGCGCAGGTTTGTAGTAAAGAATAGTGGGAGAGAGGAGGGGGCGTACACCCGAAGCTATAGGGTTCATACCCCTACTGATGGATGGATAGTCAGTTTTACACGTACGAGATTTAAACGCGACGGTAAACCACCCACTGGGACCTGTCCGCAGTCCGTAGTGGTAGGGCGGATTAGGTTTGTGTTAGGCTATGTTCAGACTACTGACGCAAAAGCCGTATCGCGATCTATAGACATAAAAAAATGGCATGTCACACAGTTCGGTTGGCTGAGACGAGAAATGGCGGCATTCTTTAAAGTTATTACGACAGTTGCGCCAACAGTCTGAACCCGGCCTTACCCAACAGTAAGATGCTTACGACGCGGGTGAACAAGAACAAAGCTTGGATCCTTGAGACGTTCATCCAGATATTTAGCTAGGAAGTATGCTCCATCTGAAATTACAATAAACGTCTCTTGTTTCGTGCACTCCGTGGGCTGTGCCCAGCTTGGCAGGTCATCCTTCTTCACAGACTGGAAAGGCACTAATATTTTCGGGATTCCTGAACATTTTCCGAAATTGTACCAATGTTTCCAGCGAGAGCATAGCAAGAATTGTTCTTTACCAAGCTTATTTTGGCATACACAGCAGACTCGTTCGCCATAATTCCCAAACAGACGTTAGAACACTACATTATTGGAATATTGCAACACCGCAGTCCAGTGGAGCATGAGTTTCAGGCAAAGAAAGTGTGCCTCGTTTGGGCACAAGTTTCTTACCGATAACAACGAAAACATGGTCAGAGCTACGTCGTTGCTCCACCGGACTGTGAAGTGTTCCTCTTCCACGCGTCCTTTTGTAGCCCGTCGAACCCGTGATTTGTGACGTCAGATACACCCGATTTCACGGCTTTATCATCCACTAGTCGTCGCCGTTCTCTTGGCCTCGATCCCTTGCGTAGATAGCTGCTGCAGCCATAGCACCTTGCTGCGTCCATGGTCATCGGGCGTTGTTGCGGTTCGTCGGGCAGGAGCTATAACAAAGAAAACACGTTCAGAGCGCCGGCGTTGCTCCACCGTACTGCGGAACGTTCCTCTTCCGACCGTCCTTTTGTAGCCCATCGAACCCGTGGTTTGTGACGTAAGTTCCACCGACTTTCACGGTTTTATCATCCAGTCGTCATCGCCGTTCGCTTGGCCTCGATCCCCACGTACATAGTTGCTGCAGTCCTGGCCCCTTGCTGCGTCCATGGTCATCAGGCATTGCGGGGTTCGTCGGGCAGGAGCCATCACAAAGAAAACACGGTCAGAGCGTCGGCGTTGCTCCGCTGGAATGCGGAGTGTTCCTCCCTCACGCGTCCTTTTGCAGCCTGTCGAACCCCTGATTTGTGACGTCAGATCCCCCCACTTTCGCGGCTTTATCGTCCAGTTGTCATCGCCGTACATTTGGCCTCGATGCACGCGTAGATAGCTGCTGCATTCCTACCACCTTGCTACGCCCATGATCATCGGGCGTTGCAGTGGATCGTTGGACAGGACCTATAGCAAAGAAAACACGGTCAGAGCGTCGTAGTTGCGCCACCGGACTGCTTGTTTTGCTTCTTCGTGAGAAGCTTCTACACGCACCACTAACACCATAATTATTAAGGGTTTAAAAAATTACTTTTATTTATTTATTCATGCATCTATCCATCTATCTATCTATCTATCTATCTATCTATCTATCTATCTATCTATCTATCTATCTATCTATCTATCTATCTATCTATCTATCTATCTGTCTGTCTGTCTGTCTGTCTGTCTGTTTGTCAGTCTGTCTGTCTGTCGGTCTTTCTGTGTGTATATATATCTATCTATCTTTCTATCTATCTGTATATCTATCTATATATCGATAGATCGATCCGACCGTCCCTTCGTCCGTCCGTCCATCGATTTATTGTTTTATTGCAGTGCAAAAGCGACGCAAGCTCAAGCAGCCACCATGCGACCAACCACCTTCCCGCCATTGCGACCACACCAGCTCAACGAAGAGGCAAGCTGTGCAACAACTGCTAGCATCAACGCTGCTGTAGTGATAGCCATCTCTCCCACAGACCAGGTGTGCACACAATCAAGGAGATGGTCCGCTCTAATTATACCGCCGAATACTATGGGTGCGTTCCAATTTACCGTTTAGACAGCTTCGTTGCCGTCTTCGCGGACAGTACGCCATGTTAAGCCCCGTTCCAATTCGAACGAAGCAGTCAACGACGACTGCGTCAAGGAGACAGCATCGAAGTCAGCAACGATGCAGGCACAGAACAGGCTACCTTCCTGTCTAAACCGTCTAAACTAATAAGTGACGCCAGCGCCACCTTTTTGCGTATTAATGTTAAAACAAAAGCACTTATTCTTTTATTTAAATATTTAGTATAAGTTACTAGGGATGCAGATGAATTTGTTTAATTTTTTAATTACGTAACATTTGTAATAACAACGGTAATAATAGTTACGAGACCTGCGGCTTGCGCAACTCAACATGTCTGCTATGACGCTGTCGTCTGCGCTCAACGTTATTGGTCTGCGCTGGTTTTGCGCTTGCGACCGCGGCGCCGTTCCAATTTTATTCCTTTAGACGTCTAGTTAGACTGCTTCGTAGGCTGTCTACGAAGCTGTCCGCGAATTGGAACGCAGCCTATGTTAACGGCAAGCAGCGGCGATGAGTATCATCAACAGCGTGCAGCTCGAGAAGAGTGCATTACATGCAGTGGTTGCTGCACCGATTCTTTCGCCCGCCCATTTCTCAGTGCTCAATATTCAGTGCTATAGGATTGGGGAGGCAATAAATTTTCCGACACCTTGGTGCTGGTGCGGTGTAAAATTAGCCCCACTACAAGCATCGAACTCCGAAAGTCAACCCTGATTTCGACCACTGGCCCGGCATAGTGACGGGATTTACCCAGTGTCGCCTTGACCACCGGCTTTGATCTGCTCCTGGGCGATCCGCCTGCGCGACTCGGCGATATTTAGTGGCACAGATAACACTTGTATTAACCCATGGCTTTCCTTCTAAGATAGTCAGCACGCATAGCAAGTGGGACGGAGCCGGGAAACTGACCAACACTACGACATCCCGTGCTTTGGTAGCGTAACTACGTCTTTCATCTTACTGCCGTCGCCTGGTGAAACGGTAGAAGTGACAGAATATTCCACAGAAGTACCAGACTGGCCGGCCAACGCGACAGCCTTGGGGGGGGGGGGGGGGGGGGGGGGGGGGAGGGAGGAGGGGGCTATCGCAGTGCCGGATGGTAGATCTGCTCGATCAAAATCACAGGAACAGCTGCCACAAACGCGTTTGTGGTAGCTGTATGCTAAGCTTAGAACTCATTGACTTCAAGTGCAGTGGTTGACGGATTGCGACCTCAGAATATGGCTCGGTGGTGAAATGTGTCCGAAGGTCGGAGGGCGAAAGGCAAAGCACAGTTCCCAGCTCTTCCTGAAATATTTCAGGAAGCCTATGTGCCGGAGCGTAGCGAAAACCACTGCTAGCGCATGATGATGGGTGCTTGCAGGTCTATTCTAGAAATATGTCAAGAATTATCTTGTATTTTTTATGTGCAAGATGCGGAGCTGCCAGTGTGTCAGGGTGGAGCCGCAGACTTTCAGCTCGTCCAGTCTCGTGGACACATCGCGACCACACCGGCAACTTAAGCGGGGATCAGCGGAGAAAGGGCTGACAACCCAAACTGGCTGATCGCCTTCATATTATAGAGTGCCTCATCTGCCTCCATATCCTTGTCGAAGCGGTGGCGCAGCGCAAGAAGATCTTCATGTAGGAAGTATAGGTGTCCATGGATGTTACACGCGCCCGTAGAGTATTTTTTTTTGGCAGCATCACAACGAGCAGTGTAGCCGCCAAATATTGTGCATAGCTACACGGCAAAACCAGACTCATCGGTGCTGCTCTGACTTGGTTGAGATACAAAGTCTCGTCAACGTTGGACAGGTAAAACACGACGGTCTGAACTTAAAATGGTCGTTCCACATTCAAATATTGCTAACTTGTGGGAGCGTGTTTAACCCATGTTCAATGTTGTCACCCTAAAGGCCATCTAACGAAGGTATACCGGGCTAACAGCTCCAAATGATGCGTGACTGGGGCGGGTACAACGTTGACTGGGTCTGGTGTCATAGGTATTGCTGGGTACGGCAAGTGGCGACGGGAGCACAGGCCGAGACATTTCACCGAAGAGGAACCCTACACAACTTCAGATGTCCAGGTTGACTCGAGAGATCGATGTTCAGTGCGGCCTTTTATTAGGAAGCTCAAGCAAAGCAGGAACACAGAAAAACAGTATTTACACAGATGAAGACGGAGGCTGGGTACACCATCTGATGATAATGATGGTGTTCCAATGGAGAGAAAGAAATGCACGCATTCTAGATTTCTCTAGGCAATAGTTCTCACCCCCAGCAGCACCGCTAGACGGACCAAAAGGGCTCACGGTGTACATCTATATATTATGTATAGTATGAGTGAGTGGTCGGATACACAACAAGAACAGTAGCAGAGATGTTTGCTTAAGTTTTGCCACAGGGCCTTGCCTTCATTAGAATAATGTTTATATCACATCACCTACATGCTTCCATTTTAATGGCAGTTATGTGATGCAAGTTTTACCCGGATGAAGGCGAGTTCCTTTTCCGTTAAGTGAGTAAACGCTTTTGCGATTGCCCTTGTCTTGTGTCGAATATGTACTGAAACTATTTCAACACGCTCTTTGTGAGTTATATATATATATATATATATATATATTAAATTAGAGGCACCACCAAAAACATAACAATATTTAATACAACGTTTCTGCTGGAATCCAGCCTTCTTCAAGTGAAGTACAAAGGTCGAATACAGGGTATATGTAGGCAGGCTCGTAGGGAGCGCTGTGAGCACGTGGACACATGATTTCAAAAGTGTACAATAAGGAAGTACAACAATACAAAAGTGGAAAGAAACGTACTGCACGAATAGGCGCGCAGGTAATCAGTCTCGATATACAACGCGGCGAAAAGCAAAAGCGAGGCACTTAGGAAGCGTGTTTCCTTCAGCCAACACCCACCCACGCACAGCAATATTAAGAAAAGAAAACAAATAAGGAAGGGGTACTGGGAATCTCACTCCAAAGGAGCGGAAACAACCTGCCGCAAAAGGCGGAAGCGTAGAAACGACAATTAGTCATCCAGACACTGGGAACGCAAAATGGCCGAAGTCGACGTTGAAGTTAAAGAACCCAGGCGGGCGGATTAGCTAGGGGGCCGCGTCCTCAAAGGAAAATGCCGCCGCTTCCCGAGGAGACCAGATAATAGACACAAATGGCTTATCCGCGGCCCGCGGCCCGGGCACAAGGCGGACAATGACGACCCCTCGATGGGCGCCGACGCCGACAGAGGTGTGCGGGAGCCACCCAAGAAAGGCGCACGTTGTGCGAGTGTCTTTAGAAATGACAGACAAGGCAGGAAATAAATAAAGAAACAGCACACAGAAAAAGCAGTTGAACGATCCCCCGGCTCATGACATGAAATGGATAGATACAACAAATTGTTAGCTTACATTTGATATGTTGGCAAGTAACAAGCGCTTCCACATTGTGGAAAAAGTAAAACAAAGATGTCACGCACGTACGAGAACAAATCTCCAGTGATCTAGGAAAAAAATGACACTTCGTAGCTAGTCATCAATGGCAGTATGCATTCGCACACAGCATTCTTAAACTAACTGAGAAACGAAAGAACAAAGAATACACGTGTACAAATCGTAGGACATGGGGAACCATAGCAGTGAACGAAAATGGCTTACAAAGTGACATTTCGGGCAAAAGAGCAATGAAGCATACGGAGAAAATATCTTATTCACAACACTAGACCAAAAAGTGCTTGGAAAGTGTAATGATGGGATACAGCAAGATTTCGTGCATGAGAAGCATTAAAGCATACGGAAAAGTAACCTGCTGACAACGCTGAACCATCCAACGCTTGAGAAGTGGTAACATGCGATACGTACCGCTACAAGGTCTACGTTTGAAGGTACGGCAGCCTTCCCGGAGACTCATTGATACCTCTTGTGAGAGTGTTGTATTTGTGGATCAGATAAGATTCGCAGGCTTCCCTGTCGAAATGGGTTTTAAATCCTGATTGGAGCACTGTGGCCTTAAAATGGTCGAGCGGGTGTTTCAAAGAGTTGATATGTTTTGAAAGGGGGAGATAAGGTTTTGTTTTTGCATCAGATCTGTGATTATTGATGTGAGTTGTAAAAGAATTTTCAGTCTGTCCAATATATTGCGCACCACAAGCACCACATTCTAGGAGGTAAACTATATTTGCAGTGTCACAATTAAAGCTGCCCCTGATCTGCATGGAAAAGTCAGATTCCCTGCTCTGAGCGCTTGTTGTTGATGTCATCATCAGACACAATATGCACCAGGATTTCCCACGTGGTGTAGAACCTGTGAAACTAGTTTCTCTTGATCGAGATGATCTTACAATGTGTCTGATGTTTCTTGCCCGGCAATACACCACGCGTGGTGGGTCTGGGATGATGTGCTTCATTCTTTCACTCTGGAGAAAGATGTTGCGGTGTCTCCTTAAAAAATTTATTGACGTTTGGGCCAGATGCCGAATATGTCAGAATCAGATTGGTTTGTGACCTCGAAGTGGAGGTTTTATTGCCACTAATAAGTCTAGAACGCTCCTGTTCTGATGCCTACCTGATTGAATGTTCAATGAGTGGTAGTGGGTATTTTTGTCGTGCGAGGTCAATGCGGAGCTGTTCACAATTAGAAGCGAAGTCATTTTGGTTAGAGCAAATTCTGCGGAAGCGTAGGGCTTGGCTGTATGGAATGGCCGTTTTGCAGTATCTCACATGGCTGCTGTGAAAGTTCAAGTATTGGTGTCGGTCGATAGGTTTTCTGTACACCGAAGTATCCAGTCCGTGTCCATTAGTTGTTATCGGCACGTCAAGAAAATTTATTGTAGAAGTTGAATACTCATGTGAGAATGAGATATCACTGTGAGCACTGTTGAAATCGGATATGAATTGATTCAGGGTTTCCTCAACATGAGACCAAACCAAGAAAATGTCGTCGATGTACCGCTTGTAAAACAGTGGTTTTAAAGGGAAGTTCTTCAATAACTTTGTCTCAAGGGTTCCCATGAATATGTTTGCATAATTTGGGTCTATTTGTGTCCCCATAGATGTGACACTTATTTGGACGTAGTGCTGGTTATTGAATTCAAAATTTTTTAATTGATTGTAGGGTTTAACGCGCCGACGCAGCGCAGGCGATGAGGCGCGCCGTAGTGGAGGGCTCCGGATTAATTTTGACCAACTGGGGATCTTTAACGTGCGCCGACATCTCGTACACACGGGCGTTTTTGCTTTTCGCCTCCATCAGAAAAGCGGCCGCCGCGGCCGGGAATCGAGCCCGCGACCTCGTGTTCAGCAGCGCAACGCCTTAGCCACGGAGCCACCGCGGCGGGTTCAAAATTGTTTAATTTGATTGATTGTAGGATTTAACGCGCCGACGCAACGCTGGCGATGAGGCGCGCCGTAGTGGAGGGCTCCGGATTAATTTTGACCACCTGGGGATCTTTATCGTGCGCCAAAATCTCGTACACACGGGCGTTTTTGCTTTTCGCCTCCATCAGAAAAGCGGCCGCCGCGGCCGGGAATCGAACCCGCGACCTCGTGCTCAGCAGCGCAACGCCTTAGCCACTGAGCCACCGCGGCGGGTTTCAAAATTGTTTAATTCAAGTATGAAAGTTAATAGTTTAGCCAAAGTGTTGCTGTCAACAGGTTTGTCCCCTTCTGAATTTTCGTAGGCTCTTATGACGGATTCGATTCCCCCGGCGTGAGGTTTGTTTGTATACAAAGAGGCTACATCTAATGTTACAAGGAAGGAGTTATCCGGTATTGTGAGGTCTTTTATTTCACTTAGAAAATGAGTAGTTACCTTTATGTACGAATTGAATGTGGGCGGGATTTCTCTTATAACGTTGTCGACATAGCTAGAAATGTTCTCGGTCACGGTTCGTATGCCAGAGACTATGGGCCTGCCCGGATTGTTCAATTGGTGAATTTTGGGAAGGAGGTAAAAACGTCCTGGCGTGCAGTGCAATGGAATGGAGCTCGCGTAGTTTTTTTTTTTTTTTGTCTATCAGTTTTTCATCTCTAAGTTCAATTATGGTACTGCGGACTCGTTCTTTGTATTCTAATGTCGGATCGGCCGCAAGGGGCTGGTAGAAAGACGTGTCACCTAATTTCCTTTGCGCTTCTGTGTTATAATCCGTTTGGTTCATGACAAAAATGTCTCATCCCTTATCAGCGGGCTTTATAATGATGTCAGAGCGAGTGCTAAGGATTTCTAGTGCCCTCTGTTCCTTTCCTGTGAGATTCCGTCGGTAGGAGGTGCGCTTTCTATATTCCGCTGTGACATCTTTTTGAACCGCCTTAATGTACGTATCCATGTACTTGTCACGTTGTGGTGGTGGCGTCCAATGGCTAACCGATGGAAGGCTCGGTCCTGTGTTATCATCTCTGGGGCCGTCATAATAGTACTCTTTTAACCGGAGTGAGCGTGAGAAATTTTCTAGATCCTTCTAAAGTTGCAGCTCGTTTAATTTTCCACTGGAGGGACAAAAGGATAGCCCCTTAGACAATGCGCTCAATTCATCCTTTGAAAGAGTAACGGTGGAAAGGTTTACTACATTATCAGGAGTGTCGGGCTCGGGTACATCATTATGGGAAGATCATGTGCTAGGTTCGGATAGGGATAAATCAACACCGTCGGGGAGCATTTTTCTGGCATGAGAACGGAAAAATGGCTTGTTTTGTACAGTTTAAACATTTCTAGTGCGGTCTTTTCTTGCATAGTCAAATGAAATTTTTTTAAGTAGAGAGGTTTCTTCTCTTTTTAAGGCATCGAGGCAACAGTGGTCATGTTCGATTACAATGTTCAAAAGATCCATCGATGCCTTATCTAGTATGATCCGCCAGTTTGCCTCGTGAGTAGGCGAGAGGTCAGAGGTAGCTGGTTTAAGGTTAATTATCAAGGCTTTTGGGGCAATGCCTGATTTCTTGTATACAATTAAGCTGCTAACGTGATGCTCATATCGAATTCTTTTTTCCACAACTTTCCTTAGCTTTAAAAATTCTCTAGAAAATGGACGGGCACCGGATTCACTTGGGGGCTCGTCAGGACGTCCATCTCGGTGTGTTCTCCAGACGACATCGGAATATCGGGGCCTGGTTGAGGGGCCCTCGGAAGATAGAGCAGCGGCTGTTGGTGGAGGCGGAGGTGGAGATGGGGCCTGTCCTTGCACTTGTTGGGATGGGGCACTGGCAGCATGTTATAGCCATGTCGACTGGCTGCGTGCAAAGTTTCTCAACAAGGTCCGGGGAAGGTAGCTGGCCATGATGGCGACGCCGCCAAAGTTGGGGCGGATGCCATCCGCAGCAAACACCCGGGCCGAGGGCGGCCACTTAAGGCCGTCACTCAAAAGGCTTCCGCCTTTTGCGGCAAGTTGTTTCCGCTCCTTTGGAGTAAGATGCCCAGTACCCCTTCCTTATTTGTTTTCTTTTCTTAATATTGCTGTGCGGGTAAGGGCGGTGGCTGAAGGAAACACGCTTCCTAAGTGCCTCGCTTGTGCTTTTCGCCGCGTTGTATATTGAGACGGATTACCTGCGCGCCTAGTCGTGCAGTACGTTTCTTTCCACTTGTTTCTTGTTGTACTTTCTTCTTGTACACTTTTGAAATCATGTGTCCACGTGCTCACAGCGCTCCCTACGAGCCTACATATACCGTGTATTGGACCCTTGTACTTAACTTGAAAAAGGCTGGATCCCAGCCGTATTAAATATTGTTGTGTTTTTCGTGGTGACTCTAATTTAATATACTGTTCAGCTGCCAAGCCTTTTACTGTTATATATATATATATATATATATATATATATATATATATATATATATATAGGTGCATTTATACTTTCAGTGCCATTTCATGGAAATCTAAGCACGAGAAGGTGACTGTAGCTGATAGTTTTTCACAAAGCAAGAAAACTAGAAAAGGCTTAGGCAGGGCATTCACAAAAAGTATTTGGCAAGAATCAGTGGCTGTGCAGTGCAAAATACATCAATTATTTTTGATTGAGTACTTGCAACTCCATCTTCACAGCGGCTAGAGGCATCAGCTTCACGAGTGCTTACGAGCCACCGAATTTAGAAGACGGCAACGCGGCAATGAAACGCGAATAGCCCCACGATGGCACGAACGAAGCTGCAGGAGCTGATCCCTGTAACCTCGGTGTCTTGAGACGAGGCCAAACGATTGGAACAAGAACTGCGATACTGCATTCGTGGCGCTAACACGGCTGACCACTGAGGAGACGACGCTTACGACGCCAACGAGGCTAAAAAACATGGAGGAAGAATAAAAAACAAAAACGAAACAGCCGGAACTGAAAAAAGCTTATTCTCATGCCAATGGCTTTGAAAAAAATTATATTTCTGTTTCCGTTTACAGGGTGACGCGGAAATTTTAGTTCCGATTACGGACAGTTTTTTACGTTATCTGAATTCAAAACCAACCAACTTACGAGCTACTGTTCTGTTAAAGCGGCAGTAAAGTTTTCCTTCGCCCTCCTCCCCCAAAGGTGGCTCCGCTGGTACCGCCGTCAGCCGATGAGGACCAGACGAGATGTTCGCCAGTGCGGCCGACGATCTGTTAAGCCGCCGGAGGCGGCCGTCGAGGAGTCGATGGGTTCGGTGGTTGCTGGATTCCGGTAGCCATTAGATGCAGGCTTGGGTACGATATAACTTGGAGTTTATGGGCAGTACTATTTACAAGAGAAATTTACAATATTTACATAAAATGGGGTAACTCGTTACAACTCTCGGCATAGCCGAAAGTACAGGGTACCTACAAACGAGAATGGACCCAAGTGGTGGATCTTAGCAGAACGCTCGGCATAGCCGATGGCGCGAAGCGCCTGCAAGAAGTAAAATCCGACCCCCGGTAATGGGGTTCCCAGCATTTATAGGATTTGGGCAGCGCCCCTGCTGGTGCGAGAGTGCACATGATGTCAGGCGGATATCCGGGCTGACATCAGGGTGACATCAGCTCTCAAAGCCCCGATTGGTCCACTACAAACAAATAAAACACACACAAAAAAAAAAGAACTAACCAATCGTAAACATGTCACCCCCGCGGTCACATGACCCGATAATCTCTCTCATGCAACTCCTAGTCAGCTTTCCGCGAACGTTATTGCCACCGCTAAGCCAAGGCAAGGCCTCGGCTACACAAAGTCGCATACCGTGAGGAGCAGTCACCCCACTAGGTTTAACGAGCGGTAACTGCTCCAAAGCGAAAGCCGGACGGCTTAGAACGGTCTAGACTAACGCCTTCCAGCAACGTCTTAACGTCTCGCCGCTTCGCCTTTGTCCACGGGCGCTCGCCGGCACAATGAGGAAGTCGGGGCTAATCCCCTCCCGAGGCCAAGGACGGCCGCCGCCCGACCCGCGGGAAGAGCTGACCGCATACCAGCGCAACGAAGGTTCTCGGGAAAAGCACCCCCTCCTCTCGCCGCACAAAAGGAAGGAACGCGAGGCATGCGCTCGCGGCTTCCAACTTCGCGTCTCGCCGGTAAACAAAACGAGAATTACGCAGCGGGCTTACAGCGGCAATAACCGTTTTTGTCCACTGCAGGACGAAAGCCCCTCCCAAAGATCTCCGGCCCCGCCTATCCAGTGCTAGCTAAGTCCATGCTTTCTTACTAATTTTCGTAGGTCTTCTCTCCATGGAGTCCTCGGCCAACCCCTATTACGTTTACGGTCTATTGGCACCAAATCTGTTGAACGGGCGGTCCACCTGTTGTCTCTCATGTGCATGACGTGACCCGCCCATGCCCATTTCCTTCGCTTAATTTGAACTAGAATGTGTTTTATTTAAGTCTGTTGTATAATACACGCGGGGCTGTTTTCTTATCCCTGAGCGTTGCCGCTACGCTTCATCTTTGCTTATCCCGTTGGGCCTATCTTTCAAGTTTCCTTGAAAGTCGTTTTAGAACCCAAGTATCTGCCCCGTACGTAATTACAGGAACAACTTATTGGTTAAATAAGAGCATATTTAGTCACGGAAGAAGATTACTAGCCAATATTTCGCAATGCTTACCAAAAACAGTCCACGACACGCTTCTTCGGCGGGTAATTTCTTTTCAGTTGTTTGGATTAGCAGATATGACTTGCCGACGACACACGTCATCGCATGCTGGTGCCAAAACGTCGTCAGCTACCTTAAAATTTACTTCCTCAGCCGCTGGGATAAAGCCGCTGCGCGTCTCCCGCGGTTGTCAAGGGGCAGCGCTAGTTGACCGGTCTCTCAGCTCAGGGATACCTCAGTTGGCAGCGCACCGCACGCGTTATGCGGAGGAGGTGGGTTCGATTCCCGCTTCCGCTCACGGCGGAGTTTTTCTCGATTTTGATTCCTTTATTCCTGTATCTGACAAAATGACAATCACCTCATTCGGCTCTATAAAGCACCTTGAAGTAGCGTAAAAGCACTGGCAGTAAGAACTGCCTCTTCGATGTGTGTTCTTACGGAATCCCTCGTCCAATGTATTTTTGTTCTCTACAATGCTTTACGCAGGTTCCGGCTCCAGCAGTCCGGTAATGCCATTGCCTTACCCGACATTTTACCACGTTTCACGCGGCGAGCCGCTGGGATAACGAAAGACGCTCCGCGTCTCCTGCGGTTGTCGAGGGGCGGCGCTAGTTGACCGATCTCTGAACCTTCTTAAATATATGCCCCCGCTGAAGGCGAAAGGAAATACGCCGCCGGGATACCGCAGTTGATAGCGCACCGCACGCGTTATGTGGAGGTCCAGGGTTCGATTCCCGCTTCTGATCACGGCGGATTTTTTCTCGGCTTTGATTTCTTTATTCCTGTATCATGCAAAAATGACAATCACCTCATTCGGCGCAATAAAGCACCTTCAAGTAGCCGAATAGCACTGGCAATAAGGACTGACTCTGATGTGTGTGTGTGTGTGTGTGTGTGTGTGTGTGTGTGTGTGTGTGTGTGTGTGTGTGTGTGTGTGTGTATGTGTGTGTATAGCGAATCAGAATAGGAAATGAGGGGCTCGTTCAAACAAGACATAAATAAGGGTTCGCAGTCAGGAAAACCTCGGAAAGCAAAGGGGAGAATGTAGTAGGACACTGAAACAGATAAAGAATTTGGAAAGACAGAAAGAAAGTTGAGGAAAAATGCCCGCCTGGCGGGATCCGAGCACACGACCTCCAGAATACCGGAGTGGTGCGATGACCACTACGCTACCGGCGGGGCTATTTTCCCCTCCACTTTCTGGGGTATTTATGTTAAGGAATTTTTGTTTCCTGGCTTGTGGGTGGTAGCCAGCGCCACTCCGACTACACGGGGTGAAGGGGACCTTCTTTTTAACCCCCGGGTGTCTACGAGTGTCTACTGGAGTGTCTACAACATGTCGAGAGTGGTCGACCAGTGTTGAACCCTCTTAAGCTCCCTATGGCACCAAGACTTCCAGAACAGAGGCCCTCGCTAAAGAGGGAGAGTGTGTGTGTGTAAAAGATAGACAGAAAAGTGTTGGGAAAGCGGCTTAGATGGGGCTGTAATCGCAGGACATTGACAATAAAGGTGCTTCCGACATAACTTACCGATATCTTTTGATGCATTCTTTTGAATACGTGAAGCTGAAGCATTTAGTTTTAAGAATGTTGAAATATGCGTTTCCAACTGCTAATGAGGTAGCGCTTCCGTCGTTGAGGAGGCAGTCGTAAAACTTGTTGTCATCACGGCAGTTAGTCCTAGGAACGACAAGGTCTAGCTGTAAGCAGGTGAACATACACATCCCGAACGCTGCTCATTCACAACCAATCACCCTTGAGTACAAGTGGCTCATTCTCTTTCCCCCCATAAACATCTGTGTATTTTCATTTGAATGAAGTAAATGCGAAAGCGATGTGGTCAATTCATGACTGGTGAGATTAGGCAAAAGGGTACCCTGTGGAATTTGTAAGCGATAACATTTTGTACGTGGGCCCCATCGGTAAGGACATGTAAGAGAGTACTCATAAGAACGCACCGTCATTTCTTTTTAGGCATGCTTTTTTCAACCACGCGAGTAAAAATTATTCGTCCCCTACACCTCTGCCGGCCTAATGAAACAGCGCACTGAGATCGAAGTGTTGAAAATGCCGTTCACCTGCAAACATTTTTGATCTGATCTTAAAATACCACGTAAATCTGTTTTAAGGCATTTTTCTCAGTGCAGAAAGATGGCAAGTTGGCCTAGTTGGTTCATAGTGACCATATCGAACAGACAGCGCAAAAAAGGACGGGACAAAAGCTGTGTCGTCGTTAATTCTTCTTTTGTCCCTTCCTGCCTGTTCGATATGGTTTCTCAGTGCGTTCATACGTCATGAAGTAACGTCATCATCATCAGCAACAGCACCTCATCTCTAAAAGGGGATATTTGCTCGTCAGCAATTTGAACAAAGGAATAATAATTGGGGCCAAGATGAGACAAATTGCAAAATCGTCCCCGTTTGAACCATGTTTGGAGTATGCCGAGGAACAGGAGCACAGTCCTGCGTTTTGGGAGACACAATCCGTTTGTTTCGAACTAAATGCCGTGTGGCTGTGTGGTTGCACCTTTATCTTTTGACTCTTAAAAAAGTCGTCAGTTAATCAGCAAAAATAGTTGCGGAAAAAGGGTACCAGTTGTTATTCTGGAGTTGGTGCCGTTAAGTTAGTACTGGTAATCCCGTCTTTTGTACTGCTCAGCCGACACGGTCTCGGCACAATAATGTAAAAAATCCGGGCCCTTCCATTCTGTCGACAATGATGAGAAGTGAAGCTACGCGCATTGCAAAGAATGCCCGTAACAGAACTACTTGTTTGTACTTTGTAATTGACCATACTTCCCGCTTATTTAGGTGAATGAAACTTCAAACGACTAATTTTATTCCAGGGAACGAACATGAGATTTTCCGTATTCTTGCTACGTGGTAGGCATCTGCGGTTTTGTAACACATCAACCGTGATACGTCCGCGTTGAAATATGCCCCCAGTATAGCGGGTAAGTCAAAACTGAGCGGGAAAGTTCAGCCTCCGCGTGCATGCCAGCATCCCCCCCCCAAACCCCCCAATGCACAGATAAAAAAGGAACCGGTGATGTGCGCTTACTTAGACGAGAAAGACGCCGACCAAACTGTCACACCGGAAGCCCTTCAAGCTTCACAGGAGTAGCACCCACCAAAACAAACGTCACTTCACCGGCCCTTGCAGGAGTACAAACAAAAGAATATGAAGCTACGGTGGGTTTTCCTGGAAAGAGGTATTGCTTTATGAAATTTAGATATTACCGTTATTGGCTTAGTCACAGTTCAAACAGGGGAAATTGCTCCCTATGCTGGACGGATTCGCAGGTATTCGACGAGGTAGAACTTCTGGCGGTAACTGCGGCGTTCGCACGTTCTGCGGCCCCGGCTTTCTGTTGTTTTTGCGATCATTCGCACTTTTGAGCGCACCGACTGTCCTTAAACTACCACTCTTCTTCCTAATAAAAAACACGATCCCGTCCCATAGCGAGTCCCCTAACAACGTGAGTGCAATTGCGCAACTGGTGATACAGGTGACGGGGGTGGCGATGGGTTTAAAAGTTGTGGGAAGGCGCATCGCCTTGGCGAGGAAGACGTAAAGGATCGTGGCGAGTAAATTGTCTCCTCCGAAAGAGAAAGCCGCTATTGTAGCCCTTCATGGGGAAAGTAGCGCATAAAAGACGAAGGCAAAGAAGAGAAAACACAATCTCGGCGCTTCTCCGTCTTCGTCTTTTATGCGCTGTTTTCCCATGAACATTCACCAACTTTCCCAGTTGGCCGCACTCATAAATGCTATTTTAGCCCTGTACAGTGTCGGTGTTACATGAGTAAAGGATGCGCAGTGTGCGTACTGTTAACCTAAAAAAATATGCTACAACGAAATGCAACTCAACAAAGCGCGCCCATGGAACACGTTATACCTATATTAAAAATATTCCCAATGACATTTGAAAAAAAATGACAATGATCTAGAAGGCGCTGACAGCTGCATGCTTTAGTGTTTTGAGCGTTCTGGTTTTCTTAAGAAGGGTTTAGAGAAAATAAACGTCTGGTCAATTGTAAAGACTGATTGTCCCTCTTATAAGGCCAGCTGGCAAAAAAAAAGGTTTATATAATTCCAAAACATGTGAAGTACCGATTCAGACCCCATTTTCTCGCTCAGCCCTGATGACATCACAAGGACCACTTTGGCCGTTTGGCGGCCAATGATCAAAGCCACCGCCGGGGAGCTTCTCTACAATTCTTGTAGGGCCATTAGTTCATGTTATTGCTCCACCTGAATGCTAACATAAAGTAAACCACCGATAATTAAGCTTTCCTTTTTCCCCTTTTCCATCCCTGCTAACGTTTAGTGGCGCTAGCTAATTTTTTTAATTATAACTGATCCTAATCGGTGAATGCAACGTCTTTCTGAGCGCGAATACAGCTCATTGAATTAATAAAAATCGTAATGAACGTTTCAACTTTCCACATAGAGTCAGCGCGAGGTCAAATATGAAATTATTTTCGCAAGCTCGAGGTATGTCTATTTCGCTATTCATTCCTATGGCGCAGTTCCGTCGTCTCTTTATTTGTCATTTTTTGCAACCAAAGATGTCCTCACTATATTCTAAATCACTGATAATGTCCTCAATGGGACGTCCCCGTAGGATTCTATATAAGGCGAGGTAATAGTGCGTTGTCATTCAGACTTACACGACCAACGCAATCAATCCTCAGTCAGCAACGCGAAGATTATTCTAAGAAGTCTTATCGTAGTTGTTGCCGGGCATTTTCACCGCTTTTCTCTGTCAGGAACTGTTAATGCGGCAACAAACATTTCGCGAGGTTTAAAAATTGTGGTACTGCTGTTACGGAAAATGGTTCATGTGGCATCAACACGCGAAATCATTCTACACCCCCCTCACCCTCCAAGGAACCGTTTGGAGACGTTGTGCTTTACTCTGCAAAGTGTAATTTCAGGCATTCAAAAACCGATACTACACTACTTTTGGAGCCTGGGTCGCAAAAAGAAGAAATTTACAAATTTCAAAACACAAATGTTCGATTCCCAGATTGGATTGTTCTTTCTGCCGACGCGGAAAAAAATCATTTCTTTTTTTGTTGTTGTTTAGAGGGGGGGGGGGGGGTTCTTTTGCGTTCTAGTTCTAATATGAGAATTAATATGTTTGTTGTTCAAGAACCAGCCTCGGTTAGAAAGTCGCACTGCTCTTAATCTGCACAAAACCTGTACGTCCCACATGGTACGCGTTCGATTCAATCAGAGAGGCCGTAAATGGCGTTTCGACTTGTACCGGTAGTGTTCTGATGCAAGTAACGCTCACCAGAAATAAATTCTCATGTAATGCTACTGTTACCGGCAAGGTATTTGACATTTATGCCTCATCCTAAAATTTAAATTTTCTGCTCAAGATCGGTTATTCCAAACACGTGATTTTATGTTGATTAACTTTGCCTGCATTCTTCACGGTTAGGAAACATTCGCTTGCACCCCTCTAGCATAGAAACTCACATTGTGTACAGCCTGTTGTTAAAGATTCCATGCTTTCTTGTGAGGGCGCCTATGCTGTCGTTTGAATGATCGTGTTCTCGGCAGCACTTGTCTGTGCCAGCAGCCCATCCAAGGTCGTCGTAGTGCTTAGCAACGTCCCCGGCGCCACACCACTTTGTGCCTGCATTTAGTCGATCCTGTGAATTATTATTGGTACAATTCCCCTGAACAAGCATGCCAAGAATCTAAGAGGTGTTAGCCGGAGACAGAAACTCAGTCTATCATCGCCTGGCATTCATCCCAAACAGTAATCATTCGATCAAAATGTAACTACCGCAAACTCTTACAACACATTTATTAATTTCAGAACATTGCGTGGGCTCATGTGCGCTACACCATGAATCATTTGTCTCTGAACAATACAAAAACTGTCTCATTTTACTGGTATTTCTGCCAAAATAGCCTCCAAAAAAATTGCACCTCATCAACAATGCTGACAGATTCCTCATTTTTCGTATTCTTTCCTCCTCATCATCACCACCAGCCTATCACGCTTACTGCAGTGCAAAGGCTTCTCCCATTAATCTCCAATTACCGCGGTCGTGTGCTAACTGCGACTAATGTATCTCCGTAAACTTCTTCATCTCATCTGCCCATCTGACTTTCTGCCGCTCCCTGCAACGCTTGCCTTCTCTAGGGATCCACTCTGTTACCCTTAATGACCAACGGTTATCTTGCCTTCGCATTACATGCCCTGCCCACGTCCATTTCTTCTTCTTAATTTCTACTAATATGTCCTTAACACGCGTTTGCTCCCTGACCCACTCCGCTCTCTTCTTGTCCCTTAATGTTACACCCATCATCTTCCGCTCCATTGCCCGCTGACATTCGTATTCTTTAACGGCTGGTAAAAATTATCCTGCAACAAATCGTATTCACTCTTGTAGTACTGATGCAAAAGCTGTTCACATGCAGGATTTATGAAGCGCCGTTCTGGTTTACGGGCACGTTCCTTCACAGAAAAGGGGGTGATAGCCAAGCTGTCAACCGATATTGAACTGGACTCCACACATATAACGTCCGCACAACTGTATGTGTCTAGGCGCTAGAAATGAACGTTCGTGCTGCGAAAATATACCGTTAGGTTTTAATTATGTTTCGCCTGTTTCTTGGCGGAACTGCTTAGGGAAATCACGCTAAACTGTTATGCCTAGTATTGAAAAAGTTCTTAAATTAAATCGGTATTGTAAACAAACTGTTCTATATATGTTGTGAGCGCTATAATTGATGTTCCCGTACAGAACATAGGTCACACACAGTACGGCGGCGGGGGCTTTTTAATTGTAACCAACATAATAATGACAATAACGTTTAATCTTTCTTCCAAGGAGTCATAAATTAGCATAATTACCACTACCAAAATAAATTAGCACTAGCGATAGCTAGAAAAGTTGGTGTAAAGGGATGCAATAGAATATTTTTCGTCACCTAATCTCTCACGGTCTAGGATCGGCAAAATTTCTGGTCTCCAAATGACAAATGTGTCCTTTTAATATCATTGTCATGTTCTCTTTTCCACCTTCTTTTTGTACTTGGTAGTATGACTCCCCGCATACCCGTGTTCGCATGTCCTAAGCAAAGAGGAAATTTACCGGAAATGTACTCATTTCCTAAACGCAAGTTTCTACGTACAAGGCCAAAACGCATTAGATAGCTTCGTCGATATCTCTTTCACTTGGAGTAAATTTGGCACGTACCTTCGCCGACATCACATAGCAAAGAAGGCATGCAGCGGGAATGTACTTTGCTCATTCCTGTCTCTCTAAACAGAGTGCTTGAATTACACAATTAATTAGAAATCACAATGCACTCTCTATGTTCCCTAGGTATAAGTGCTTTTCGCGCGTTCCAGAACCCCCTGGTTCACACTCTATACAGAAACAGGTGCCCTTATTATTATTGCAAGTTATTTCACCTGTTTTCTGTTCTTCGAGCAATCGGCCATTTTGTGTGTCATAGACAACAGGTCTGTCACCTACTGAATTTACTGAAGCTTCTCATTAAAATTTGTGCAGTGAACGGATTTAACTCAGTGCGGAAGTTGGTGAGTCTATGGGTGAGGGCTTACGTCTGCTGCACACATCATTAAGTTGACGATAATGGTGATGATAAGGAAAACTACGATAGATCCTGAAAGGGGAGCTCCCGTATTACTGCCCAAGAGGTAACCCGTTTTCATCGTTTTCCTAGGTGTTATGAGATAGCTTTTACAAACAACATTCTGCAGCAAAACGTTTCCAGTATCGACGAAATCAATTCTTCAAAGATTTCGCGGCGCGTAAAAAATACAGAAAAATGCATGAATCCCAATTACACTCTATGTCATTTTTAATGTTTCTTGGATGGGCACACGTACTGTTACCAGTTACGTTTCCTTCAGACAAGACCTTTCAAATTATAGTAAGGAAATAGTCACGAATATTTATGTCATTTGACATCATCTTGGCTATAGTAGGCATGTTGAACTTGTTTGATTGCTTTGTTCTAGACAAATATGGTTCTTACATTAGGCGTTGTAAGCTGTCTCGAACGGGAAAAAAGGCGTTTTAGGGGAAGTTGTAATAGTGCAATACCATAATTTCCTCAATATGGGGTCATTTCACGCCAAACGTCTCAGACAATTCGCCCGACCATCTCCGATTACACTACAAAACATGATGGCCGGTCCCTTCATTACGCTATTTTTCATCGTAACCAATTTCTGGAGGAAACCATTTTCTCTTTGTCTCTCACTTAAATTTGAATATCATGGTTGTGACCAAAATGTAGGTTGCCAATTAAAATGGGAAAAATACCATACTACACAGATCGCGGTGAAAAAATTTCAGCAGGTACAAAAAGAACCACGCTTACTTGCTTCAGTCCTTTGGATGCTGTTGGTAGTGTTTTGCGGGGAACAAATGCGGCGTTTATGGGCCATATTTAGACAATCCCTTACATTATTTACAAATTTTCTTGAGACAGTTTTGCTACAGATCTTCTTTGTAGTGTTGATGGTATGCGCGGGGGGAAAGTATAGAAGTCGGGGAACGAGTACTTTCATAGCTGTAAACACATGCTCTTTGAAGAATTTCAAATACTGCATATTTCTTGCAATATTGGCGAAATTTTCACATTTGGAAAATTTACAAGTACTTATCGCAGTGCGTTGCGATACACGTAACAAAGCATCCTTATGCTGAGTTGAAATGGCGTGCAAACGGAATTTATTTCTGAAAGTTTAATCAGATTGTCTTTGAGGTATAAAATATTTTTGGTATACTGGGCGGCCCCGAAGGCCTCGGTCGGCAGGCCGTAAGTTCACCCGGGCGTACGAGTGAGGCGTCCAGAGTGGTTCTTGGTTGTCACGTGCCTAGATGCTTAGAGAACTGCGGCTGGCTGGTACTGAACTTCGGGAGATCATTGTCAGCAGACGATCGGTTGTTGGAGCTCTGAAATAACTTCTGCAACGCTGAGTTCATGCAAACTGATGTAGTAGAGCACATATGTCGCCATTCATTATGAGAAAATTTTCAGACCCACTAGCAGCGGTCATGGGCGGTAGCAAGGAAGCGCGTTTTTTTTTTCCGCCGAGCTCAGTGCAAAATGTTATTTTTGCGAATTTTTTTCGCAACCTTGATTTTGGTCGCCGACACGGTATTCAGATTGCTGCGAGAGAGAAAGAAACTTTTCTTCCAAAAAAATTGATTACGAGAAAAAATCGTCCAGTGAAGGCTCCCGCCATGATTCTTTGTAGTGTAATGGCAGGTGGTCGAGCGAACTGTCTAGGACTTTTGGCGTTGAATTACCCTAATGCATAAAGCATGGGACGAAAACAGCTGCAGAACATGAGATGAATCAGTCCCCGGAGTATTATATTTAATTTTGTATCTGTTTCCCAGCTTTAAAACGAAATTACAAAAGAGTGAAGCCTGTACCAAAACTAGTGAATGTTACAATGGGTGGCTTTCTCTATCAGTCCCAAGATACCGCAATTGTTGATAGGAGAGATGACAGCCCAAGACTCTAAATAAAGCCACAGAATTGTTCAACAATTGTTGAACAATAGTTCGACGCCATAGAACCAGCCCAAAATTGGGGTGCCCGTTTCATCGCTTCTAATTGGGGTTGCCATCTTAGCCTCACCGGCATAAAAGCGTCTCTTTCTTGCTCTCTCATCTGGGCATAAAATTCAACACATATTCCCATTGCACATAATGTATAATGATATCACCTCTGCATGTGTTCTACTTATACTAACATAATTTGGTTATTTATGTCATTTGTGGCATTCTGGGAACCTCTAATAATTTCTTAGCTCTATAGACTACGCCATTAGGACTTCGTGAACTAGGAGAATTTACAAGCTCGCGGATATGGTTGACCAAATCGGCATTATTAACTTTAAGAAATAGTGTCATATTGTCTTTTGAGCCTTTAATAATAGCCTTTTATCTTCAACCGGCTTCACGTCTAGCTTTTTATTCTTGTAATCACAGTGTATCTTTTTTACGTGTATCACGTCCACAAAATTGAAACTTTTAGGGGCGAAGCTCCTTAAGTCATGGGTCTGTCCATTCCTTGTGTCTCGTGGTACGTGACCGCCGCATGCTTTCGGAGATGTCGCAAAGTGGGCCGCGTTGCACGCGCAAGAACCGGCTGCAACCGGCAGCGCAAACTCGGCACCGGGAGCGCGAGCTTGTCTGTGTTCGCCAACGGAGGCGCGAGCGCACGTGCACTGCGAGGGGGAGATCACGCAAGAGATCACGCCACGAACGCAGGCAGTCGTTCTCGGAGATCGAACGAGACGCAAGGACCTTTGCTCGTTTCCTCTCGTCTTGTTCGGGCACAAGTTCGCCCTAAATAAAAGTTCTTTCTTTACCGTTGTGTCCCATCCTACGTGACGAATTGTGGTGAGGTGCGGGGTAGTCCTCGATGGCGCGGGGTCTTTCACCAGGTCTGGGCCTGGTAGCATTGACTCCGAAAATAAAAGTATATTCGTACAATGTACGCACACAGTCTTACGTCTTTCTTAATGATGTAATGGGCGAACTTTCACGGGAGAGTTACGGTTACCGATGATCTCCCCCTCTCGAGCTTCGCCCCACTTATCATCATTCATTCCCTGGATATGGCGTGATTTTTTTCTTTGTACCACTAATTTGCATTATGGCCTTTCGTGCCGCCCACATCTTATTTAATAATTAATTACTGTCCCTTAAGTCTTACATAAAGGAAGATGGCGATGAATTTGTATTGTAAGAAACTGGCACTTCTGCTGTTAAAACTGGTCGCCGCGAGTAGAGCAGCTGGGGCGGACTCTGGTGATGCCTTTCTGCCGCTACCAACAAGAGCATTCCTGTTAACTGGTTTCTCAAGGATTAACCTCCTTTTTTTATCTATTTTCTCCGCCCAAGGCGCATTTTGTTTTTGTTTTACAGAAATATTCATGTTCTAAACGGCTGTGGCCATTTCTGCACCGGCACAAACAAAAGATATGGTACTTTAGAAAAAGGAGCACCTTAAGGATTTGCCTTCTAAGAAGGGATCCCAGCCCGTATAAGGGGGAAATTATTTCTGCGGTTTTAAGGTAACAGCTTTAGTAGCAAATGTAGTAGCTGTAGTAGTCGGTGCGATTATACAATTGCAACATAGAAAAATTGTGTCACGTATGGCTTTTTCTAAAACTTCAATTTTATAGGGCACCCCATTCGCTTTCGCGATTCTGTTGCTATGAGCTTCTACGCACTGTGAACGTTTTTATCGAACGTGTACTGTTAACTTTCGTGTGAATCAGTTTCTCAGTGCGCAAATCATTGCTTACCTGGAAATATAAAATTCCTTTTGAACAAATCTTTGGCGAAGCCAAGGACAGATTTCGGCTCCGTGTCGGGGTGTTTTCCAGTGAGACAATGGTCAATAAATTGGTTCAACTCCTCTATTGTTACTTTCGTCACCATGGCTTCGGGGAGTAAAGTTAATACTCTCATAATCAGAGCCCTGCAAGTAACAACTCTTATGTCACCATTCAACTTACTTGAAAAGTTGATCTTCTATGCAAACATTTTCAAGATACCTGTAAGTAATATTTTCTGCCGTATATCTGAGTCTCTTATATGATCAAGTAGGTTCAAGAAGTACGTTCTAGAAAATATGTGGCGCAAACGTATAATATGCCCCCCCTACTGTTCGTTTTCGGGCATCTGCTGGTAGCGTCACATTTGATTGCATCAGTGACCTGAGGCTTAGAAAATGTTTTTCAAAAGGTGATAGAAGCTCATGTTTGTACCACAGAAACAAAATGCCCAAAGAGCGGCAGCAACGGCCAGAGAATAATTTACAAAGTAATATAAAAGCTTTTGTGGCGGAAAAAACTCGCATTACTTCACTCCTGTTTGTAAACAGCGTAAATGTTCAAATATATTCAACCCAATTATTGCCCTCTTGCCAAAAATTCCAACAAGGATTATTTGAATTAAAGTTATATACGCAGGGAGCTTCCCCCGGCACTTTCTAACACTGGGACCTTCCCTGCGCTGTAACCTCCTTTATTCATGACAGCGAATTCATTCATTATATAAAGCAGACGCTTGACTGAACTCCTCTGTAAATTCAAGCTCCTTGTATAATCGATACACGAACGTTTTGAAGATGTGTATTATAGGGTTGTTAACTGTAGGACAAGTGGATGGAGTAGCCGCTTTACATTCCTGTCCTGTTCAGTTATTATTGCAACGCCGTCGGGACCTACTTGTCTGAAAGAATATTGCAATGCTTCACTCCGCCACCTTCGTCTTCGAAAACTTCCACCAACCGGCGTCCCCCAAGAAAGGAATCGGTTAGGATGCGCTGGCGCACACCAAGGCCGTCTCTGAAAGAAGAGTGGGGTGACGTAACAACTCTCATTTACGAAAAACCTGAAGAATAGTGTAGAATTGCGGCTGTTTAACAAAAAATTACAGCCGCGACTTTTGTTTAGTACCATGGAAGAATATTGTGGATGACTTCTGCAGTTCGAGATTGTGTACGTGCGTGCGTGTTCGTGCGCGTGTGTGCGTGCGTGTGTGCGTGTGTTTGCGTGCGTGCGTGCGTGTGCGTGTGTGTGTGCGTGCGTGCATGTGTGTGCGTGTGCGTTTGCGTGTGCTTGTGATGCGTGTGTGTGTGATGTGTGAGTGTGTTGTGTGCGTGTGTGTGTGTTGTTTGCGTATATGTGTATGCGTGCGTGCGTGCGCGCGTATCTGTTGTGCATGTGTGTGTGTGCGTGTGTGTGTGCATGTGCGTGTGTGTGCGTGCGCGTGCCTGTGAGTGTGTGTGATGTTTGTGTGCCTGAGTGCGTGTGTGTGTGTGTGTGTGCGTGTGCGTGTGTGTGTTGTGTGCGCGCGTGTGTGTGTGGGCGCGTGTGTGTGTGCGTCTGTGTGTGTGTGCGTGTGTGCGTGTATGCGTGCGTGCGTGCGCGTGTGCGTTTGTGTGTGCGTGCGTGTGGCTGTGTGTATGTGCGCGCGAGTAAGTGCACGCACTTGCATACGTGCGTGTGCGAGCACCGCACGCGGGAATACTGCGTGCCGGCGCGTCCTGCCTCTGTAGTAGGGCTGACTCGCTTCGACGCGATGTGGCGTTCGGCAGCGGAGAGAAGACGTCCATGAGCGGGAAACGCTTTTGCTAGCAAGGGTATAATTTGTTCTCAACGGCTTTGTACCCCCAGCCTGTTCTGAAATATTACGGTCTTTGCTTTCCATCCCCGCCTATGAGTTTGTGGGCCCGTACGGCCGCATGAGTTCCCTCTGCAACAGAGAGCTGGTCGAACGGCATCCACGCTTATTGTTTAAAAAGCTGAGCGCCCCAGAAAATAAATCCGCTGTAATAAACAGCCAATGTCCCTCAATGCCGCGAGAGGAGCACGGTGTGTCGCCGCCTTCAGTTTCTTTCTTTTAAGGCAAAAGCGTTAGGTGCGCCATTTTTCAAATACCGTTTTGGTGGTTCTTGTACCATCATAAACATTGCGTTCATTGCAACAATCAAGTAAAACCGTCATATGTGATTTGATGATATTGGAACCTAGGTCTGAAAAGTGGGAGATTTCGCTCATTGTCAGTGGTTAGTTTGGTGGAACAATGGCTCATATAACAGAGACGAAGAAAGAAGTTGACAAAACGATGGTAATCCGTAACTCCAAATGTATTAAAAGAACACAAATGTATAGTGTCTAGAGTGTCATCATATGTAACTGGCGTCAATAATAAAAGCATCAAAACGCCTAAAAAAGGAAATGCACCGTCAGCGCCGCATGGCTTGCTGGCTTGCATTGCGTATCGGCTTGCTTCGCTGAAGATATTGTAGGAATATGACCCTGTAGCCATCCCTGCGTCATACTTTTAAGTATGACGCAGGGATGGCTACAGGAAGAGCCAATGCGAAGCACAAACAAAAGGCTTTGCGCAATTTGGATCAGTACGTATGGGAGCACTGGAAATGCGCTGTTTGACTTCCTTGCAGACTCCTTCGTAACTAGTATTCCGCCAAAAGACGCACCTTTGCCCTTTTTCTGCCTGTCATGGGAGCGAACACCGATCTCGGCGTCGTTCGGAGCAAGTTCTCCATAATGGCCGACTTATAATAAAGGAGTACTGACACGAAATTTTAAAGCTGAGATACCTATGAAAAATTCTTTCTTTTTTTCGGGAGATATCTCCCAGCAAGTTTAAACTACAACCGTTCGGCGTAACATAATTTAAATCCGTTTTAATCTTCGCCCGCACGAGAAAGCCCAGAGCAGGCCGACATGACATCATCTGCTACTTGCCCCAAACTGCCGACGTCGGGGCTCCCGTGACAAAGCCGACGCGCTGGCTGTGGTTGGCGCGCGCTGCTCCGGCGTGTTACAGGTCATGGTTTTGGGACTGACGTCATGCTGCCCAGGCGCGTGGGGATGGTGGAGACCTCGGCCAGTCTCGCGTTTGCTCGCGCGCGCGTCCAGAGCAGCAACGGTACGGTAAGAATGGTGACGTCACGTGATACCTTCTGTCATGGCGGCCGATCGGCGTTCGTTTCGTCAAAACCGAAACTGACACGAATAAACTACACCGTAAATGAATATTTACACAGCGCTCGACCGTCTAATGTGTCATTCTAAGATTAGTGGGCTGGTAGGCACGCATAGCAGTAAAAAAACGTAACAGGAAAATTTCGTGTCAGTACTCCTTTAACAATAAAGCAAGGCCCAATACTAATGAGCAAGAACATTTTTAGTTAGTATCCACAAACAAGGGTCGAAGTCATTTTAACTAATTTACGTTTAAGAGCCGTGATTGCGGAGGTTATGTGATTCGAGAGTCGGGTAGCCAGTAGACTTCCTATTTGACTAAGTTGAGGCTGAGAGACGGCATATGCACTAGGGGAGACAAAAAACATGATGGAGAGACAAAACACGGAAATTCAGCCGTATATAATGTACTCGAAAAGACTCTCACAGCAGTGGTTCGTAACCTTCCGGAGAGGCCTTCTTCATGCAGAGGATGTGGTGGATGTGTTAAGGCCGAAGGCCATAAATATCCTAATAAGCCAATGAATACGCAATTGGCAGCATTGTGTTAACTACACGGGACCAGTAGTCTTCCTAGAAACCAACACGGGCCCGTTGGCTCCTGGCTGACGATTTATTCTGCACGTGGCCGTTTCGTGAAATGCCTCGTTCTCAGCCAATCCCGTATAACTGAAGGCCTGATAATTGCCCGCAGTTCCTGGCCCTTTCATACATCTTGCACGGTCACGAAACTTTTCTTCGGTTATCATGCGTACGGCTTCGTCGCGCATTTCGTAAGCCAAGGATGTCTGGAGGGATTGTTACAAGAAGGCCGTTGCCAAAAAAGCGCTACGCGCGCGTTGCTGCAGTTGATTTAGGCAGCTACGAGGTAATAAGAGTGTTGTGTGGCTGTACGGCCAGTCGTAGTGTCATCTGGTCAGAACGTAACCCTTGTGGGCAGAAGGAAAACCCCACATGTAAAGTCTGGGCCATGTTCTGTGAAAAGTAGCTATAGTTGGAGCCTGCCATAGTAGAGGCTTGAGCCAGCGTAGAGAAATCGCCGATCAACTCGGAGTGGAGCAACCGCTCCATTGTAGGACCCGCGTACCGCGAGGAGAGACGCATTCCCCGAGTTGGGTGAGTTTGGCCTCGGTCGTCGTGGGGTGCGGACGTGTTTTTCGTCTGCTTCTGCGCGGCCGGTGAGGTTTCGCGATTATGCCGGCCACGCGTCGCGAGCCATGGGTGATTGTTTCGGGCGGCGCGCGCTCTGCTGCGTGGGGCCGTCGAGCGCCTGCTGCCGCTCGCCAGTAACCGCTCGTCTGCCTGGATTTTCACCCAGCAAGCTCCCCTCACTTCGGACCGCCGTGCACGACTCATCGCAGCACAGCCCTCGCCTCTACGCTTCACCGCTCCTGTCGAGAACTTCTCCCGGACGCAGCATGACGCCAGGACCTGTGTTTGTGATGTGTTCTGTGCTCGGTGGCCCCCAGTGACTGTGGCAACGCTTCTTTTCTTCGCGGCGCCTTAACTCTTTTCTTTTTTCTCTCTTTACCTATCTCCTTTTTCTCTATTCTATCCTATTCACCCCCTACTATATTCCCTACCCCCCGGGCTGGGTTGTATGCCGGTGAGCCCCCAGATAGGCTCAAAATTATCCCCAGTCCATTTCTTTTCCTTTTCAAACCGAACCACTACCTACCTACCATTCCCCGAGTTTCCAGCGAAGATTTCATACAGGCGACCTCCACGAAGACCTATGCGGGCGCGGCGCGGGATGCCACTTACGCAAGACTGTGTGGACAGATTTTGCAGCAGAGAAGTCATTGCCCATGCATTCGTCGGCGGGGAAAAGAAGAGCCTACCCCCGACGGCGTGAGCCACGTATTACTTTCTCAGAGAACCTGGAGGCGTGCTGACAAAGACGCAATTATCGCCATCACGGCCAGTTGTGAGCCCGAATCTCCCAGCTGCAATTCCGGCACTAAGCGGACCACGCCATACCAGGCACTCCGGGCGTCAGAGGGTCATCTACGCTACAGCCCCACAGCCGCCATCCTTATATCTAGGCGCACAGTAAATCGAAAGGGTGTCACTTAAACTCGCGTTTATTACATTGTATAGGCGCTCCCTTAGAGCAATAGTCTTCTGGTGGTTGGACATGCGATACAGGCATGTCAACGGGCGTTATGTACTGTATGATATGGGCGTTATATATGGGCGTTATATAAGTATGATATACTGCAGCTGTATGTACCTAAACATTGGGTTGCTTTTTGAAGGATAAACTTCAGTGGCTTCTTCATACGAGAGACACACCAAGAATCAAAATTTTCGGCGACCGCTTGGGCGCGCTGTGCTCATATAAGCAAGTTGAAAACTTTTTGTTGTTTTGCATTTTTAATGCTTGACGTATTCTGCAATCTACTGTGCAAAGCTATCTTTACCTTTTTATCTTTTACGCCACGCTCAATACGAGCTGTTATCGAGAACTGCACCAATGCTGAAGAGAGAATCTGAATCTGATGCCAGACAGGAAACGTAGAGGCTCTAAAAGGAGATTCGAACCTCGGAACATTACTTGAACTTCACGTGTAATACTTACCTTACTGCTCTTCCCGGACTCCAACTGTCACTAAAACGGTTGTCATAAGATCTACATAATTCTTATATCTACAAATAAGGCCTAAGGTTTCTTATCAGGTAATTTGTGGTATCATGGTGAGTGCGCTCGGAGGTGTTTCTTTTCTTCCTACAGTGTAAGCACACTATACTGTCCATGGCACACGTCAAAACCCAGAATTAGGGCTCATGTCTTCCTTGTAATCCAAAACCTCAGAAACTTTGGTAGACTGTCCTGGCACTAATCTTCTGCTGAATGCGTCCCTTGCCATCACCTAATTTTCATGTAAATACCGCATAATTGACACCAAAGCCTCCGGCATGGTCATTAACATGTCCCAATAAGACACTGCGTTCAAAACACATGCAGCATATTCAGGATGCTGCTGTCCAAAACCCCTTCCTTCGAAGTGAAGGAAATGTCCCAACGGAAAGTACGCGTTCAGTGCATGGCTATGCGGCTCAACATTAACGGACAACGGAAAGCCGCAACGTGTGGCACAAGCGCTACAAGAACCGTCCAGCTCTGCGTGCTTCGAAAAAAAGGAAGCAGTTGCCTTTTACAGCGGAGCTGTTTTCCTCTAGTTTGTCGTAAAATTTCGTCTCGTAAACAAAAACATAGACAGGAACCAGAAGTTCTCGCCTAAGACGCCGAAGGCATGCGTCAGGCTAATGAGGCATACAGCATAGAGCCCAGTATTCGTTTTAAAAATGCACAAAACAAACATCGAAAATCGAAACCGCATTATGAATGATAAGGCGCCTGGGAACAATGAGACGCCTCCCCCCTCATGAGTTTCTGGTAAGAATTATGTTTGCAGTTCATATTTAAAGCTAGGCAGGCCTAGCGTAACCAAATGGAGCAGTTCTTGCCCAAGGTGCCAAGCTCATGCGCCAGCCTAGGCAGGGACGATCATTTGCCGCTAGAGAAGCCGAGCGAAAGCGACAAGCCCACCGAGAAGACAAGAAATATTTCACACCTTTCCGCAACAGCATTTGTAGTGGATTACAATAGATTTCCTGGACATCCACTTTCGCAAGGAGGGATGGCGAATATTTGTTTTATGTCACGTGAACCTGAACAAACGTATGCATTTACTTCCTGCGATAAATTTTAAACGTCGAACACACTTTGGTTCATTGGCACGCTTAGGCAAGCTTCATAAGAAGGCCGAGTTAATGCATTAACTGAATGATGGTAACTCTTAAATTAGCCCTTGGGCTTACAATGAAGCATGGCGCTATTGAAAACGTCATGACGAGTTGGAACACGGCACATTATTACCTTCTAGGTGTTCACTTCATTTGCACATGTTGTAAAAACTCAACCAGTGGCTCAACCATGCTTTCTAGCTCCAGGCATAAAGAACCTGAAACTTCCGTATGTCTCCGTTTATCATATTTCAAAAACTGTGGTAATAATACCGCTTCATTTTCGTGCATCAAACTTGCAAACGAGCCCTTTAATTCTGATATTACGAGCAATCTAACCAGCGTGCCATTTACGTATACGGAGCCATTTCCTACCGCTCGCCTCCCTTATTCAAGCCGATGCCTTCCCAAATAGAATGCTCTTAGCCATTAAAATCGCAATTGTCTTGTGGTCTTTGGAGAAGGCTTGTGTACATGTAATAAATGGGGGAATCACACAAAACTTTGAATTCCAACCAGTAGCACTGGAGCGAGAGCATTTTTTGGCAATCATGGTTACGAAGTAGAAGCTCCGAGGGGCTTTCTATGAATCCGCGGTGAAAAGTAATGGAAGGTGTTCATTACACTTTTCATTGCCGCTGAAACTAACTGATACCAAACAGACGCGGCACCATACTGTTCTGAGCAAGATTGTGTTCATTCATAATATCAAAAATCAGCAAAGGTTGTACCTAAGGTGGTCTCGGTACAACAAAGCCTGTGCGGTTGAGTTAGCAGAATATGCGAGCTCCACTCGTGGGAACCTAATTTTTGTCGCCAAATATCTGATTGGACATCAGTTTCGTAAGCACAAATAAAGTACAAGCGTCCCTTAATTGTTCTTAGTTCTTTTGCGTTCATGTTATATCGCCGTCAAAACAGCAAAAGCCAGACAAAGGATCTGACGGACAGGACAGCGCCTGTCGTTTTCCTCAGGGCCTTCGTCTGTTGTTCGCTGGGCTCAACGTTGACTTAACATGGAGTACCAACCAGCTGAATCCCTGCGTTGTTATGTTTTGATTTGAGGGCGCCCGGAGTGTCCGTCCACCATGTGGTGCCGGGTGCGCACAAAACAGCGTCCAGATGTTGCAAACATATGCCTCCCTCGATGCAATACTTCCCAACGACGAGTTACGACGCGAGAGACAATGATAGTATTAACGAAGGGACATGGTAGCCGACCCGGAGTAGTGAACGCTGCAAAGTTTGCCTGCCGTGCTGTCATGTCATTCTCGCACAGCCCTCTATTTACTCTCTGCTAACGAAGCGCTTCATTGAGGAAGCTGTGTAGGTGCATTGCATTAAATGCGAAACATGCCCAGCTGTAACCGGAGCACGCCGCATTGAAGCGTTGATAGGCTACTGCTTGGACAGAACATCACAGTATTGCGCTGGGTAACACACGTAGAACTCCAACTTCGCGAGCCAAGACGCGTCAAGGATTCGGCTGAACGAATCAGACGTATCGGAAGCGGTTCTGTGAAAAACTGTTTGTGTTTAGAGGGCTTCCTTTGTCATCACAATGTTAGGTATCCACATTAAAGTATCAACTAAACGGCATCCAAAAAATATGGCTTTTTAACAGGGCATGATGCAAACGAATGTCGTTTGTAGTTACTTCTGATCTCACCATATTCTCGAGTAATACATCTTCATTTTATAGTCAAAATGCTGCAAACCGTTGCGGATTTGGGGATGCATATAGCTGTTTTTAACGTGGTTGTCGGACTAACATAACTGATATTTTGCAGTGTACAACAAAATTTACGCCGCATGAGAATTCGAAAACACTTACAGTTTTTGTAGTTCAATTTCTAGGTCAGGGGTGCTTTTCTTCGTTATGTTTTCTAAATACCGTTGCCAAACAACGTTTCCGTTGTCCAGGGAAGAACTTGCGGGCAGTATTTGATTTATGTGGTCCGAAGCCTTTCCAAAAGATTGGAAGTTGTGAAGCCACAGTGCTACGGACAATACCCCAGGGGCGTCAAGTCGGGGTGTCATTTCAGTGAAAGCTGGAAAAATAAACATTTAGCGCAGCAAACCATCAAAAAAGCGAAGTCATGATACTAACTTTGCCGCTAACTGACCGGCATCCTGAAGCTATGCTTTGGAATTGTTCCCACCATCCAATCGACATTTTCCAACTCTGCGTAAGGGAACATCTTGCAGGTTAATCTTGACGACTGACTCAGGACCTACTGAAGCACCCGTTAAATTTTAGGCTTCGTCTACCAATATCTTAACGCACATGTAGAGGGCTCCACTCCATCGAAAGAGCTTGCTGACATCACCCTTTCAGGTTTGTGCGACCCCCTCATGCCTCATTCTAAGCTCCTCTGCACCAAACATGCACCCCAAAGCCTGTTCACCCTGGTAATGGGCACTGCAGGAAGAAATCCTCTCCCGTCAACATAAAAATGAGACATATATACCTCAGCTGAACCACCCATTGATAACTACCCTTAACACACATGATCACGTAGCTTGAAATAAAATGTGTGCTGTGTTTCACAGTCCCGCACGTAGCGAACCTTTAGTGTCTGCCGAAATTTTTCCGTCCCGCCTTAGGCTTACTTTATTTAGCACTGCGAAAATGTGTACCCCTGGCTTCTGAACGGCTACGTTTGCCGTCTTGGGCGGTTCTTATGAGAGCCGGTTGTTATCACGGTTTCACATTTTTCGCTCATCAACAGAGGACCTTGCTTGCATATCTGAGTTCTGGTCTACTCGACCCTAAGATGCTCGTTCCTCCTCAAATCTTCTATATTCGGAAAAGATGTCATTCGCTTTACAGGTAATACTAATTTTCACTCATTTAGAGTTTTATTCTGGTCTCTCAGTCCATAAAACCCCTCTATCTTTTCATTTCCCTGTTACCTTTTCGTTTCTGTCCATTTGAATAATTTAAGAAGGACTATATATATAGGCAAGCATGGCGACATGAGCTGTTGTATCCACAGGGGAGGATATTTCTATCTGGCGTTATCTTTTTGTGCGCTGCAAGGCGACATACATGAGGACTTATCTAATGGGTAGTGTTTCAGCTGGCAACACTTCTCTATGCACAGTGCAGTAAGCCCTTCTCCAAAACTTCGAATCTTCAAAAAAAATGCCTGGTACAAAACGCGCTCATTTTTTTAGAAACAAACAACTGATGCTGAAAACACGGGAGCGGAACTACCCACCTGGCAAACATTTCACAAAAAGGTTAAATATGTTGTCA
This sequence comes from Haemaphysalis longicornis, assembly GCF_048455015.1. Taxonomy (NCBI): domain Eukaryota; kingdom Metazoa; phylum Arthropoda; class Arachnida; order Ixodida; family Ixodidae; genus Haemaphysalis; species Haemaphysalis longicornis. The sequence goes on along the minus strand of NW_027526361.1, from coordinate 121,735,947 downwards.
TCAAACACACGCAAATCCGAAGAAACTCCGTCTCGGCTTCCCTGATGCTGCTCCCACCTACAGCGAAGTCGGCACTGCCGTTTCTCCGCATCGAAGTAGCGGCCGAGCAATAAAGACGTCAAAAAGCAACAAAAACACAACGCACGCAGGAGTGAAGCAGCTTCGCGGATGACGGAATATGTTAGACTAGGTAATGGGCCTTTAGGCCTTGAAATAACCGAATGTCTTGTGAATGGCGCCGCGGAACTTAAGTTTCCGCATGAATAATTCTACCAATTCTATGCACACAGCTTGCGGAGCAGACTACTTTTGAAACAAACTGTAGTAAAAAAAAGAAAGGTTTCATAAGAATAGAGAAAGTGTAGAAGTAGCAAAAACGTATACCAACTATGACTGCGTAGTGCTAGCGATAAAATCGCTGTAAGCTCGCGGCGAGCGCAGCTTTGCCTCCTTGAAATCTTCGTGTTTGGCCTGGCCGTGTAAAAAATAAAATCACGTACACGCGAGGCCTTATTCTTTTTAGATGCGACACTGAGAGCATCTCTTGTCGGTGGCCCTGTCCTTCCTGCGTGCGTCCGTCGTCGTTGTTGTTGTCAGCACCGCTGCGCTGCGCCCCTCCCCTCTCGCCGTGATAGCGCGCCCTCTCCCCCAACATCTGTGGCGCGCGCAGTGCGGCGCGCTCTCTCACTCCGCCGGTGGGCGGCGCTGCGCGCGGCACAAGCGCGCTGTGCGCATGTGCAGTGCCCTCTCTCTCCGCGGTCTCCTCTCCTTCGGGCGCGCTGCGCATATAAGCGGAGTGCCGCGCTCCGGCCGGTCTCTCAGTCGACGGTCGCCCGCGCTACGCTTGCTCTCCCTCTCTCCCTCTCTCTCTCTCTCTCTCTCTCTATCTCTCTCTCTCTCTCTCTCTCTCTCTCTCTCTCTCTCTCTCTCTCTCGAATTACCCGACGATTGCTCACGCAATTCGAGTAATCGACCCAACGGAAACGCACAATGGAACCCCCTTCAGCGTCGCATCACACCAGGGTTACCGCGAGGGGAGATGGGCGTAATTTTTTTTTTGACGAAGTAGCGGTTCGGAGTGATAATAGTTTAACTTTCATTGATATCTATAGCGGAAACACATTGAGCACGCTATTGCGACTTTGTCCAGACAATTGACAACGTTGTATCATCTGGTTGTGCTCGACACCATGAAATAATGCCCTACAAAATAATGACTGTGGGGTGTGTAATTTAGCGCGGATGCTGCGCTGTGAATTCCCGACTATATAGTGTCCAGTGTCTTCAGTTTAGTGCAGGCAACGAAGAAAAAATACAAGCTTCATTTGTTCATAAAAAGACTACTTTACCCTGATGACAATGCTACCATTTTTATCGCGAACTTCGAACGTATAAGTGAGATTTTATCGCGAACTTCGAACGTATAAGTGAGATATTCAACGACCCTGCAACACTACTTTCAACGTTTTTTTTTAATGTCATAAGGCGTTGCAGAAAATATTCAACCAACACATCCAGTGCTTAGATTCAGGGGGTACCTTATCCAATAATTGCTGTTCTGTGTCCAGCAGATAAGTGAGAAACTTGCTCAAATGATTTTTGTCTATTTCCCGGTCCTGGAGTTATTTGACCACTCAAATTACGTCACAACAACGGTGTAGCAGCTGTTGGCCACCTTTCCTTCAGTTGCAGCAATGAACTCATTTGATGGCCCCTTGAAAAAAACAGCCACAAAAGCAAAGCACAAACCGAAGGCGCCAATCTGCTGCGACGAACACATCACGCAATGCCGCTCCTTGCTCTTGATGACTGTAGCTTTCCCGCTGCTTCCAAACGCGGAGGAAGAAGCGAAAGCGTTTATAGAAAGCGTTGCAGAGTCACCCTAAGGAAAACTTCCGAACCAGCGGCGAATTTTGCTTGTGTGATTGGAGGCCGTCGGTCTAAACCACCGCCACAAATGTGAAGGTATTTCAATATTCCTTGCGTTTCTTTTTTTTGTTGTTGTTAAAAACATTTTAGTCGGCTGGAACGGATCTGAGCTAGTATACCTAATGGTGGTCCTCTCAACCTACGCAAGATTGTATTTTGTCTTCGTGGCCCCTTTAAAAATGTTTAACGTTGACTTCCCAGATGTCGCTATGTACCTCGCTACGGAAATTTTCGCATGAGCCCAATCCGAGCACTGTAAAAGCCTCCAGGCAAGACTGCTAAAAATGACGACCTGCTTTATACATGTCGACCTGCCCATGCTCGGCGAATCCGTGGGCTGAAACTGTCATTGGTTGTTCGGTTTTTTTTTATTCTTTTTGTACTGCATCGGCTTGTGCTGGATTGAATCCCAGTTTCTCCGCTGTGTACGGGATTTCTCGGCCTGCCGTCGTCGTTATTTCGTTTTTGTCTCTGCCCGTCGGGCCCAGTCCTTACCGATTCACTCTGGGGGAAGTTCGCGCCTTCTGTGGTCTCGACGGTGCGCTTAAATATGCGTTCTTTTGCGCGAAATCGTTGCTAATCTAGGTGTGCAAAGAAGGCACCCAGATTAAGGTCACCAAATGCGCGCCCACCTGAAAATTGCCTACAAAAAGCGCCGGAAGCTGCTAAACTTTTGCTAATGTGTTCCATAACACTCCACGAGTTTCGTAGCTTGCGTACATTAAAAGAAATAAAGCTTTAAAAATATTCAGCGCATTTTACTTCACAGCATCGATCATAGAAGAAACACGAAGAAGACCTCGGCGCGGATAGTTTCTATTGTGCTTCAGAAAGAAAAAGAAACGGGAAAAAGCACTAGCCATGCGGTCAACTCCAGTTGGCTTAAGACGCATTTCATAGAAAGAGTATAACCAAAAAAGAGGCGCGCATTACAAATATGTCGTGGAGTATCGGTTCGCCTTCAGCTTCTCTGGAGGCGGTGTCGCAGTAACATGGACAACTGATTCCGGCTATTGTGGACGAAAACGCTTTTCGAAGACGTATGCCGAACGATGAAGTGCAACATTTTTGCTTTCGTGCCTTCAGTAAACGTATCGTGCGTGACGATATTTGTTGCGTAAAACTGAGCAAGACCGCCAGCATCACGGTAAACGAAACTTTTTTTCACCAGGGCGAACCGTGGCTCTCACCGCACGCTTTTACTGGGAACGGCTCTCATGCCAACTTTTCAAATCTGCTATTGTTTAGGAGATTGTATGCCACCCCGAGGTGGCTCCAGTTATGGAGAAAACGCCGCAGTAGTAGAAAAGTTTACCGTCAATTTGTGCTACATTCGCTCTTTTCGCGCAAGAATGACGGCGCTTCCACGCACCGAATGCCCCTGTTCGAGCCGCTTTGTATAAATTCAAGCCTTCCCTGAGAACTCGTGCACGTTCATAGACGAGATTCACGTTAAAAGAGAGCCTTTGGACGTAAAGCTCAAGTCAATAAAGTTTCCGAATGTTTACATGAACTGAAATGTCAGCCGAGCAGGCGGATATGGTAGCAGTACTTTTGTTCGTTACGTTTGCATAGCTAAGCGGAACTAGGCTGAATGCAAATTGCCGGTGCTGGCCTGTATTACCGGTACTGATCGGTGCAATCGGAATTGGGTTGATTTTCTGCGAGCAGTCCCACTTCGCAATGAGAGCGAAGTGAACCTGGCGCGGCTGAGAATTAAATTTACCGCCACCTGACGGAGCGTGCCATCGCTACACCGGGATTTTTTGTTAAGCTGGCTGCCATTTTTGCTTAAAGGGGCACTGACACAAAATTTTGAAGGCGAGATAACTTCGGAGATAGATTGGTGGGAACACATATACATCATCTGCAAAATATCAGCGGTGAATACAGCCTAGAACATATTTAAAATCAATTTTGAAGTGTGCGAAACGCAACCGAGCGGCCAGCAGATCCACCCGCGCAAGTGTAAATAAACAACATCCAAACACGTCACGAGTTTGTGTTTGCCGCTTCCGCACTGCCGGCTCGCCGCTCCAATCGGAGGGCCGGAGGGCGGAGCTTCTGCTCTCGAGAACGAACGATCCGATCGTTGGCGGCGGAGGCGCCGTGATTTCGTCAGCTCATCGGGCAGCTGGCCGCGACCAAAGTTCTACAGCGATTCCAGGCACTCTGTTTCTATTAATGTTTATTACCATTGGATGCGGAAACGCGCCGGAGGCACGAAAAGCCCACTGAGCAAGCCGCACGGTCGCTGTGCAGGCGGCAGCCACGGCCGCGAAGTGGCCCACGCCGGCGCAGGTAGCTCGAGTGATAGCTTGTTACCGCTGCACGAAATTGTCCCCAAGTCCCGACCATGGTGGCTTACATGAGAAAGGAGTTAATGATGCCATGGCGGGTTGCATTAAAAATTGTCATCTGCACCGCTTACGAGAGCGGCACTCGAATATCCGCCGCAGTGCTAAGCCGAACACATCTGTAGGCGGACCTGTAGGCAGACCGGCCGGCTGCTCCCAGCGCGCGTCTTGCCACCCACCGTGTCGAGCGTCGCGCGTCGTACGTTAGCCGCGGTAGCATTTGCACTCGCAGCGCCTGCGTCACATCCACGGTCGCTTTTTAATTAGGCGCCTCACGAGATCAGTACGGGGGGGCATTCGCAGAATATGCCGTCGATGCGGATTCGACAGTGCTACGGCGGCTGTGCTCTGTAACTGTGATATCCCTCCGACGGTCACGTGGTCAGCTTTGTTCACACAAAATCCACAAAATCCATCGTTTCGCGGCACTCGCTGAAACCGAAACTGCGACTGGCCGCATTGAAAATGCCTCTAATTAAACAACCGTCGCACGCTGAAGCAAATAAGGTTTCTACAGGTTATGAGTTGGTCACTAGCTACTTATCGCAACAAAAAAAACAAGATGCAAAATTTTTGTGTCAGTGCCCCTTTAAGTGTAGGGTTTAACGCGACGACGCAACACAGGTGATGAGGCACGCCGTAGTGGAGGGCTCTGGATTAATTTTGACAACCTGGGGATCTTCAACGTGTGCCGAAATCTCGTACACACGGGCGTTTTTGCTTTTCGGCGCCATCAGAAAAGCGGCCGCCATGGCCGGGAGTCGAACCCGCGACCTCGTGCTCAGCAGCGCAACTCTTTTCCCACTGAGCCAACGCGGAAGGTTGGCTGCCATTTTCGGCGGCTGCGATAGGCAGGTCGCTATCCATAAAGCTGGTCGTGCTGAAAATACTATGCAGTACTTCCGGCTATGGTGTTCGGCGCGAAGAGTGCAGGAGAAATAAACACGAAATTCGGTAGGAAATGCAAGGAGCAGGGAACGCGTGCGAAGTGGGGATTTTATGCGAACTATGGCTGCATGAATAAACATTTACATTACAGCTCAAACCGTTTACAAACGATTTTATAATATTCTTGCGGCCAATTTAGTACAGGCTGAGGTATTGTTACTGCTTACTCATATCATTGTGATGGAGATAGTAACAGCCACAGAAAAACTGGGAATTAGGCAAATCGGGGCTTGTGAATTTTTGTTTGTACCGTGCAAAGATTAACTCTAAAAAAATTGCAACATTAGACACGTGGTGTCCAACAATTGAAAGCTTTGTAACGCAAAAAACGTACACAGAGTCATAAAAAATGCGCGTCAATCCACCGTGTAAATGTAGTTGGAAACCGAAGCTATAAACGACACCCATGCGACGTCACTTGAATTCCCATCGTGGCTCTAGAAAGAGTGCAACCAGACTAGTAAAATGCAGTTAACCCTTTATTACTTAAAGGAGTACTGACACGAAATTTCTCGCTTTCAGTTTTTATGCTGTAAAGAATACCTATTGGCCCAGTAATTACGAAAATTGAACCGAAAGCCGTCAGCCGCCAACACAGAATTAATTATAGCACGTTTATTGCAACCAATTTCAAATTTGGTCGCCGCGCGGGAAAATGGCCGTTCGAAGGCCAGCCTGCAAGCGGGCAGCCTTACGTCACGGTCTCACCCGTGACGTCAGGGACGTTTTTCTTTCCTCCATGCGTTCGCCGCATCGTCTGCTACAATTGTACATGGTCCGCGACTCGCCCGCGCAGTCGACATGTCGTCTGAATCTTCAGACTCGGATGAGTCACTGCCACCCCACAGACAGAACAACTTTATTTGGCCAGGCGATTAGGCCGGCGATGTCTTTGCCGTCGTCCGTTTTTTAATATCACTGCGGCTCGAACCGGCGCAGACCGTGATAGCAACAGCTTGTCGCCACTCTTTAATCAATCTGATCACGAAAAAGAAGCTCTACATGCGAGAAACTAGATGTTAGTGTGTTGAAAATTTTGGTAGGAGTTGTTATCAGAGCTGAATTTAAAAGTGGCGTTCAGATATTTGCCGCGATGGGAAGCCTACGCTGACCGGCAGCGGAGGTTCGGCGCTCCGACCCAGCACTGTCGGCACCACGGTGCGGCGAGCGGCCGAAAGATGGCGCCACCTGCGCGCTAGAATCAAAACAGGCCGCGGCAGATGTCTTGGTCACCGATCGCAGAAACGGAAATTATTGCCAAAATAAAGCTTCATATGCGAAAAAGGGGATGATAGTGTGGTGAAAAGTTGTGTAAGGGATGGTCATTCGCAGTTGTACAGATACCAGCGATCAAATAGTCGCCACGATACTAAGTTCCCAACACCCAAGGTGACCCGTGCGTGCAACCCCGAGCCCGCAGGCTTGGGCGACAGTTCTTGCGGCCGCCGGCGTGCACGAACTCCACGAAGTCCACATTTAGCGCTGCATGTCGTCGCGTGGAATATAATGCATCTTGGCGTCGTCGTCGATTTGCTCGGGCAGGCTTCCACGAGCAGTACTTCGCATGCGAGCTTGCCATAGCACAACTTGGGCGAGCTCGGCGACGCGCACCGCCGCGTCGCCGCGGTGCCCGTCGACATCGCGCACCACGCCGTTTTCGGCACCAGTGTCGAACACCATGCGCCGGCAACGAACTGAAGAGCAAAGACGTCGAACACGCAAGGTTTACAAGCATTGCTCACACAGCTACGCCCACGTCTCCTGCCCAAACGAATACCACCGACAACAGCAGCGCA